>NC_134949.1:63217827-63571133 GCF_965638725.1 Aptenodytes patagonicus | reverse complement strand
ATATATATATAAAACTGAAGAAAAAATAATCCCGGAGAGCTTCTGTAGTGAAGACATGGCATATTTGCTGCTATAAACTTACTTCTGTAATGAAAGACTTGGAAAGGAACCAATTGAGAAGTCAGATGTTACAAGTATCTGGAGGCAAAAGGGTCTTTCGTGGACTGATTCACTACCTCCATTTAGTGCGTTAACCACTTGGCTATCAGTCAAGTTCTCTGAAAATTACATTTGCCATGGTCTATCACAGTCTATCACACAGAAATATTGATGATTTTCAGTTGCTGATTTTCCATGAGATAAAACAAATGTGTGTTTTGGAGAGTGGTGTCTTAAGACTAGTCATCTGTTCATATTTCCTTTAATGTGTATTTTAAACTGTATTAAATTCAGCTGTTTCACAACTTAAAGAGTCCACGTTTTCTTTATAAGTTCTTCTAAATAAAAATAGTAAAAATGCTTTTCACTGCCAGACTTGCTTTCCACAGTATTCAGGTTATCTTGCAGAGGTTTATAGTTGCAATCATGTTAAAAATCAAATCTAGTACTAAGTTTATGGCTTACGTCATAAGACTTATGACATAAGTTATTTCAAATGGTATCAGATTTAAGCTCATCAATTTACTAAACCCTTTACATGGATAAAAGAAATTACGTTAACTTGAAGTTCAGCCTTAACTAAAATTAGTGTGTTTTTACAGTGAATCCAAGTACGCTTAAGCAGGAAAAGAATTCTTTGTAGAATAATTCTGTAGAAAGTCACAATAAAGTTCACAAGTTTCAAGGTGAGGGAACACTAAGAAAGCATTAAATCATCGTCCCAATACAAGGCTCCTGAAACAAGTTCTCACTTATTTAATCTCTTAGTACTCTGTCCTCCTCAAAAGAATCATATCCAGCCTGCCACCCTTTACAGTGCTTACAGTCTGCTAAAGAGAACAAACAGACAAACAAACAAACCAACCTTTTTCAGAGAAAGTGGCTGAACCAAGATAATCTTGTTTGCTGAAATCAACGTGTTAATTCAAGTACCGAAGAACTCCTTCCCATTTTTCTCAGCTTTATCATGATACATTTTTATATGAGTTACATACATGACCAAAAGAACGCGTCAGCAACAGTTTGCCTTTTATTTAATTTGTTAGGCCAAAAACATCGACATGCAGATGGAGACAATGGATTATTACCCTTTCATTTGTACAGTGAGCAACTATTGAAAACACTTTGATTCTTCTCTGGCTCCAGGCAGGTTTTCAGTCAAGATCCTAATTATTTTTTTCAGTTGAAATGAGTTGACAAGATGCAAGCAATTGAAAAAAAAAGTTATTCTCGCAAGGTGTACCATTTTAGCTGTGGGTGACTTTTGTTAAATAATGCTATTTAATTTTTTACAACCAAGTGATCTCTACAGGTTAGTACAGATAATGTCACAGTATGCTTCTGTTGCTTTGCAACAGGCACTTTTTTCCTATATTTTCACATTTCTTAGCAACAAGAAATAGCTATTTTTTCTTGGGAGCTATGCTAGAAATATTTTCACCATCTACTCTGTTTGCGTGATGTTTTCCGTTTGTCAGCCTATCGTGAGTGATTGAGAAACTTCTTTTGCATGAACTATAGTAAATCATATGACAGTTATTGTTATTTTTAGTGATTACGCGAAATCGTTTCTCTACCCCTTCCAGAAGTGCAAAGCCTCATTTTTCTAGGTTGTGCAGCTTGATCTACTGATGAAATACTGCCATTGCAGTCTCTACCACGGTTCCAAATCCTGTAAGGATGAAACTCAATCGATGCAAAATACCGAAAACCCACTTTGTCCTAGGACACGGTTACTGTCCCTGCTCTTCTCTCCCATGTGTGCTCAGCCCGTCATCACCATATATTGCACCTTTGTTTTTTCGCATAAGGTATTCTAAATTTTTATTTCTGATCTGCTCTGTTTGCATACTGACAGCAGCGTTATGTTTGATAGTAGCAAAACGATCTTGATGGCAAGGGCTTTATTATTTGGCGGTAATACTGGTTGCAAAAGTTTCAGGCAGACTGGAGGGATTATGGTAATATATGTCAGTACGTTTGGGACGTTTCAGCATGAAGTTTGTAAAGACATTCAAGAGCTCGGTATTTTAAACTGCTCTGTAAATACAGAGTCTTAGTCTCAATATTGACACCAGATTTTCACAAGCCTTCAGGCTTTGGAGGGTCTGCTCGAAGACTTCAGAGTGTTTGGGGTTGGTGAGCTGATCCTAGTGTTTTACGAAGTCCGCTACAAATACTCTCTCTGGAAGAAGCTGGAAGAGCTGCAAGAGCTGTTCTTCTCCAAGAAATGGTGAAAGGCAGCATGGTGCTTGGATTTTAAGAAGGGGTAATGTTCATTTCCTTGGAAGATGAGCTGATGTCCCTTTATTTGGGAGAAATTTGACATAAGGAGGTTGCAGTAGTTTGTAATTTATAAGGTTTCTGTAGCTTTGACTAAAACTATCACAGCTGGGTCTGTCTTTCACTGCGTTTGTGTGTGTGTGCCCATGTGGTCCGCACATGCATACACAAACAGTATCGGCATGGTGAAGCCTGACAGTGGTTAGAGTCCTGCATGTTGCTGTAATACACATAAGTGATAATAATTGCTGTATTTTATAAAAAACGGAAGTGATTTTATGAGCTTTGGCTACGTTTTCTAATTGGTACTGTAATGCAGAAAGAGTATTTCTCACTAGAAAAATAGGCAACTTCTACATTTGGTATCTGTATTTTTCCCTGTACACAATAGATGGCACTAGTAGACCACATGATCAGGGTTTGTTTTCCACGTTCAGGCTAGCAAGTACAATAGTTTTGTAGGTAGCCTTAACTGTTTTTAATAGTCATCTGGAGACCCAGTTAAATGATTTTTTTATTATGCCTTTGTGGAAAACAAGTCAGATCTAAGTTTTCCTGCCATCCCTTCCTGCCTTCATCTAAGTACATATGTTTTGCTACTGCAACATGTAGTTTCATAGCAACTTCAATATTCATATTAATTTGTCTAAATCAAAGGAGCCCCTTGCTGTAGTTAGCACTGGTGCGAGCTGCAATTCAGCTGTCATTATTAAGCCACTTCCCTTGGGAAGTTTTTCCTACCCTGTTACAAAGGAGGTACATTTTACTCAGTAGCTTCAATAGACTTCTGTCAGTTTGCAATGGAGCGTCAGAAGACAATATAGACCTTATTTTCACGAAACAACAGTAAAAAGAAAAAGTTTTTAACATTTCAAAATTGTAGCTGTTCTGCACCCAGAAACAGTGACATGTCAGGCTGTAAAAAAAAATTCAAAGGCAGCTGCTGTATCTATTTAAAATCCACTTTTGTTTACATATAATAAGTCTGTTTTCAGTTATTTCCTTGCCTAACTAAACACTTGGATAGCATTTTTTGCATGTCTTCTGTGAAGAGTAGCAATAATCCAGGCCTCTGAACATCTATTACTTTACCTGGAATTATACAAGTTCAGCATTCTTGGTCTTAAATAAGCCACACTGAGCGTAGACATTCCTTTAAAACTCTCATCAAATGTTGCGTGGATTTTTTTTTTTAAATAAATATGGAAAGTGCTTTAACAAAGTATGTATTGATAGACATCTTTAACACGGTAGAACCTTCTCACTCCACAACACAACTCCTCTCCCAACACACACTCATAAAACTCATTGTAAGTGGAAGGTACTTTTCAAGGAAGGTTTCTCTGATGAACACCTAGACTTTCCTCATGAGACCTGAAGGAACCGTCTCTCTGTAGCCCTACTTTTATTAGAGATATTAGCAGCTGATGGATCTCCCTGCAAAGAGGTATCTTTCCTTCCTCTTTCACTGCATCAGATAGTTGAAACACATTAGATGGTTTTCATGGACTTTTTTTCATTTGGTTTGAGTTATTCAAGAGTATTTTGCTGTGGCAATGGGAAGAAGGAGAGTGGCGGCAGAACAGATTAACATCAACACGGTAAGGTGGTCACAGCAGGTGTCACTCAAGCGTGCAATGTCACATACTGAGGCAGGTCAGTATGAGAAGATCATCTGTCTGCAACAGGGCTTTTGTTTTGTGTTGTTTTGCTTGGCAAAGGTGGAAACCACGCAAAAAGTCAATAGCTTAAAGTTAATTTTAAAGGTCTTGTGGAAGACTAGGGAAATTCTAACCAGGAAAAAAGGAAATGACACTAGCAATGAGATATAATATGTGCCTTAGCTTTTATCTTTGTGCATAAAGGCTCTTTTTTATCTTTGTTCATTTTAGCTAGAATCTGGAACTATTTATGTTCTGTCTGTCTATGGGTGACTGGGTGATGCAATTCTTGAGCAATAATACAACTCAAAGAAATTTTTTTTGTTCAAATCAACCAGCTTCCCCCTTAAATGTCTGATGTGTAGATAGTTCAAAAGCCTTGACTATGCTCCGGTCAAGTGATCTGAAACAAGGGCTTATGCAGCTAGGCTTTGTCATATCCCAGCATTTCTAGGTTGGGTCTGTTTTTTCTAGTAATCTGTGCTAAATTTAATTCATATAGGTGACCTGGAAAAGTCAAAAACTATTATTTTGGGGTTACCATAAATATTGTTTTATACAATTGCTAGTCTCTTCCCTAGGATAGTTTTTCATAGTAAAATAATTTGTGGTTTTTTTTCCTTTAAAAAGTTACAAATAGAATTTTGTACAGATTTGAACTTTCACTAGGATTACATGTAAAATCTTGTCTTTACTGCTTAGAACTGATTTTGACCATAGCTCTTGATCTTAAGGCAAAAATGTAACGTTCAAAAATTCCTCCTGATGAAATATCACTCTGTTCTTATAGACAGCTATTTAATCTTTGAAGATCCAAATTCAATAGGAGATAAGAACCTTTACTTGAAGGGAAAGTGATCTTCTTACCTTTAATCAACTAAAACCAGATCACAAGCCTTTCACTGGCTTTAATTGTTAGTATTTCTTGCTCTGCTCAGCAAGTGCGTATGTTGTTCACAGGGCCTGGGGATGTTTCCCAGAGAGCTTCTGGAATCAGCAGAATAACCTCAGGGATGAATCTGGAAAATAAGTTTTTTCTCTGTATGCAGTTTGAAGGAGACATCAGGCTCTAAGACTCTCTGCTTGTTCTGCTCTTGCTCCTTAAACCCAACTTGTCTTCTTACTGAAGAAACAGAAATGGAGTGTTCAAAGCGAAGTGTTTAGACCTGAGGAATCATAACCGATATCACAGATTGCAGAAGGACGTAGTTTTGATTAAGCCTCTAATAACATTTAATTTGAAATTCAGTGCAAAAGCTATTGTGTGTAAAGATCATGGCACTGTGGCACGATCTGAGAAGTCTCCAAGTAGCTGTAACAGTCTTAGAAGCAACCGAGGAACCAGGAGCCAGGCTTCAGCAAGCACTCGTTTTCTCAGGAGTGTGGAAGCTTTCCATCGGCATGGCTTCCTCTCGGTTTTGGGGGCACGGAGATGGCGCCATTTCTTATTTCTCCCTTTGTCCTCTGTCCTTCTGTGTTACCTAATACTCAATTCACACAAATTGTGTTGGCAAACGGCTCTCCTAGTATGTTAGTATTAGGATGTGGTTTCTATGATTCTGTTCCAGAAATCATCTTTCTTCATGACAGTCAACAAATTAGCCTTACTTTTCTCCATTTTGTGGTCCCAATCTGATGTCTGGGGAATTTAAATGTATGCAGGTAGTAAGTCATGGGTGCTCTCTGACCTGACTGCCAACCAAAATCAACTCTCAACTGATATCCTGCCTACAGCTGGCATGGCTGGTTAGCTTAAAAGTGTTTAAACCAAATATTTGGGGTAATTATAGTATTATAGCAGATTTTAAAGGGCGATCGCCAGTGCTGTCAAAGGGCGAAGCTGATATTTTTTCAGTACCTGTCCTTGCCCAACGGCTTTAAAATTTGAACATTATTATTGTATTAGCGTAGCTTTTTAGTCTTGAACTGAATTTAAAACATGCTTACTGTTTAGGGTAGGCAATAAAAAATCCCTATTGCTACTTTCCTGGAATTTCAACCAAAAGGAATGGTACAACATTATATAATCAGATTTTTTAAAAATCAGCTTGCAGTTTTACATGGCATCTTGTGTCTGCTCATGGCAGCCAGAACTGAGCGTTGCCATTGAAAACAGAGAGTCATGGCAGTATATTCACTCCAAAAATACCTTCTGGTTGCAAAAATATTTAACAATGTTAGGACTAAAGAGGAGTGAGAGGAAACTAAAGAAAGACAGGGTTGGAAACTGTTCATTGCACTGTCAGATAAAAATTCAATATGGAAAAATGCACAAACAGACAAATAAAAAACAGTTTCTGGAGTAAAAACGCAGTTCTGCAGACCACTGAGTCTTCTTGAGTAGGGGTTGAAGGATGAAAGGGGGTTGACTCTCAAACCACCCAGTTAAATTCAGCGAGCAGAAAGCGCTGTGCATCAAGCGTTCAACTCGGGACTGGGGACAGATAAGTCTCTCCCGGATTTCTAGAAAGAATAGAAACACTGCCTTTGCGCATACCTCTGGGTTTTGGAAAAACAGAAATCTCGGAAACCAAAATCCTAGAAATATCATGGATGGGTTACTGAAAGCATCCCATAAATCATGGTAGCTGTTAAATGGCATGGCAAAACGGGAATTAATGATCTCTTAATTTTCTTCAAGGGGAGCTGGGTCATCATCTGGAATACTAAATTATGCAACCTTATGACAGAATCAGCAGCTCCCATGTGATTTCATCAGTTTTGTCAGTTACTCTCAAGACATGCAGACTCAGAAACAGGTGTAAAGTTTAGAAGCTGAGAGAACAGGTAAGAAAGGGAAGAGTCCTCGTATAAGAAAAGAGGGGAAGGAAAAGGTAGGACTACAGGATTTTGCCTCAAAGCTTGTGGAAATGAACATGCCACTTGTCGCTGGCCTTAGTGGAAATAAAGAAAAACATAAAGAACTCTTTATTATCCTGTAATGAATATACAATCAATTACATTAAATGACAGCACATTACATGGGGGAGCAGGAAGCACTTTTTCTCCAGTTTCTGGATACTAACGACCAATACCTTGGCAGGTTTCTTAGGAGCAAAGTTATATTGTAACTGCAGTCACAGGACCTGGAGAGGAGGTACCTGCTCGCAGACTGCAGCGGATCAGTCAGAGCCAGGATTTCTCCTGTCTGTGGATTTTCAGTGTAGAATCTGGGACAACAGGAGATCGTGCTTGCTTGTAAAGGTTCCCAAGTAGCTTCTGGTGGGAAGACACCAGCTTGTTTGGCAGTCCCATAGGGAACACGGGAGAGTTTTTTGCCAGCAAACTGACAGAACTAGAAGAGGAACAGAGCCTCCGAAATGAAACACTGAGGAATGAGCTACACAGGAAAGACGTTTGTGGTGATCTGCCCCTGTCTCTGGTGCCATGTGGGAGACTCTGAAACGGGTGTCACTGCGGGTGCAAGGAGGGTTTGCTTGATTGTGATGGGTTCTCCATTCCCGGTAGCTAAGTGATGGCTGAAATACATTGCAAGGAGTCAATGCACAAGAACCCTTCCCATCACAAGATGGGAAAAGAGAAACCTAAGTCAGGAGCCTCATGCTTACTACTGAAAATAAAATAAAATATAAAATAAAATAAAATAAAATAAAATAAAATAAAATAAAATAAAATAAAATAAAATCAGGAAAGAAAAACAGTGAAATAGGAAATAAAACAGATAAAGAACTACAAACCTCTGGTGAGTCTAAGGGACTGGTACTGATCTGGGGAGGAGGAAAGGGAAGAGAACTACGCTGATGCAACTGGAAGAGCCACATCAAATAATATGTAATGAAGTCTTAAAACATCTGTTGACAATCAAGGATAGAGAAGGAGGATAGAGACTCCAGCAGAAAAGGGTGGAGATGGCTTTTCTTACCTGTGTTTATACTGGGCTGCATTAGGACAATCAAACGTGCTGTTGTACTTCATCCAACCAAACCTATGGAATTAATTCTCATCTCCTAAATAGTCTGCACAGGGGGTAGTTCTGTTAGTCTACTGCTAAACCACTGTTTAACATAAAATATTGCTAATCTGAACTCACTCCTTAGCATACATTTGTTGCTGCCCCAGTCGTTTATTTTTGGGCTATTGTGAATTGTCAGTATCGTTTTCTTTAAACAAGGGAACACATTATTCAGAAAGCGTCAAACAACATCTTTATAATTATCATGAAGTCTCCTATAAAGCGTTTCCTGTTAACTTTCATAGTGTTTTGAAGAAAATTCTTTTGAAGGCTTTTGTAGGCTCTTGTCCAACGTATCTGGGGAGTCTGTTTTTCAACATCTAGTTTTACTCTTTAACATTTATTTATGGCCACCTTAGTGCCTTTAACTTCCTAGGATTTTAAAATATTTTTTAATCAACTTACTCATCTCAGATTTGCACAAATTTGAACAGAGACCAGCTGATTCACTAGTAATTAAAGTATAATCACAAAACCTGTTCTTAAAACAACTTCATTTACAGCTTGTGTTCTTCTTTCCAACGCTGTGCATGAACAGGCCCACAGAGCTAGCTTTGTTTCGGCTGTGCACAGCTACACCAGACCTGTGCAGGGTACAAATAGGAAGCTATAGAGACTGAAGTTTACAGCGGGTATTGTAAACAGGACATGAATTCCAGTGCAAGTTCCTTTCAGGAAACCTAGCCATTTTTTGTCACTTTTTTCCCCAGTATTTTTTTCATTTTGTTTTTAAACCTGCTTCTTTTTAAAGGATACCAAGTGGTGTCATCTTTCCCCCACCCACTTAGCTACCACCCCTTATCAGAACTGCAATTTAAGATCCTAGAACAAACTGGACTGATTTAGGCTTATGTTATTTCCTGGCTGCTTATAAAGGTCAGAGTATCTGGCTACTTCTTGCATCTACATTTACAGTGATAGGAGCAAATGTTTTTGTAATGAATCCTCTTAAACTTGAAATACAAATCCAATCACATTCTGAAATGTCCATTCCCTTGAGATCATTTCATGTTTGCTGCTGCTTTTGATTCTCCATATTGTTCATGGCAATTCTTCTGCTGGCGCAGTGTAAACTAGTTTTCCTCTGCCACTCAACTCTGCGCATAACACGCTGCTTTGTATACAGTTCATTATTTCCTAACATCTACTTCTAAATAGGGACAATGCTGTTTCAAATAAGGCAGAAATGACTAAGCCCCTCATACTACTGCCCAGGTAGCCTTAAGACAGCGTGTCTTTCTGCAGATCGTATTGCAGCTGACATCTGGCATGCCACACAGAAAGAGAGGATTCTTTGCCTAATGGTTGAAATGTTCTCAATCAGTAAATACTTAAACATAGCTGGAAATTGGCAGAATATGAGGGGTCTCCTGTTAAGTAGGACATCTGCCTGTAGGATATTCCAAAAGAAGGCCCTAGGAAGGAAAATTATGAAGTGAGAAATTGTTTGTGTTAAGGCTAAAGTGTTCAAAAAACAAGTATTGTTATTAGATCTGAATTAGCTCCTCTGATGTTACATCAAACCTTATTAGCCTTCTTTTAGCAAAAAGCTGAGGCTGTTGCTTAACTTTCTGGAACGAGCCATGAATTCCATTGTTTTTCAGAGGCTGTGGTTTGATTCCCAGAACCAAAATGAATCTGATTCTTGAGCTGGCATATACCCTTAAAGCATTCCTAGATCAGGGCTCTGAAAAGAGAGGCTTTGGCTTCAAAACCTCTTCCACATTAATGGGTTCCTTATGGGTGATAATGGTGCAATTATGAGAGATGAAGAGCCAGACTGAGCAGTGGGCTACGCACCAGTCGCCCTTTCCAGATTCATTGGAGAGAAGGAGTAGAGACTGGGGGTACTTAAATTTGGCCTCGGGAGGAAAATGAGATCTCCTAACCATGCTACATGGTAGCTGTTGTGTTAAGAAGGCTGTTTACGAGAGGACTCATTCAACACCATCGAAATCCTCTGGAATCTTTCCACTCCGCTTGGATTTAAATCACATTCTGTTCCTGTCACGCTTATCTGCTCAGTGTTAACTACTTTGAAAAGGCCTTCGAGAGCCATTTGCAGAAAAACCCTCCTGCTTACTATTTTTGGTTGACAGTAACTTATGAGGCAGGTAAACAGCAGTGGTTACCGATACCACTTTTATCTACTGACTATTGAAATACCCAGCGCACACATGTTACTGGTGGGGCTGGTCTGTATAATTGCTGTTTTCTGTTTGTCATCACCTGTCCAGCAGTTGAATACATTAACTAAATTTTGTCCTCAGTTCTACAAATACATACGTGCTTATACTTGAGCCTACGTATGTTTGAATGACTGGCCATGAGTTCTGTGTGCTGCTGTGAAACAACAAATAAAAATGAGCTTCTCCTGAAAAGAATTAACTATCTGTATGTCCTGGTTTCGGCTGGGATAGAGTTAATTTTCTTCCTGGTAGCTGGTACAGTGCTGTGTTTTGGATTTAGCATGAGAATAATGTTGATAACACACCGATGTTTTAGTTGTTGCTAAGCAGTGCTTACACCAGTCACTTTTCATTACACTTTTCAGCTTCTCATGCTCTACCGACTGAGAAGGCTGGAGGTGCACAAGAAGCTGGGAGGGGGCACAGCCAGGACAGCTGACCCAAACTGGCCAAAGGGATATTCCATACCGTGTGACGTCATGCTCAGTGTATAAACTGGGGGCGCCGCTGCTCGGGAACTGGCTGGGCATCGGTCAGTGGGCGGTGAGCAAATGCGTCGTGCATCACTTGTTTTGTATATTCTATTATTATTATTACTGTTTTACTTTATTTTATTTCAATTATTAAACTGTTCTTGTCTCAACCCATGATTTTTTCTCACTTTTACCCTTCCGATTCTCTCCTCCATCCCACCGGGGGGGGAGGGGAGTGAGCAAGCGGCTCTGTGGTGCTCAGTTGCCGGCTGAGGTTAAACCACGACACTGTACTATACAATGACATAACATTAAGGGAATCGCAGAGATCAGGTTGGATGGCAGCGAGTACCCTGGGCTATCCACCTTGACACACTGGGTTAATTAGCAGATTACAACTGGCACATCATTTTCAATCTCTTATCCAGAAATGGTGCTTCATGTAAAGTAAGACTGATAAAAACGTATTCATTTGCAAGAGAACCCAGAGCCAAAGCTAACATAAGATTTGTGCTCATTTACACTCTGCCAAAAACTGCAGGCTTCACAAAAGAACTTGCTGATACCTTTATGGCAACAGCGTTGAAATGCCCTGCAGACTTGGCAGGCTAAGTTTTTAGCATTCATAAGGCTGCAGATGTAGAAGTCTTGGACAGCTGTCTTCATCAGTCCAGTCTGCATATGTGACCTCATCTTTGACATGGCTGTTGGAATAGTGTCAAAAAACATATCTTACCTCATTAGGTAGCAATCAGAACTATCTAAATGTGATCAGGATCATGTATCCAGATTCAACAATAAGGATTGCTGGATGGAAAGTTTCAAAGGTATCCATCCTTTGCATAACATCATTTTGAATGACTGATACTCCTCCATCTGATGTAATCTAATCAGTAGATGTTTGTCTTGGTTTTCATGAAGTGACCTCCAAATGGTTGTTTTCTCCCTTTTTTTTATAAAAGTCCTGTATTTAAAATTATTCTATGCTAGATGGGGGCAGAAAACTAGAGAACAGATAGCCAAAAATCAAGCGTTCATCAGATATGATAGCAACAATGAACTCCCCAGACTTATGCTGTGATTATATTAGATTAGGAAAATTCTTTTATGTGCCTGGACCAAAGCTGCTAGATCCTGTCTTCTGGAGCTATTCAGGGCAGCAAGGCTTCATTATTCATGTGGAAGAAGCCCTTGAAGGCTGCTAAGCACATGGGCTTCAAAGCACTTGCCTTTATTTAGGAAGGCATCCCAAAAAGAACAGCTGCATTTCTCTCCTACCCAGCACACAAGCTTTCTTGCAGTCTCAGAACGAAGTACATTTGCTGTGCAGGTTCATGAGGCACAGGGTGTCACCTGTGAAAGGAGTAACTAACACCTTCATTCAGAAAACAGATCTTCCAGTCTTACTGCACAAGGGTGGAAGTAGCACTGAAGAAATTCTCCCTGGCTATGTTACATGTAACCTAATACCATTCAGTACCAAACCTTTTGTTCTTGCAGCAGTTCCCAAAGAAGCAAGCAAAGACAGGTGACAAACTTTTCTTATGAAAATCTACACCCCCGGTCACCAGAATTCAATTAGACTAGAATAGAAAAGTACTGTATTAGTATTATTTTTAATTACTAAAGCCAAGGAGAGTCTTCCCTGGGAATGAGGAAGTTTGGGGCGATACCACTATCCTTCACTATCCATACACCAGGCTACGCCTCATGAGATGAAAGAGGAGAGCTGTCTTTACAGGAATTACTCCGGGCTTTTTGAGGAACAAATGGCAACAATCTGGGCAGGAAAGTCCATTCATTCTGAAAGAATACACCTAAAACCAAGAACTTAAAAAAAAAGTATTTCTTTCTTTCCTGGAGGCAGGCCAACCAAATGAAAAAAATCACACTGTAAACTCCATGAACTTTGTATGATGCTGATATTTGTTTATTTATAACAAAATGGAGAAAAAAGAAGCAGGAGCACCTATCTTGTAACATGAACTTTAAAGTGTAAAATAAATATAAAGCTAAGAAGGAGTCAGGCCCAGGAATCCAAAACAAAGTTTGTTCAAAACGTGAGCAGAGGCACAGCTGTCACAATGCTGACTTAGCATTCTTCAGGTTTCAAAGGAAAGTCAAGTCCATCAGTATTTCCATATCCAAGTAAATCGATACCTAGCCTTAGCTGCAGACACTGCACTCATTCACACTCCTTCATCAGGGAAACAACCAGAATGTCAGTTGTCCTTGGACACACACAAAAAAAAAACCAAACCAAACAACACGTGAATAATTGCACAGTGATATTGTATTTCTGCCTTTCATATAGAAGCCAAATTGGAGTTATAAGTTGTCATAATTTCAGTTACGGTTTGGAAAAGTGATTCCCAAGCAGAGTTTGTGGACCACTATTCATCCACAGCAGTTCTCAGAACCACCAATGCTCCGGGCTCCTGGCAGACAAAATCTGAAGGTTGACAATAGTTCATTGCTTTAACTTTTTAAATTATTACTGACTTGGAATAATTTTTCTCTCAATACTTTTTCAGAAAAACAAATTCTTTCTGCAGTCATTTAGGTATTACACTGAGTTTGGTCTACAGAATGTAGTTTTGGAAGACTATTTTTTTGTCATTACTATGTAATTGGCTATTGTAAATTGCCTGCAGGAAATTTAGAAATCAGACAAGTTTTTCAAGGGCAACTAATGCATTACCTGGAGAAAACAGGCTTTATTTTGCACTGTCTGCATAATTTCTTTAAAAAAATGAGTGAAAGTTTACATAGTGTACTTCCAAAATGTTAATATGCTGACAGATCAGTAAATATAAGAGCTGAAATCAAATGAGAATTTGAGTAATTCACTCCATTTGACTGGAAAGAGAATTTGCTCTCTGAATACTTGCCTTTTTCAAGTTAGAGGGCGGTGGGGTTATTTTCCGAAGGTTTGCCGGCACATGAAGGAGGACAGGTGTTTCCATGTCTGGCCAGCCTAACAGTGGCAGGAAGGATGGAACCACGCTACATTTACTTGATCTTAGTTCACCAAAACAAGGTTTCAGCTGCGGTTTTAAAGAAGCAGAAAACATGACCGGCCAGCAGCAGCAGCTGATGAGAACCAGAGAGGAGGGCTGCCCGCTGTCAGACAGACGGAGGGCTACGTGGGTTTGTCTCCAGCGGGCTCCTACAAAATGGTGGCCAGGACAGACACCTGCGGGCTGCCGGCTGGCAGAAAGGTTCGTGCCGTTTGTGAAAGCTGAGCACAAGGGGGACAAAATCCCAAATAAGGGCCATTGTGGTACACCATGAAGAAAAAGCCGGTGGTCTTTACTGCTGCCCTCATCCTAACTTCAGTTCGTCACTACGCTAATCTTGGCATGCAAGAGAATATTCCTCCTTTAACCTCCCATTCTTGTTCCTGCTTGCTCAGTTTTCGGCGTCTTGCTGACAACGCTTAGCTTGGTTAAGTAGCACGACTCCGCTATAAATCCCAGGTACAGCTCTGTTCTCAGCAAGTTAGACCAAATGGCAGCAAAATCTCTGGCAACTCCTTGCAGCCTGCCTGCAGGAGGACTCCAACTTTTCCTGCCTTCGGTGGATCAAAATCAGTGGGAGGCAATTATTGTTATTTTTAGCAGAAAGGAGAGCGCAGGAACCATAAACTGGCTGGAAAGGTCCGAAATGTGGAAAAACTGAACTTATACAAAGGCTTGTTTTCAGTCCTTGTTTATTATCATAAAGCAGCAAAATCTGATTCTCTTCCTATCGCTAAAGCTTTCTTACTGACTAGCCTGCCACATTTCTGTTGGCACTTCTCACCACAGGTGTCCTTGATCCAAGGTTTGTATCTGTGATTGAAACAGTAACGAAGGAATGCAAATATTTTAAATACTGAATTAGTTTGGATTGAATGTGATTTTTAAGCACTTCTGGACTGTTTGCGTTTAAAAGAAGCAATAAAGAGGCAAAAAAAGAAAAAAACCCCCACCTTTTAAATTTCGCTTTCTGCACTTAGGTGATTAACTCTCTTCCATCCCACTCCCTCCAGTTACCCTGTGTTTTTACTCTAGTATTTGTATTACCACTTTGAGAATAAGTTCCTTATGATTTTGCTTTGTGGAAAACTATGTGCCAGCTTTAAAGCTTCTACAGTAAGTTTTTATTTATGAGTCATTTGTACCAAAACCAGACACTTTTGGAACTGAATGCTGCCAAGTCAGGACATCTAAGGAAAACAAAACTGAAAATTTAACATTAAATCTTTTTAAAGTTCCTTACAATGATCTGACAGCAGAAAATCTCCTGCCTCTCGTGATATTTAGAATTTCGTATTTTGTCATATATTTGCCTAACTGTATTGAAGCAGTCAGACGTGATAATTTCTATTTAGGTAGCATGTCTGTGCTTTTGCAACAGTTTAAATGTTATTATGCTTGCTATTTTAAAACAGGTGATGCTAAGCAAATTTTTGGAGCAGTCACCCTTTGGCCACCCGTACACATGTGCTGATGCGGGACAAAGGTTTTCTCACCAGGAGCTCATACTTTCTGCTCTACCCATACCTATTGGGGACCTTAAAGAGCATTTATCATGCTGGTCTAAGCTGCTCTCTGTCTTTCTGTCTTGCCATGATGAGTATATGATCAAAGCAAGTGATGTCAAAAACCAAAAAGTTCATACCTGCAACGCACTGTAACATAGTCCCGCTTTGTCCTTGGGCCTTTCTCTCCCTTGTGTACAAATCATCTTCTACATAGACAAGAAAAGGAACGAACGCAATGGTCGGTAGAACTTTGTCAATCAGAAATGACTTCTAGCGTGCAATTCAATCCATCCTTTTGCAAGTACAAGCCTTTTTACTGCAAGGATGCTAGGGAAGTTAATAAGCAGGTGTAACAGATCTTACACTGATGATGTTAATAAAGACTGGAAAGACTTACGGCTTTTCAAATAGGTAAAATCATGGAACATGATATTTCCTATTTGCATGTTTTAAATATGAGACAAAGTATGGGCTGTCTTGATCATTCAGTTCCTCTTTGGTAATAAAATGCTTCTGGGTTAAGTATGAATTAATCTAAGAAGCTATGTATGTAAAACAAATAGGAGTCTCTCCGCTCCTATTTTTGAATTTAAGACAGGATTGGGATGAAAAAGAAAGCCAAAACATCTCACAGTATAACAGAAAAAGAACAAAATACATTATATCTTCATTAAGGCAACCTTAGCAGCTTTACGCAAATATTTCTGACTGACCATAGCGATTTGTCATATTCCAAAGGGAGTGTGACAAAAATCATTGTTTTAAAGTGTCATACAAATCAATTATACCTCCTTCCAAGTACTTTGAAGTCTTTCAAAATCAGAAAACTAGTTAAAAAATGTTCTTTCCAGATCTTTCCATTAAATCTTTCAAACATTCACTTTGTCAGATTGTCCACGACACAGATGAATTGAACTCACTGGCTGAACACAAAATATCCACACAAACATAGATGAACATTTTTGCATTTGTGGAATTTAAGCTACCGCGCCCCTAGAGCTCAAATGAATGACGCAGAGTCATACTGGCTGTCATTTTACTAGATTGCTTGTTTGTTTGTTTCTGTGTTTTGTTTTTAGGGAAAAACTAACTTTTAGTACCTCTGTGGTTCCACCTAACCAGTTAGAGAAAACCTGCTACCGTATGGGACATACGTCACCACTTCTGTGTTTTATTATTTGCTACTATCTTTTTTCCTCATTAGGAATCCAAGTCACTACCCATGTTAGATGGAAAAATACAAGTTTACTGAAAGCTGCAACTGAGTTTTGACTCTGAGGAAATGCAGTTCTAACTCATTTCCTCAAGTGCCTGCCTATATATTTGGGGATGGCCAAGATACACAATTTATACCATTCAGGCATTCTCCAGACATTCGAAGTGGGATGCAATTTTCTTTAATCCTAGATTTGCCCTTTTTTCCACTTTGCCAGCCAAAAAAACGTGTTTAGAGGATGCGTTATAGGTGCCTGTGGCAACTGGGTATGTTTATCAGGGCATCTGTTGTTGCACCTTTTTACTGCTCTGTCAGAAAACTATTTCCTTTTCTTACAATTGGAGTTTTCAGTTTTCTTGCAAGAAACCCCTCCAATATTCAGCGAGCCTTTCGGTGTGTGTTATTAGTGCCAAAAAATAAAGTTTTACCAGACCTCTTCCCAACATTTAATTTATATGCACCACTGCCTATTTTTTATTAGGTGTTATTTGGTATCTTTTCCACACTATCCCTCCCCACAGAAGAAGAATGAGTCAACCCTTTTCTCTTAGTCTCTGCTGCTTATACGTATTAAAATTTCAAGCCAAAACCGGGCTTTGCAACCATCATGCGTTTTTTCCCATAAACATGCAAGCTGTAAATTGTCAGCTTTAAAGCTACCTGTGCAACAGTACAATCTGAGCCTCCTCTGCAAGTGTACTGCCATTTGTGTTTTCATTTTGCAGTTATGCTCTCTATTTCCATTTCATTCCATTATCTTTCCTGGACAGTGGTGCAGGGCAGCCATTACTTTCATGGTTTTTGCACATGGCGCTCTGATGTTTTTAAGCTGAGGGGAGCTCAACAGAAAACGTTGTAGCAGAAATGGCCAGGGAAATCCCTGCTGCGGGCTGCTGCGCAGGTCCTGCGTCCCTCCCGCTCCGGCGTGTTGTGGTGCCGGGCTGGGTGCTACCAGGGGCACCGTCCCAACTTGGCACAAGGGGGAAATGGGCTAGCAAAGATTTTACTGAAGGTTGTAAAGTTCTGGTGGGGCTGGACCTTGCTGGGAGGAGAGAGACGATCGAGGAGACCGATCACCGGTCTTGGAGGTCTTTGAGAAAACCCTCAGATCTGATTTTCTAGCTTGAGTTCAGACCTTCCTCCACACTACGAACATGCTTGGTGATCACTGGACTGTGTAATGACCAGGGTGTTTGTCTCTGGACCTGATCCTGAATTGCAAACTCAACATGACTTCAAACCTGTCTCATTGCTACGAACTTGCCTGGTAATCTGGACTCTCGGTCAAACTTGGCTCCCGTCACCGGACCCTCTCTGCTCACTTCACCCAGGAGCTGTGGGACTGCGCCCGTGCTGGCCAGCTCTGTGCCCTGCTCCTGCCTTGCCACCAGCCTCAGCCCCCGTCTTGCCCTCCCTCAGGGGAAGGGAACCTGCCCTTGCTGCTCCCTGACAAAGGCTTCCCCTCTGATCTAAACGTGAGGACACTGAAGCTTCTCAAAAATACTATTTTTTAAAAGTACAGAAAAAAGCAACTGACTTTTTCTCCCTAACTTTCTCAAGAAGACATTCTGAATTAAACTTTTCAGAAACAAGTCATCCCAAGAAGGGCACCTAGTCTGGAACATTTCGCCCCAATGGTTGAAACATGGCACGTCTAAAAATCTGCTCTAAGCAGCTCTGAAATTTTTATAAATCCTTCTGTGCCATTTTGCAAGAAATGGATGCAGGGAATGAGGAGAAGCATGGAAAGAGGGGACTAGGCAAGTCAGCGAGGCATCGTGAAGAAGCTAGACGAAGTAAAAGGCGCAGAAGGTCAGTCTTTCCTCTCTAGGAGCTCCAGTCATTCCCATGAAAGAAACATGAGCTGAAAATTGGCTCAAGCTGCTGCAACCAGCTCAGATTCACCATCACGGTGTAAGAGAACAGGCAGGAATTTCAAGTGGCATCTTGACCTGTCACACTCAGAGCTGACATACTTTTGGGAAATATGGATGAACTCTCTGGTTTAGAGAGCTAAATGTTATTCCTGCTATTGCCATGGGATTGTTTATGCAAATGAATGTCATGCAGAAAGGGTTTAGAAGGAATGAAAAATATGACAGCCCCTAAGTCAAGACACTAAATTGGGTAGTAGAAGTGAAAGGGACTCTTAAGTCAGACTCATTAACTTTAGCCTTTGTTTAAGCTCAGTGACTGATTTAACTATGGGGAAAAGAAAGCCTTTGTTAATGACTTAATCCTTCGTCTTTCACTGAAAAAGCTTGTGCATATAACATACAAAAAATCACAGACCAACACTGAGAAATACCAGCGCTGGTGTTTCTTATATTTGCAGTTCACTTCTAAGTATGTCATCTTGGCAGTAAAATGGAGCTGATAGCGCTTAAAGCAGCTGTAACTTTCTCCTCCCCATGTACCAGAGAACCAAAAACTGGTGACATCCCTCCTGGAGAATTAAACATTTTCAAAAATACTTACTTTTCTGTGTTCTGTTCGGCAAATTTGGTTTTGGGGTTTTTTTTTCCTTTCTCCCTTCCTTCTTTCACATGCAGCACAGACCATTTACAAAGAGAATTACAGGTGGCTTCCTGAGAGTAATGATCCAGAAGAGGAAAGGGACAGCAGCCTTAGGATGTTTTCTATTTACAAATCCTAACCAAGAGGTTTCTGTTCCCTCTCATGCAACTTTACCAAGCCACCCTGAAAATAACAACCAAGCCACAAAATTATTCAGCTACTACTTTTCCAACATTACTATGAAATAATTCCGATATTGCACGCCCTAGTGTTTTGGGGTTTGGGGTTTTTTTTCGCTTGTGTTTTGTTAAAGAATGATTTTTGTACTTGTGATTTCCCTCTGGGACTCCTGAATGGAAGTGTTAGGGAGGAGAAAAGCTTTTATGTGGCTTTCCCTTCCCCATTTCTTCCTTGCTGATCTAGAACCATCTGATCTTGGCTTGTGCCTAAAGGCAAATAGAGCAGAGCTGTAACTGCGGTGTAATGGTTTCAGTGATTTTACAGAAGAAGGTTTCATCACAATGTTCCCCCTTCTTCCCAAATCTTGAGTAACAAAAAACCATAAACCAAAGAAAAAACACTTCAGAGCAAGGTGAGGAGAAGCCAGGAAATGGTTTGTGATGGCAAGAATTAGGGGAACTTAGTTGAAATTAGGGATGGTACTGTGTATTGCTATCACTCCATGACTTAGTGAACTTCAGCAACAAGCCTGAATATTTTTAAAGGCCCTTGGGACAGCAGAAAAGAGAATTTCTGATCTCTGAAAACACCAAAGAAGTTTTACTGGTTTTTTTCCATCAAATTACCAGCTGCTATGGTTAAAAACAAATCCTGCCATCATCTATTTTGTTAATTCTTTGGTTTTTCAGAAAAAGAGTATAACTTGTAGACCAAAACCTTATGTAGGTCACTAAGGTTGCATAAAATACTGTGTAAATGCTGTCATAAAACCAAACAAAGCAAAATTATTCTGCCGTAAATAACATGTGGTTACCATTTGTTTACAATTTAGTGCAGCTATCAAAACAAGCTAAACATTTTGATAAATGGTTCACAGTCATTTTGTAGAGAACACAGATTAGGGGAGGTATATCCAACATCTGCTCTTTTAGTGTCAGCAGTACTGCTGAACCTCAGCTTCCTCTGCCTGGGCAATACGCAAGCTACCAGAGCGCTCTGGGGTCAAGCTACATGGGCTAATTGTATGTGCTGCTCACTGCACTTCCCACTGATGAGCTGATTCCACTGAAGCCATCCTAATATTTTAAAAGAAAAGAAAGAAATGCAATTATTTCCCCCTTTGTTTCATTTAATTTTTTATGAAAGAAAGGATTTAGAAAGAAGAGTGGGATTTGGGGTTGACAACACATCATTTTCTTAGTACACAAATGACTTAAGATCAGCAATTGTAATTTGTCTGGAGGATAAACATGGAAATATTTTGCACTAAAGAGCTGTTGGAAGTGATGTGCAGAGGGGGAATGGTTGCCTGTGGAGGCTGAAGGGAGGCTTGCTTCAAAGCCAAGTTTCAAATATCATCTGTTTTCACTATAACACTATGTAACAAAACAAGCCTCAGTAAAATTTTCATTTAAGTGGGAGAGAATTTAATTGTTTTGCTTTTTTTCACTGTCATCTCTCCTCTAATTCAGAAAGATGTTTGAAGGAATTTTGTTTGCTTGGGTCTTGGACACAAATAAAGAATGTGCACTGCTCAGGAACAGATGAAGTGTTGCAAACTGGAACTAAAAATGTAAACACGTTGGGAAGTCAGGAGTGTGTATGTGAGACTGTGTACGTGTGGATGCATTTTTTGTGAAGTGAAAGAGTTTATATAATAAAAACTTTCAAAATCTAAGGATAAAGACTCTGTCCATAATCAAGTTAACCATCAACTAATGCTTTTTTATCCCCAGTTCACTGTGTTTTCATATGTAGGCTAGAGAAAAAGAGATCAAGCAAAACTATTAAGTGAAGACTGGCACTAACGTGAATCTGCTATGCAAACCTAAAATCAGAAATGCTGTCTATCATCTTCTAGCCAAGTACGAAGTGCCCATGTTACTGGAGAAAGGACATAAACTGCATCGGTAGACAATTGCCTGCAACTGACATCTGTGGGATGGGAATTATCCCATCCCATTATTTCCAGGGAAACCTGGAAGGGATGAGCAAAATGACTGCTGATCCTAAGTTTCTCTCTTATGGCAAGGTGATACTCTTGGCAGGTGACTCCTGTGTGGTAAGGAGTCTCACGCAGTAAGGATGCATACTGGAAAAAACGGCCAAAGTATGGCATTCAAAGTTGCATGGCTAGTACCTGAACTGACTGTGTGACATTAATTGTGGCTATAGCTTGATTGTGTGCTCAGTGTGTGAATAAAATGGTAGTTAAGATGCCCAACAGAGACATACTAAAAGCTAACAAAAAAAATATCATAACCTCTTTTAAAAAAGGAAAAAGCCCTCTCGGGGGAAGGTGGGGCTCATGGCTCCTGCAGTCAGGTTATTGGGGCAGCAGAGCCCCGTCGTATATAGTCTGGCAAACCCCCCTACCGACAGTGCGTCCACTACTTATCACACCGCCCTAGTGAAGGCATCTGATGAAAAGAATTCAGTGTCAAATGCTTGGGCAAGGTTGAGCAATTCAGTCCCCGGGAGAGGTGAGATTAGCAACACGCTGTGCAGCAGCCAGCTGGGGCCTGCCGATGGGTAGCTGTGCTTTGTGCTGTTGGTGGCTGAGGCTCATTGTAACGCCTGGAAATCCTGTGGAGGGCAACAGCCTGTAATGGAGCAAAGGGATGGGTGCCCAGGAGAGACAGGTCCCGGAAAAAAAACACTAGTTAGTGCAGCGTGTGCTGAGATGTATGAAGATGGAGACACAATAATTGAAATGGAAAGAACGTCCAGAACAGGAGAAAGGCAAGTTCGGTTATGCAACCCACTCTGTTTACATGGCAAAAGGAAAGTTTGTACTCCCACCTGATTTTCTGAGGACTGCCTTACACAACACTAGCACAGCGTGGCCCACTTGTGAGCACAGTATAAATAATTCCCAAAGAGAACTGTCCTATTGTTCCTGTTCTCTCTGCCAAAGCTTCAGTCGCCACAAAAGCATGGCATCTCTCTTCATCCAAGCTGGGCACATTTTGAAATGTTTTCTGGTAACTGTATACTTGCAGCAAGAAGTTCAGGGAAATGAACAGAATTTGGTTTCCTAGGGAGCTCGAACATGTGCCTGACTGGCTTTGATTTCTAAGATGCAAGCTCTACGTGCACATTTCCTATAGACCACGGCCTCACGCTCATAAAAATCTGTTGGAGACAATGGAAACCCTGCTTAGTGAACCTCAGGTTCTAGCTGCTGGGCAGACCGGTTGCCACTGGTTATGGCAGTGGGTTAACAGCAGTGTCATGCTGTTCTGCTGATTGACCCATTGCCTGAATAAAGAAAATCCAGAATTGAGTTAGGGCTGTAACTAGAGACATCTAAAGGCTTCTGGCTGACGAGAGGGCCTAACCTTAGAGGAAAAGCATAAATGGGTACTTTGTAACACCTCTTTCTGACATTGATCACCGGGTCTAAGAAGGCTTCAGCCAGGGATGCAGCCTTTCTTCGGATCAAATACTATTACATTCTCTCTTTTACCCAGTTACTTACTTTCATCAAACGCATAGGGACCCTGATCTTTGAGACATCTTCCTCTCTCCACTACCAAAATGTGACTGAAATGAGCCAATAGGTTCTGAAAGTTGAGGAAAACTAAGGACAGACACATGTGCAAAGTGATGGTGTGTTCCTGGTAAATCACGCTGGAACACTTTCCACAACTGAAATATTATGCAGAAGCTATCATAGAGTCATCCTATAAAATGGAAGAGCACAAAAGAGAGACTTGCATGGTTTTAAACTATGGCAATAGGTCAACTCAACAATGTTTGAAGAGCAAGGATGCCAGGAGGCTGGAAGAACAATAACAAAGCCTAACGTTTACAATAGAAGAGGAGGCAGACACGAAAGCCAAGTCAGAGGCAAAGAGAAGTTACACTAAGAAAAATACTAATAATCACCCTCCGCCCATGATATTTTAACTGTATTCAGCTGCTTTGAAATTGTCTTCTCAATATATGCTTTTGTGCAGGCAGGCAAGCTTTTGACATCAGTTCCCTAAACCACACCTAACACACGATAAAGCATTATGAACCATTTTTCACCTAATCCATGATTAAAAAAATACTGGCTGCTGCCTATTTCACCCTGTGCTTTTGATGATGCCAGGCATCATGCTGGGCAAACAAGACAATGTTGTTCAAGGTTTCTTGGAAAAAATCTCCATTGTTATTATTTGGCAGTCCCCTAAAACCACAAATGATGAAACAACTGAGAAAAGAGACACTCCTCGTTTTCTCTCTTCATCCCCCTCCCTCCTTCTGTTCTACTTTAAAAGCAGGTGAACTGGATCAACAGGATCAAAGGATCGTCTCTGCATGCAAAAGTATATCTTTTCAAAGAGCTGTTGGGAAGCGGTATAGAGAAATCAACACCGTAAGATGTTCATTGTGAACAGTTTAGCTCTCACTGGGGAAGAATTCCCTATGCCCCTGAAAAACGGTGTAAACCGTGCTACAAGAAATCACACAAGGATTACAGAATCTGTTGGGAGCATGGAGTCAGCTGAACACTAGAGATCATTTGTCTGAAAGCAAAAAGGATAATCACAATTCTTAGGAGAGTTATCATTTAAAATGGACTTTACAAGTTTTTTTCCACTGTCCATCCTTCACAGCAGCGTAATTCAAGTGTACTCAAGTTCTCACTACTACAAGTGACATAAAGGGTAAGGTTTATTAAACAGTTGGTGGCAATCACCTATGAAAAGAACTGCTCATATAAACATAAAAAATTACTCCCAGATCCCTTTGTTCTGACCTGTCCTTTTCAGCACCCAGATGCGTGCTCTTTCCAGTAACAGATTGGTCCCAAGTCTAGCATCCACTTTACTACAACTTCTGATTCCACAGACCAGGACAGAAAGTGGTAACGAAGCACAAAAAGGGATTTCTAGTGTAGAGGGAACAGCAAGTCCTCAGATGGAGTAGACAGCTTTCAAGTACAAGCTCATAGACTAGAACATACAGGAGCTTGATAGGCAAAAAGTATATTACCTAAATCAGAGAATACTATTATTTACCATTTCATTCCTTCGGACAGAGGGTACCAGTTACGAAGTCTGATGCACAAAAAATCAGCTGTCTGCAAAGTAAATGTTTGTTCAGAATTTTCCTTACCACCCATTTACCTGAAAATGGGAAATACACTGAATGAGAAAATAATCCACTTGTTTAAGGTCAAGACACTGACTTAAACAACCTTAAAAAAACCCAAATAAAACTGGGTGTTTCATGCGACATCTGTCCTCACCCAATGACCTGCATTTTAATTTATAGCCATTTAAATTTGTTTCCTCAAAATGAATATAAGTATGTGGAGACACAACCTATGCTAAGCTTGTTTCTGTCACTCATTTTCTGTGTGGCATGGGGCATGGTATTTTCATTCTCTACTTAGTTTCCCTCATAATGAACTAGCCCATGGAACTCCCTTAAAGCAATATCGTATTAGCAAAGTTAGACAGTCAAACACAAGGCAGGAATATACAGAGCTTCCTGAATGAATGCAAACATTTTTGGAAGCACTAACAAACTTGTAATTTAGCACTCAACATCAATCTCTGCTCACAGCCGGAGTAAAATCTTGGTGGCAGGAAAAGGGACTGCCGGAGCACTGCGGTACTCCTCACACCTTCCGTTCAAGTATTGATTTTTACCAGAGACAGAACTGCAAGACTAAGCGAGCCACGGGCCCGAGCTAATGCGGCAGTTCCCGTCTTGCCTGTGGTCTGAGTGGAGACACCATCACGTGAAGTATCAGGGGAAGAATGCTTTGGCCACCAGTGCAGGCATTTGACCTGCAGTCATCTCAGGCAACAGGTTGCCAAATTTTCTGAAGAGTAAGAAAATACATGTTCCGTTTTGCAGACAAATCCATTGTAACGCTGTAACCTTGTATCAGCTTTTCAGAGATAAAACTGGATTCCCAGAGAGCTTAAGACCGTGATGAGCTTCAGTTTCTTGCTACGTAACATTATGGAAAGCAAAATCGACCGGATCACACGCCACTCAAAGTGCTGATCTTAGTGACGCTCTCTTTTTCCAAGTACAGGCTATAGCTTCTTATGACTTTTTTTCACAGAATGTCAAACTATACACTTACTCACTGGTGTAAATAACACACACTGGAAAGAAAAACAAGAGAGAGGAAGAGACCCAGCTTGGAAAAAGAACCATCAGTTTTCTTTTCAAATGCAGCTGAACAGGAGAGTTGAGAGGGAACAGATTAATGATTAAGAGTGCTAAACAAGGACTTCAGTATAAGGTTATTATCATGTCCAGATGTTGTTTTTGCCTTTGACAGTTGTTTGAGGTTTCACTCATACAAATACAGATATGCATCTAGTCTTAAGTAACCTACATGCATTTAAAATGCCTGTAATAACTTTAAGAAACAGACCTTTATAAATTCTGCACCTCACCTGCAAAATGAGGAAGATGGTGATGGGGTAAAAAAAAAAAAGTTTGTTTAAACATTGAGTACATCATTTACTAATTGTACATAATTAGTATTAACAGATGCATTCAACAGTTATTCCAGCAACAAGCTGAAGTAGATCTCATGCCTACAAATTGTAATATTGCCCCGGATTATGATTTTAAATCCATGTAAAATTTGGGTATATTAGATGTGTATGACTGACACCTCTTAATGTATACTGCATCTTTTACAAGTTCATTGCTGTTGGAAGCTTTTTAAAAATAATAGTCACTTAAAAATGGACTTCTTCCCTTGAAAGTACTACGTATATCTGATTACTGTGCAGCCAAGTTGAAATACTCCCTCCACCTTCTTTGCCAAAACAGATGGCAAATAATGAGCAAGTTGGAATATTCTCTGCTTATAGTATTTAGCTTGCGGTTAAGGACTTTCCAACTTTCTGGTTTAGCACCATCTCACTAGAAAACTGCTGTAGATCAAGGAGGACTAGCACAGCTGACATAATTCAGTCTCAAACCAGCCTTCCCATGCTTAATAGCTTCTTGTGTCAGCATGTGTCCTAAGCTGAAACATCTCAGATGATTGAACTTGGCTACAACCTAAGAGTACAGGGATGTGTTTAGCAGATGAGACTGGCAGAAATAGAGGAGCTCAATGCGGTCAGAGGTTCCGAAGGCAGTGGAAGGATTATGGCTGCTGATGCCCCGAAGGTAAAAAGGGAAGGTTTTATCTTTTCCTCCCTGGTTCCTCACAGTTCAAACACTTGGATTTTTACTGTGCAGTGTGCCACCACTCAACCGGGAGAGGAGACAAAGTGGTAAGATTTTTCGTAGCGTTTGTGCAAGCCTACCAAGATTGCACTACTCCAAAGTAAACAGCTACCCTGACAAAAAGCCCAAGTCTTAAGCAATTAAATTCAGCGTGCCTGCTAATGAAATTGTTATTCTGTGACATATGTAATTACCAATTAATTATCCCTCATTTTAACAAGTGACAGTCGGCTAGAGGCTTTCTTTTTCAGTCCACATAAAAATACATCTGTAGTGGTGTAAAAGACAATTGATTTTAGGTTTTTCAGACTGAAATTACACAAAAATCTTCTTCAAAATGATAAACAACGGAAGTCATACCTCCTTAAATGTGTTTTGGTAACCTTGTTTATTTCTTTAAAAAAATAATGAACCACTATGTCTCAAGTCAACTCTTTAAATCATGCTACTTCCTTACATAGGTTAATACCAGTTCAAGAGTATCGAACACACAGTCCTCATTAATTTCAGTCTTCCTTAAATTTTCTTGTTAGAATAGCAACTATGGGATGTTCAGTTCTCCTCTAGTCAGATTGCTAACATGGCTTAGGTTAAACTCCAATCCCCTATTTTCAAAACTCTCCCCTTCAGCTAGCAGGTTGATGCAACTTCAGCGTAACTGGTTTTTGAGAAACACGAATTGCAGAGACTTCAGAAGAATTTTCACTATCTTGTTGAAAACAACATATGGGAATAAAATAGAACCATAAATTTGGTTTACAAAACATAGCCTTAATTATACAGATTGCTTCAATGAGTCTTCAAATACAGATTTCAAAGAGTCACCAGTGTTTTAATATATGCTTTCTGAAACAACATTGTAACATTTACTTTTGAAATACTTATTGCTAATACGTTAGTATTTGCCAAGTTTTAACAAGTGTTAGCTATTGAATATTTTTGTTTAAGTGTTCACTAATAATTAACTCATCATCGAAATGCCATCTCTAGACATTCTCTAGTGCATATATGCTTTCGTAGGGATTCAGGCATTACTCTGATTTACAGATTATGAAGAGCTTAAATATGTCTGCTAGGCTCAAGTGGGAGCCATGTTTAAGCTACAGAAAAAAAAGCAGTTAACCTACTGAAGTGGCATAAATAACTAAGCGAGAAGATAATGACTCAGTCATAAAAGCTAACAAATTTATATACTTAGAGCTTCAGTTTTAGTCTTCTCTGGGTCTCAGGAAGAATGTGAAATACCAGAAAGTGAATGACTGCCTGGCCCACAGCATTCTGGTATAATCACAATAATCTGGGGAATTCAAATAGATTGTGAAGAATTTCATGTGGAACAAATTATATTAAGGAAGATTCTTTAATGAAATGTCATTTTTGACTCATGGAGTAGATTAAGTACTTTGGAGGGAAGTCTTCAGGGCCAGTCAGGGTCCAAGTGGATTTCTTTACATTGTTCCCCAATGCATACCTCAAGAGGTAGCATACAAACTGAATTTTGGCTTCTTTGCCGAAATTATCAGCAAAGGCACCAACTTGGAGGTGATTTCTTATCCTATGCAAACTACTCAGCCACAGCTCCTTTCGAATAAGCCCAACAGCAGTCAGAAAGTGGTTTCTACTGACCCACGTGACAGTGATCGAGAAGTGAGAACCTGGTATTCCATTAATAATCTCCTAGTCACTTGCTTCTTTCACAGTGTTATTTTCAAACCAATCTTGCAATATTTGTAGCTTTCTACACCACTGTAACCTGAATTTGATAAATCAACTCTTCTACAGAGCAGGAATTTCTTTAACAACTTTGTACAGACTCTAACATGAAATTGAATAGAAGTATATACTTTGAAAACAGATTCAGATTGGTTTTTAATATATTTTTCACTTGTACTTTAGTTTCTTTCAAAACAGAGTGTCACTAATTTGCAACCACCATAAGACAGCTGACTTCTGTGTAATTCTTGTTGCATCACTTCAGACTATAGTATATTACAAAAAATACAGTTCATCAGATTACAATTAAACAATTTCATTTTGAAAAGTTACTTTACCTGTATGTTATGGACAGAAAGAAGGCAACTTAGGTTAAAAGCATTACACAGAAAATCCAATAATGACCAGAATGCATTCTTAGAGACCTGGAGGTTTAGAGGCGTGGAATTTTTAGAGTTTTACAAAGTAATTTCAGAAGAATCAGAAAGGAATCTGAAATGATGCAGCATAAAAATTGCAAGGATCTCACGACTGATTTTCACGGTGGAAAGGTTCAGGTTGAAATACGCTGCCTGTTCAAACTTTCTGGGAGAGAACATGGAGGATCTTAGCTCTTAAAAATGCTGTCAGATAAATCACGTCACCCATGTGACCCACACAAAACCACTGTCTGCTAAAGCTCCAAACACATTAGCACTTAACAGAGGTTTCCAAAGGCCGAAATCAGTCTCTTAGTCACTAAATGAAGATTCACTATCAGAACTGTCTTCTGCATTCCCATCATCTCCCCAGGCAGGCACAGGGGCATCTGGGGTCCTGCAGGCAACAAAAATGTATGTTGTAAATCCTAGAAGGTGGCTGAGAACACAAGCAACTTAGCATGTAATGCTACTGTCCTTTCATTACAATTGCATGCACTTTATATCCACAACATTTAACACATTAACTGTTAACAGTTTACAAACTCACACCTTACTGGTATTCACTTACAACTGAAAGACAAACACTAGAAACTGTAACTCACTGGACATCAAAACTCTGTAGACATCAGTTTGAATGCACACCTTTGAGGTTCTCGGAAATAATGACAGATCACTAAGAAGTAGCAAACACTTGTAGAAAGAGTTGAAAGCAGGCAATACTGATTAATTCAATTTTTTTCAATCTTCAGAGGTTCTAGGGCTGAAAGGAACAGGCTGTACACCATTAAGCAGTGTAAATAGTACATGAAAAAAAATAAGACAGGAAATGAACAATATTGTATCCAACTAAAACTGCAGGGATAATTTAGAGAAGCAAAAAAGAATTACTCAGAGTGGAATTTGGCTGGAACACTGGGTTAAATTTGACATGCAAGAGCAGCCATGGGATTTTTATTGACTATAAATGATCAGATCTCTTGTATTTAGTTTTGAAGAGAATATTTAAAATGGATCTTAACATCGTGTCAAAACATTTACTCAGGGAATCTACTGGGCATGAGGGGGAGAGAAGCAAGCCATCTAAAGGCTAACTAACACTACCGACTGAAGATGCTGGCTCTCCCTGGAGTCTCCCTCCTAAGTATGTAATGAGTTTGACAATACAAGCAAGACTGAGCCTGGTAAATTCTGAAACCAAGGTAGAAAATATACACGCAATTATACTTGGGGAAGGGGAAGAATGATCTTCACAGAAACTAGCTTCCTGTATGATAGTTAACTGCTCTCTTTGATAAAATATTACATTTTAAACTAAGCTGACAATTGTATTATTCATCCCATTGTTATTTATCTTGGGGCTACCCCTGTGTGTCACGCCACAGAATTTCTTTTCCAACTTTAGTTCTGTTCATTATAATTTCTCTGTTGGAAATCCATAAGGTATCTTTAAAGTGCTTATAAACATCTTGGGTGCAAAAATGAGAAGTGCGTTAAAGAACTGTAAAAGAGCCTTCTCCCTCCCCCCCGCACACCTCCAAAATAAATTGAGAGCGTTTGCTTTCTCATGCAAATACCACTTCACAATATTATTCCTTGTTGCTGTGGTAATGACAAAACAGAAGAGCTGTGCAAAGACATGTGATCTGGAGAGACCAGTGCAAAAACTCTCCTCTAGTAAGGAGAGGAAGATGGCAATGAATTCCTTTAGTTTGTGAGGGCAGGACAAACTCTCCTGGAATTGTAGACAGGCAAGAGAGGAAGGATAAGAAACAAAAGTTAAAAATAGATACGTTGGGAGCTTGATAGAATAGGCAGTTTTCAAACTCTGTAAAAAGTTGAGAAAGGAGTGATAACAGAAGTAGAAGTGAAGCAGCCGAAGGAAGAGAGTATGAACAACTCCGTATTATTAGAATTAGCATCTCTGCAGCCACAGAAAAACCACGCTCAGTCACCGGCAAGTAGCTGGGAGAGTCTGCAGTAAGCGGCTGAGCATACAGCAATATGGACATTTTCCTAATTTTCACTGGGACTGAGCGAGCAGGCCTAAGGAACCTGAAGATACAAGAAATGTGGTGTGAATGGCAAGATACATATGAAAAAAAAAAGTCTATGACATTGAGACAAGAAAGCAAGAAGATTAAAAGAAAGGTCACCCCTGACTCCTTAAAATGTTAAAAAAGTATTTCAAGTAATACCAATTCTTCAAAGAGGCATTATGCACCATGCCAAATAATTAGCTTGCTTTAACGAAGTAGGTTTGCTATACAGTTTTCAAACCAGTAGCATTTTAAAGAAAATCTGCCTAAGCATTAGTGTTGCACAGAATCTTTGAAGATGGACTTTGAGACCAAACCCCAAACATGTTCCATGAGCCCTAATCCACAGTAATAACGTTTCTGTCTTAACCCAAAACAGACAATCCAGAAGCAGGTACTTTTTTTAAAAAGCTTTTGAAATTTTAACCTATTACCTTATTTTTATCTACTATAAAAATCCATCCAAACACAAAAAAATAGCAGCATTTACAGAAAGGTATGGACCAGAAGCGCAGATTAAGAAATACAACACATATAAGAGACATATAGTAAACCCATGTTTGATAACCCTGTCTCAGACTTGCACAGGTTCTTACTTGTGTTCTTTTTCTTATTTCTCATTCGATCAGTAAAAATATCAAATGAGGAGTACCTAATTTAGGCTTAAGACTCCAGGAGGTGACTTAACATATGACGACAGTTCAGTTTTCCTGTATTTTTATTTATTTTATTAAACAAGTTGCTAGTTTCAGAATAAGCCTTTCCAAAATGTAGAAAGACTTCACTGGAAAGGAGAAGCAGGCTTTCTAATACATTGGCAGTTTCTGAAGAGGATGCAAAAGTATTTCAAACAGTTTAGTGGCTATAATATAAGAACGAAAGTTAATATTTTCATCACTTTAACAAATTCTGTGAAACAGTACAGTAAAACTAAATTACGTGTCAAATGTAAAATAAGCTTAAAATTCATGCTTAAGGCCAGACAAGTAGCTTTGAAAATGAGTATCTACTCTTAGTAGGCTTCACATCAGGTCAGCTCAATCAACAGTCACAATTTCAAACTGCTGACTTCAATTTACACTGTCAATGTTGAAGTCAAGTTGTACACTCCATCTACTGAGGGAATCTGGAAACAACTGTGCTGTCCCTCATGCACCCGGCAAAATAAAATAGTTTGTTCTTATTACCCTACAATGATGACATTTTGTTATTGAAGTGTTGGAAGAAAATACCAGGGAAAAACGTCATACTCTAAACAGTACAGTGAAAATGGCTACTGACGCATTATTTGATTCCCCATCGCTACATGCACATTGTCAAATGTTACCTTGTCATTGCTATATCCTTTTCCTTGAACTGCACCACCTCTGCTTGGCTTGGAAGAACCGCTTCCATTTCCTCTCAAGTCTGAACGGTAAAGTCCTGCAACTTTCTGTTGGGGAGGGTGCAGTACCTCCCCATTTATTATTCCAGACTCTGTATTTCCTGGGCCTGGCCTTGGACTAGACAATACTGAAAAGACAGCTCATAATTGAGATTGCATCCCTCCTCCTTTGGTACTGATGGCCCTCTTCAGACCTATAAAATGCTAAAAACACCTTTCACGGAAGACTTCAAAACCTGCTTTAATGCTGATAATTTAGATTCACAATACCATAAAAAAGCTTTTCTAAGCACACTTTTTTCCCCAAGTTTTTTAAACACATGGTTGCATTCCAGCCCTACTGAAAGTTACAGATTACTTACTGAAGAAGGTCTGGATTTAGCCCTTCAGAAATCATTTTGTTTCGTATTGCCATTACAGGAACACCCTGTGTGGGAGGAAGAATAATATGAAATTACTGGACACAAACAGGTGAACTAAATGCCACAGGTTCTTTTAGGCTACACTTTCTTACAACTCTATGCATGTCACTTGTTGAACAAGAGCATGGAATGATAATCTCAGTTGCCATCAGTATGAACCTAGAAGCGAGAAATGACTGAGACCAAAGGCCCTTTTAATCCTTCTTGTATTTACGGCAAAACATCTAGAGAAAGTTGCAGGGAGACAATCGGGAACGGGCAGATATTCATGCAGACAAAACCAGGAAGCTGAAGTTATGTGTATGGATGAGAATGTGAAGAAAGCACAAAGCAGCACAAAGACAGCAGAGAACAGTTGTGCTAGAAAGATGAAGAAGACTCGGACATGCTGAGGGTATAGCCAAAGAGGGAGGAAAACCAGGAAAGTGCATCTGCCACAGCTCTGGAAGGATACCTTAAGGCAGTGCTAAAAATTGGAAAAGTCTTGCAAAAGCATGCAGAAAAATGCAAACAGGACATGAGAACAGAAGCACAATTTAAAAGTGATTCCTCTGAATACAAGTGCTTGTACAGTCAGGCTTGAATCTTCTATGACTTGTGGACAGATTTTAGCCAACTGCGTACGTGTTAAAAAAAATTCCTTCCTTTCACTGCAAGTCCTTCCACAGCTTCTGCACTTTATTTTATTCAGCAACACCTAAACATCCCCTCATCTTGGATCACATACCCAAGAACACTTTGACCCACGTCCTCTTACGAGACACATTCCAACAAACTGCTTCTATGTTTCCACTAGAGTTGCTCAAAGACAACTTGTTGCTTTGCCATCCCCTGTTGCAAACCATCAGAAACACCACCTGGACCACTGCATGCCAAGATAGGAGGGGGAAAAAAAATTAAAAAAAAAAAAAATACAATTTCTGCTTTCCAAGGGACAAAGCTACTAGTGGTCTAGGAAAGTCAGGAGAGGCCTCGCAACCTAAATGAAAAGTAGTGTAGGATTCTTTTGGCACAGGACAAATATCTGTTTTCCAAAGTAAGTAACACAGTGATAAAATAAAGAGTAGCCATGACTAATGTTCCAGAGAAGCATGTGGTACTAGTGACAGTTGCAGTAGCTAACCTGGCAAAGTGAGAGCTAAGCTAGCTGTCTTACTGTGTTTTCCTTGTGCAGTTTCACAGTGAGAATCACAATCAAGACTTTTGTTTGAAGATTCCAGAATAGCATACAGACAGGTACATAGTTTTAGCAATCTGTTAGGCATACTGGCAAAAATGTGACTCAAATAGCTGCGAGGTATTAGCGTGTAATAAAGAATTTCTCAGTAATTCACAACTAATGTACGTTACAAAGGGGAAAACATTTGAGTATTTCATGACAGTTTAAAATATTCACTTATTCTAGTATAGATTTGGACACCAGGATTGTGTGTCTATACACCATCTCGTACTAGCTAATGTTTTTTCCCTCGCTTGATTGCTCTTAGGGTTCCTTTCCCCAGCTCAGAAGTCACTGATGGAGTGTTTATGCATCAATTCAAACCATGTGAAAACCGGACTGAGTCAGATCAGGCAAAGCGGAATTCGTATTTGCTCTCAATGAAAGGGAGCTTGGTATATGAACTTCTGAGAATGGATTGGAAACTATTATGTTTTTATGTTCACGCTTGGAGAAGCGTTTATTCCAAAATTGTATGCATCAAAATCTGTAAGAAAAAAACCTCTCAGTACCCTCATATATTATAGATTTACAAAACTAATCTTAAGTTTAATCAAAATACCCTTTAACAGTACACTTTTTTCCTGAAGGAAAACAAGTAAGGTTGTACCTATATCTGTTTATAATACAATTAGGTCATTACAATTACTTTATCTTTCATACTTCCGTAAGTTTTAATCTGGAAAATCAGAGCGTAATACTGCTGTTACCCTAAATCTTACTAAAATAAAACAGACGACTCTTTTAAATCTAAATAGTAACTACATTGAGCATACAGGTCCACTGAAATGGGACAGGTGTACTTTTCTAACATAGGAGCCAACACTAAATTTCCATCGCCTTTGCCTCTGCTCAGTTAAGATTTGAAATAATCCAAATCACTACACATTCACCACGGTGTACCCCAGCCCTACTCCCAGCCTGGTCCTGCAGCTCAGGAAGTGTGCAGGTCCCAGAGAAGCCACAGTGCAAGTAGCAATCTTGTTGCAAAATAGGTTTTGGTTCTCCACAGTGCAGAAGGAGGTCACATACCATCAGTGCTGGCAATTCCTGAAGATCAGTGCACTCTCCGTGTTTGGTTTTGATTTCAGTCCTTTAAAGCAAGGATCAATCTACATCAGGCCAGTCAGTATCTTGGCATCTATGCAGTCACGTGTGGTGTTTAGAATCAAGTAAGCGTATATGTACTTTAAACATGAAGTTTATCTGAAATCGTAGACTGCTCCTCTCACACTGTCAATAGAAGTGTTCTGAACATTTATTGTAGCAAATATGATATTGCTTTTGTAAGGTTTGCTTGAATATTATTGTTGTACATTTTGAAAAATATGAATGTAGTATGCTCAAATGCACTCGATCCAAATGAGTTTGTTACTATTTCACAGAACAGCTATCTTTACTGTAAAAGAAATATCTCTTCACGGTGCTAATTCTTAAATACTACAAATATTGTGAGCAATAAATACATGATCAGTTCAAACAAATCTTCAGCTAGAAACTTAATTTGGGCAAGTAAATGACACTAACTGAAATACTTGACTGGACGAGAAGACAAGTTTGGCAAATAAAAAACACACATTAATTTGTAGTATGTTAGTTTGACTTTCCTACCACACTGTTTACAACTGGCAGAGGAGTCACCAGGAACTGCCAGTACAAAGGATGAATGTGGAAAGTGAGATCTCACTCCTCTAGCAGTCACCAAAAAAAACCAGTCAAAAGTAATTAGACCATCCAGCACTTTCACATCCACTTTGAAGTCTGGCATTAAATCAATACACTAACATAGCGTTCTACTCTCTGCTACTACCCCACTGCTACGTTTTCCAAATGGTTTGTAATAAGCTACCCATAAAGTGCCAATTTGTGATTCAAATGAAAAATAAGGTCTGGAACATCATCCAAAGTACCAAGCACACCAATTTTAATAATTGCTCTGAAGAGGGAGTGAAACCATGAAGTTAGTTTTAACATAAGCAACTTTTTACTAATACTATGACACAGTCGTATTTTCCAGAATTATTATATGTATTTTAGAGGAAAATTTCCACTGACAACTTGAAAATAAAGACAGATTTTTTTCCTTGTTTCCAATCTCATTTTTAATTTTGTGGACATGAAAAAAGAGCTCTTAAAAAATGTCACCAAGAATGTCCCATTCACCTTTTCACTCCTTCATTAGTTTTCACACATGTAAATATTGAGATTACATTCATTTATTTTCTACTTATCTGTAGAACAGCCCACAGATAAAGAAGTAAACAAAACCTGCATCATGAATAACAGGAAACTGAAGCGGAACCAAGTAGCGAAGCAATTCTTCTATCTCCGTTTTGAACCCTACAGAAATATCAAATACTCCTGCTCTGGTCTATACTAGCAAAGCTGCATTTTGTACCCTACAGCAAAACCTGTAATCATGTCTGTGTGCAGGGAACGACACCAATTCTACCAGAATAACTACACTGTCAGGGGCATCTTCTGTGGCTCCAGCTAATACCGCTCTGCATTTACACATCTTCACACCTTCAGTTCACAAGTATATTGGCAGAATTTTGTAGAAAGATCCTGCCTGAAGCTGTCTGAAGGAATGTATTTTATCAACTCATTTATTAGAGAAGATGTGCTAGAAATACTGGGATGTTATCCTAGCTTAAGGATAACTGATGCAATATATGTCTTCAGTCATTTAATGTTCACTTACAGCTATGCGTTGACGTTCCACCTAAAAATAATGGAGTACCCAAAGAATGATGAGAGAACTGACTTACCACTTGTACCATTTTGAGATATCTGGCGTATCTTGGATCCTTGGCCACAGTTCTGACATTTTCTGTTACTACCTCCGTTTTCTGTAACCCTTCTTCATGTATATTGTTCTGCTGTATACACAGAAGGTAACACTTTAATGGTTAGGTATGCAGACCAGAAGCATGGACAGATTTCAATCCATAAAATTTGTAATTTAAGCATAAAGTACAACTCTTCTTACATCAAGATGATTCTGATCTACACTCATAGTATTAGAGATTTCCAAGATGTACGAATACACAAAAACCAGCTCTTTGATTACTGACTGTTACAAGTGTGACTTCCTACTTTTAGTCACAATTTTAAGTTATTGCACAATACGTGACAAAAAAATAGCCTATAATAGCCCTGTTAAGTTTGTTGTATTTAATGAACAAAACAGAACTAAATTTAAATGCTCACTTTATAAAAAATAATTTTTTAAGGTTATATCTTCACATCTCCCCTAGTGGTCCAATGTATTTCTTCCTCAAAATATTTATTTGATTCCCTGACAAATGCTTCATACAGATCATATAACTTTTAAACTATACTTTTTAGTATAAACCATTAACCTAAAGGATAACATAATGAAAGCAAAGAATCCTTGAGAGTAATTAATTAAAAAAATGAAAAATGACAAGAAGCTATAGTACTATTTAAAGGACAACAGAAAACTGCATATTTGCTATTAAACTAACCATTTGAAAGTAGCATTGGAAACCTCCTTTCAGGAATATCTGTCCCTACTGTAATATCTGAGAGGAGGAACATTTTAAAGAAAACGAATAACTGGGAGTCATTCTCTAACATGAGTGAAACATGCAATGCTAACTGTCCATTCTGTCTCCCACGTTGCTGGCTGCAAATTAGAGTTACAATCTTTAACAGGCAGGGAAAGGCAGCAGAGTACTCCAGCTATTGCTGCTCCACAGCAACGCCCACCAAATAAGAGAACGAGCAGAGACTGGAATTGGACATTCCAAGAAAAGAAACTATAATAGGAGGAAAGAACTCCATCTACAAATGAGCCAGAAAGCCTCACTTGGTGAAGTGGTGATCACAGGATTTAAGTCTGGGTTAAAAAACCAACCAACCAACCAACCACATACACACACAAAACCAACAAAAAATTAATTGCAGGGATAGGATCTTAATGTTGATCACTTACAATAAGCTGGCATTTTCTGTACATAGATGATAATATGTAGAAAACATTCACTGTAATAACCTCTTTAAAATAAAGCATGCTAGAAAGTCCAATTTGAGCTGAAAGCTCACATTCTAAAGGAAGGAGAAAAGAGTTGGAATTATGTGATTCGAACTGTTATTTTCATTCATGACCTTCCCAGTCCCCTGATGTAATTCACGTTCATATTTTAGTGTGATTGAAGAAGAGGAAGGAGGCATTTACCATTAGATTTGAGTTAGTTCTAATTATCTAAGCCACATATTCAAGAAAGGGTATACCCTTTTTTGTTTTAAGTCACTCGTTAAAACAGCTTCATTAGTGAAAAACGTAGTTTTAGATCTTTACAGTTGATTGCTCTCTTCCAATAGACTTGCTTCTTCCATCTATTTCAAATGAGACTAGAAACTTGACACGGAGAGGTATATTCCTTCAATGTGTTAGTTATGCTTCATTACTTACTCCAGATTGAGGTGATACAGCTGTCTGTTGATCTGTAGTACCTTGTGCCACAGGACCATTTGTAAGACTATTCATATTTGCACCGGACACTTCAAATTTGACATCTTCTAGGCCAGGAATAGAGGACAACTGAATGTACAAAACATCATGAAATAAGCAATGAGCATATCGTAAGTCTACGTGTACAATAAAATCTGCAGTATGCTGCTTACCACATGTTCCCCAGGTAGGTTTCACATTAGTAAAATCGTAACTTTTTATCACTAGTTTTGGTATTTTGATTGGCAAAAAGAGAAGATTTTTCTATTCAGGTGGCTTCTACAACAAAAACCCCAAAACACTCCATTGGAGCTTTCACTGTTAACACAGGGTTGCAGTGCAGGAAAGGCTTCAACACCTCCCCAGCATTTTGCTACTGCACTTATCAACCACACAAGAACCATGCCACCTTCTCTGCTACTTCGTCTACAGTGAAAGAAATCATGACAAGAACAGCTCTATTACTTAACAGATGGGTGACTGGTTACAGATTTTGCTATTTTCTACATCTTTCACTCTTTTTTAAGGAAATGCTGAGAGTGGATATTAAATATGCCACCTATTTATTTGAAGGAAATTCTATTTAACATGATTATGAAGAATTCTGCAAAAATTATCAATACTGATCATTTCTAAATATTTTGAAATAAATAAGAGTTAGTAAGCAGTGTTCGTACTACTACTACAGTATTTTTTTCACAAAGATCTTAATGAACGGTTTCAAAATGTCCTACCCCTGCTCCCAGAAAAGCCAACCGAAATTGCTTCTATCATTATTGAAAGAAGGATTGGTTAAAACTTTACAGGGGGTGGTTTTTTGGTTTTGGGGTTTGTTTTTTTTTTTCTTTTAGCAAATTAAATGATAACACATGACTATAGACTATATCCTTTTGTCATTTTAGCTAAAGAAGATACACCAGACACATTTGTGTTAGCTTAGATCCAATTCAGGTCACATTTCAATGTCAAAAGGTTTACAAGGCACCTATCTAGTTACTTATACTGGTTGAAATCCTTACAGTTTGGTAACACTTACAAAGCTACTTTTGCTTTACAAAGGGGGCAAAAATTTCTTATTAGAGTTTGCATGGCAAATGCAATTTCGTATGCAACCCTGCAACACAAGTTGCATATTTTAATATCGGAAAACTTCTCTCCATTTTCTTAAAACCAAGCATTGCAATAAAATCAACACAAGTAAGCCGCCGTATAGTTCAGTTGCCCTTTCAAGATCCAAGTGCTCCTTTCCTGTTCAATACACTTAACAGAGACAAAACCAACATTTCCAATATGTGTTGTTGGTTCCTTTCTTCCACATCCACTACACGTTCAAATGTTACACAATGTAAGCGGCAAGGCATGCAAAGAGAGAATTTGCCGTGTGAGCATTTTGTATTAGCTCCTTCAAATCATTATGAAAACTTACTTGCTCAATTCAGACTATGAAAAGGAAGCTAGTTCATGTAATCTAGGAGGCTGTCACTGTTAGAAGACAAAGTCTGTACACATACAAACCTTTGCATCCAAAATATTGAGTGTTGTTTCAATTTGTTGGATACGGAGAGAGAGCGCTGACAATTTCTAGAATGGAAAACAGTTAGAACGTGAAAACACTCCCCTAGGCCACCTGTACATATAAAGCAGTTCACATCTAGTTAAACAAAATCACTTTCGTCTTCTACCTGCTGAAGGCAGAGTAGAGTGTAAATGAGATGATAACATTATGAAATAAATGAAGCAATGACATCCCTTTTTAGTACAGTGGCTACAGTGGTTCAAATTTTAAATAATTTTACTAGGCAGTTAGTTTTCCCAAATAATGACTGACAGAAATGAAGACAGACTAGGTACAAAAGAAAGCCAAAGTAAATAGGGTATTACTTTGAGCAACTGGAGAAAATTGTACTCTCGCAGTTACCAAAACATCTTTCTTCAAAGCTTTTTCCAAATGTGGAAGACGAAAAGACGTGATGTGTGTGTATGTAACTGAGCAAATACAAAGTAGAAAAATCTGATAAGGAATACAGCAGGTGATTGAAAAGTCCTGTAGAGTCAAAATGCACAGTGAACCAGAACTAACCAGAAGCTTTACATGCTCCAGGTGCACCTCCATCAAATTTTGACGCTTTTTTTTTTTTTTTTTAAATACAACTTAAGCTTTTCTAAATTACCCTATAAGAACTGTCACTCTCTTAACTAATCACTACCATACTCCACCAGACCTGTCCAAGTAAAGTTGGCTAGCACGCTGGCTGGCAGATATGTACCACTTTGACAGCTTTCTGGCACGTTGGCAAGATTCTGCCTGGCTCTGAAGCAGAACTTTAACACCCTAAGAAAATGGCAGTTCTGCCAATATGCTAGGAAAAGTAAAAAGAGACTGACAGGAGTTAGTCTTTTTGGATAGTGCACTGACTTGTTTACAGATGGTTCTTTGTTCATGAAGAAGAGTTAGTTCCTATTGAAAGGAACTATGTGCCCTACATGTAGCTGGGGAAAGGTGATGAAAGATGTACAAAAGACAGTTATATAACTTTACGGGTCAGTTTGACTAGACAAGAGCCAAGAAATTTAGAGTTAAGGATGGTGTCAGCCCTAATTTTGAATTTCTTGGCTTCTGTTGATTTAGACTGGGACCTTTCACATTAAAAACACTTCTGTACTTCATAAAGACAAAAAACTTTTCAAGGAGTTTATAAAGCAACTATTTAGTCTCTTGGGTAACAACGCGTTTAGATTAATAACTGTTTTATTAACTAGACTTCACAGCATTGCTGCGTGCTCAAGATGGCTTTAAATATATGTGTTCTGATTTCCATAGTGCCTATGTAAGAGGTAGTATTGAGATCATGTGAAAACTGAGTTTTGGACAACTGACAACAGCATCACCAGGCAGTTACACTGTTCCACGTATCAAGTTACAATAAGTTTAAAAATCTAGAAAAAAATTACTTTTTTCTCCTCTGAAGCTCCATACGTTGATGTGGTAGCCAAATTTTATACTTGTCATGGGTCTGGCTCTAAACTTCACTAAAAAATAACAGAATTTCTCAGATTACATGGCTTAGTCTAATGGGATTTGACTGCTGCCCTAGCCCTGCTGGCTAGGGCCATGTAGTAGTCTTTGGTGAATAAACTAGTGAACAGTTAAAAAAAAACCCCGCTAATAACAAAAAGGTTAAGGTCAAAGCCACATTAGAAAACACCCTTTCTACAAGGGAGGAAGCACTCTTGCCCTGTTCAGTGGGAAATTCTAGTCCTGTCAGTATGGTATATTTCCACTGACACTAAAGTTACCATAAAAACTTGTTAACGCTAAATATTTTTATTTTTCTCTTTTTTACAAGACCGCTTGTAAATTAACTGCTTCACATTCCATACTAATCACTTGCCAAAAATGTCTTTTTTCCCATATCAAAATTATTTACATTCAGAGCTTAGTGTATCACCCTTTTAAATTAAAGGTGGTAAAATCTGAAAGCAAGTTTTGATGCAATATCCTACGACCCAGATGAGAAGGATACTGACTGTCAAAATGGATTCAGCACCATAGGAATACGGCATCCTTCTTTCCAAACAAGGCGATATCCACAGATGGAGCTGCTCAGAACAAATTCCATGTATCAAAAAGTTCAAAGACTATGCCAAACACAAAAGTTTCAGGAAACAGGATTAAGTGTGGTATAATCAGCAGTTCATGTGGATATCTTGGGGAAAAAAAAATCTGTCTTAAGCACTTACTCAAGAGAAACCTTGAACAGAAAGCAGACTAAATTTTTTGGTTTAAGCTACTGGTATTATTGCATCAAAAATATTGAAGTTTTTTCATTGTATAAATTGACAGCTAGGAAAATAATAAACATACCTCTTCACAAACAGTAGAAAAGCGGTTGAGAAACTGCACTGTGTGAACCACAAACTGGTTTAGAAATGCTACAGTTCTTTTCTGCTGAATAGCAGGAACCTGCATTAAATAATATAAGAAAATTAGATTATACATAGATGTCAGTTCTCACATTTGGATTCAAGGACCTGCTAAAAATGCAAATGTTTTAGAAGAAATTAGTTTAGAAATCTGCCTTAAGTGTGCTTGCTATGAATGCATATATATACAAAAAATTTTTTAATATATATACACGTATACATGTATACAAATCCTTTTCCACTAAAAATCTACTAACGTGGCAGTTGAAAAGTTGCAGGATACACAGAAAAGGCAACAAGATCCACATAAATGGACTGTTATCTTATTTAAGAAAACACTTCTGGATGAAATTGTGAACATTCCTGAAAAACAGTGTTAAAATTTTTAAAAAACAGAGAGGAAATCAGAATCTTTCCTTCTGAAGCTTAAGAAGGAAAAGAAAACTCAGTCATCCATACAAATAGTTACAACCAACACCATAATCAAAAATAAAGAGTGGTGAAATTGCTGTCTCAGTTTTTAGTGGCTACCTATACTTTTTCTTATTTGCAAGCCCAGATTATCCTAAAATTACACTTTAGTGTCACTCCTCCAAGTCAGATCCGATGCACACATACTTTTCAGACTAAAAGGTAGAACGTTCTATTTGGTAAAAAATAGCCTGGTGCTCAATATGTAACAGACAGTTTGGCATTTTTATTTAAACCGTTATACAAGACTGGGATCAGGAACGTTCACGGAAATGTTTATGTATAAAATTATAGTGCCTCAGGGTTAATTACCTTGGACAGTTTTTAAGCCTTAAACTTCACACAGGAAATTACTCTATGGAATCGTAATTGGTTAAAGCGAAGGATTTACAAGGAAAAATATTTGCAGCCAGGATTCAGCTGCACTGAACAACAGTTTGTGAATATAGCGACTCTCTGGTCTTCACCTCTGCTTTGGTCTTCCATTTGTCAGCGTAGCCATTCACTACACTTTGCAATTCTTAAGACATCCTGATTTTCTGCGAGATTGTTGTTGCTACTGTCTCAAGTTTTCAGTCCGTGCACCTGTATGGCAGGGTTTGCCGAAGGTCAATTCCGTAGTTCCAAAACTGTCAAACAGTGCTTACGACCTTATCAGAAATTTATGGGGTAGCACAAAGGACGGAAGGATCATTGGGGCACTCGAACTCTCCTATCTTTATGCTCCGTATTTGAGAAACAAAGCTAGAAGTATGGTTTTGCATCATTAAAAGACATGAATAAGCAGCTGTGCACGGGATTTGCCTCACAGTTCTAAGACTGAAGCGGCTTAGCCTTCAAACATAACGCTATCACAGAACTTGGAGCAAAACGCCTTCGGAAAACGCTAATACCGCGCTCCTGGAGACGCAGCTTGAGACAAGACGAACCGCCTCGTCCTCCCGCGACCCCGCTGCGGGAACTCGGCCGCTGGTACAAAGGCAGCAGGTGCCGACGGCACCGTCCCGGCACCCCCAGCACATCACCCCAGAAGCAGCTCTCCTCGCCCGCGGCGGCGGGCCAGGGGCGCCCGGGCGGCCCGGCGAGGCCGCAGCCGGGCTCAGGGGCTCGCCCGACCGCCGGGCCGGGCCGGGCCGGGCAGCGGAGCGAGGGGCGGGGAACGGGGCTCGCCCAGCACCAGGGCCAGCGCAGCCGCCGCCGGGGGAGGAAGCGGGACAGCTCCGGACCCCCGGTCGACCGCAGCCCGTACCTTGGTGAGGTCAATGCCGGAGCCCACAATGGGCAGCCCGTCCTCGTCCATCCCCGCGGCTCCGCGCGGGGCCCAGGCCGCGGGACGGAGAGCAGCCCCGCACCCGCCAGCCACCTCCCGCCGCACCCCGGGAGCCCCCGCCGCTCCGTACCCGACCCCTTGGCCCCGGCCCGGAAACAAAACCTCGGCTCCGGGAGGCGCGGGGCCGCGCCCCGGGGCCTGCGCACGCGCCGTCTTCTCTCCCAACGCAATGCATCGTGGGAAGCGTAGTCCGGGGGAGGGAGGGCGGCAGCGAGGGCGGCAGGGCCGGGGCGGGCCGCAGCCCGCCGCCCTGCGAGCGTTCGCCCCCTCACATCCTGCGGCCTCTGCCCGCCTCTTCGTAACCCGCCCCCGCGGCAGGGCAACGCACGGACCAAGCCATCGTGGCCAGATGCTCCTGAAGTATAAATGCACTGCTTTTCCCAAAACTCGCGTGGTTTGTTCTGTAACTCGTCCCTGCGGCAGAGGGGCCCCGGCATCGTCCTGCTTCGGGTCACTGGCAGGGACACCACTCCGCAGCCCCAGGGCCAGGCCCTGGGTAATGCAGGTTGTGAAGACAAAGCGTCTTCCCCGGCAGCCAAACATCGAAGAAACAATGAGGAAAGCCAGTGAAGAAACTGTTTCTGTGCTCATATGCATGATTTGGGCGGTGAAGGGCTGCACTTGAATACGGGGAGCAAAAAAATCAAGCACTGAATGACCCCGGGGTCTTCTGAAAAAGACAAAAGCATGGCTGTAATCGTGTTACAAAAGATTCCTGTACCTTCGTGCTTATGCAAAAGGCAAAAAGGGGGTATGGTAAACACAGCTGTGGCCTGTCTAATGTTTTCGTTTTGTTCAGCAGTACCTATCACTGCTTTCACTGGATTCTCAAGCTTAGGGTGTAAGTAGGTCTATTCCGTTTCAGCCACAGAACCTCAGCGGTACCAGGCTCCAAGGAAATGGGGACTAGACCAGAGGTTTCCAGATGTTCCTCTGGAAGAATTCCCTAACTGTAAAATAACTAACCTGTTTTTTTTTATCTTGCAGTGGTTGCTTGTATTATTTTCTCTACGACAGATTCAAAGGACTGATCAGAGCATTTAGAAGTGGGGTCCCAATACGAAGATGGGTTGCATCACCAGAAAGGGTTTCCCATCTCTCTCTCTCGTTCCCCACTGACGGCTACGTGCGTTCGTTTTACCATCTGTCAGTTACAGCGCACAGTGATCCCTTCCTTAAAGCAGTTCAAATTGCCATCTTGGTGGAGAACTAGCGTTAGAGGAGGGTCTGTTTTCTGCTTGGTTCATGCGTTGAATCAAATCAGCCACAGCGTGTGTTGAACACCAGAGTCTGGTGAGCAGGGTTACAGAGTAAGACCTTGTTGGCTTCGGTAGCAAAAATACAGATACCTCTGCTACCTCATGCGACCTCACCCATGACATTTCAGGAGAACAGCAACAGAAATACTTCTTTGTTAGACACACATCTGATCTTTTATGTTGTGCTTGATTGAGCTCTACTGGCTGAAACTGATAGGCACAGTGAAAGCTTAGGAACGGGACCTGAACTCCTGGTACTGCCCATTTGTCTACCATCTGTACTAATTTTTGAGTGTGATATCTAGTTGTATACAGTTATGTACAAGAGATTGTGAGCTGAACAGAATGTATATTTGACCCCATCTTGTAGAATATTAAATGATCTGGTTTCTGCCTCTTCAACAGGTCTTCTATGAGCTAAAACATCTATTCTCCGGGACTGATCAGCCAGACAACTGATTGGGATCAAAGCCATTAAAGAACAAGTCATTAAACATTTGGGGACATGTTGCCTCTATGGAGAGTCAGGAATGGCAATTGCATATAGATCATGTATCTGTGCTGGTTTTGGCTGCGACAGAGTTAATTTTCTTCACAGTAGCTAGTATGGGGCTACGTTTTGGATCTGTGCTGAAAACAGTGTTGATAATACAGGGATGTTTTCGTTATTGCTGAGCAGTGCTGACACAGAGTCAAGGCCTTTTCTGCTCCTCACACCACCCCACCAGCGAGGAGGCTGGGGGTGCACAAGAAGTTGGGAGGAGACACAGCCGGGACAGCTGACCCCAACTGACCAAAGGGATATTCCATGCCATATGACGTCATGCTCAGCATATAAAGCTGGGGGAAGAAGAAGGAAGCGGGGGATACATTCGGAGTGATGGCGTTTGTCTTCCCAAGTAACGGTTACGCGTGATGGAGCCCTGCTTTCCTGGAGATGGCTGAACACCTGCCTGCCGATGGGAAGGAGTGAATGAATTCCTTGCTTTGCTTTGCTTGCGTGCGTGGTTTTTGCTTTACTTATTAAACTGTCTTTATCTCAACCCACAACTTTTCTCACTTTTACCCTTCTGATTCTCTCCCCCTTCCCACCAGGGGGGAGTGAGCGAGCGGCTGTGGGGGGCTTAGTTCCTGGCTGGAGTTAAACCATGACAGCATCTAACTCACTCCCAGGCTGATTAACTATGAATGAAAGATGAGAAATGTCTTTTAAATCCCCAGAGACATGGCTCCAGACAGAGCATTACGCACATTTGCATTTGTTAGTAAACCCCAACTCAAACAGTATATGGAAATTGCATCTATTGGGTTATTCCATGAAAACTGTCACTGACTCTCGGAATCTATTCTCCTGTTAGCCAGGAATCATCAATTCAGAAAAGAATCTGTCCTTTGGAAAAGGGATGGGATGTCAAACTGAACACTGAATTCCCAGTCCTGATGTCTGGGCTAAATTTTGGAGAATCTAGGCTAAGCAACGAAAAATCCTAGAATGATGATGTGTGTTATGTTTGTTATAACATTGGAACAAAAGATTACCAATAGCTCAACCTATTAAGTAAAACTTTACTTCCTTTAAATTCTAAGTTTGTGTACTACTGGAAGGCAAGACAAATCAGGGTGATTTGGGGTCCTTGTCTACAGCAGTGGATCCAAATAGAGTGTAGTGGAGAAAATATTTGGTGAAAATTCTTCATGGTTACATCTAAATACTGCTACATTTAATAAAAAAAACTATCTTAAATTTAGAACAGTTAAGAATCTACCATAGTCTGAGGCTATCAGTAGGAAGCTCCTCATGTGATGAGATGAATAAAAACACACTAATTGCTTTAATACCTTGAAGATTAGAACCCAAATGTGCTATGCTAATTTTGGTTTAAAATTCAACAAAATTCTCAATTTACTTCCGAATTATTTCAGTTTGCTAAGCATTTTACAAACCCATATACAGAATCCATGGTAGCTGTACACAGAGCACTTAGATCAGTTACTCAAGTTTACATAAAATTCTCATTTATGCACTGAAGCTTTTCTTTGATTTTATATTTATTACTTTCATAATATATTTATTACTAACCTGTTGTCATACGCACATCCTTATTACTCTCTTACTAAAACACTATAGCAAAATCTTTTTGCCCAGACTGTTTGAATTATTGAACAACCTGTGTTTCCTACTATGTTTTGGAGCAATGACATGTAGTTGGCAATTTCTCACATCTCCCAAAGGAAGGACAAGGGGTTAGCCTACAAAGTTCAATAGGTTCAATCTAGCTTATAGGAATTGTGCAAATTTTTGTTGGGCAAAGGAGCTGTTTGTTTAAATTATCTAAGTGAATTATCTTGCCACCTTAATTACCTCAGAAAAACCCCCAAGTTATATTCAAGAAGAATTAATCTCATTTACCATAAAATATCCATAATACAAGTTTTCCAGGCAATGCCGCAGAAATTTAATAATGTGAATGCTTAGTAAAATCTTATCTGAATCTTTTGGTCTGTAAAGCTGGACAAGAAATCTCACAAGAATATGCTCTTCTGTGAACTTTCTGGTACTTCCTGCTTTTAATTTGGCCAAAAATACTGCATAGAAAAGTGCTGCAACACAGCACTTCTTCTCCCAGCTGGAATTAGGAAATGGAGGGTATGAAAAGTGAAAAACAGAGAATAGAGGAAAATGATCCAGATTTTTCCAAAACCTCTTAAAAATGTTTTAATTGAACTGGTTTGTTAAACTGAACTATTAATGACTGAACCCCCAATGGGAGGATTTATAAAAAATAATTGAGTGATAATATCCAGATTTACAGTGTGTACGATTTGAAAATGTATTTTGTACCAGCATCCATCCTGGATGATAAATGTCAAATTAAGGAATAAATACTGTGCAGTACGTAACTGCTGGCAGTTTATACCCTATGTATGTGTACATACATATGCAGGCATTTAAAGACACAGTCATGTAGCTCCACCTTTCTGTGAAGTAAAAATTAAAGTTCATTTAACAGTAACTGAAATGCAGTTCAGTTGAACGTTAGTACTTTGAAGATGTTAACCTTAGAGATGCTGAGGCTAACTTGGAGTGCAAAAGCTGTGTGTACAGAAAACTGATCAAAGCTTTGTCTTCATCATTAGTAAAAAATATTTTCTCTTGTGATTAGCATACACTAAAAAGTGAAGGCAACAGCATGGGTTTCAAAGCCCTGAAACTGATCTGCTACATAGATTTCTATATTGCACAAAATCAGAGCCTCTTGTCAATTGCAAAACAAAACTGCACAAGCTGAAAAAAACTGGCAAGTGCTACTGTAACTTACCATGTTCGTATGCATTTTATATGCTTATATACTGTTACAGGTCTCAAGACACAATATTCTGTTAGAATCAGCACAGAACTCAAATAGCTATACAATTGAGAGGCAAGTTAAACAGAAACAAAAAGCTGATCCAAAAAAATTTCCAGACATGGTGTCACCTGATCCTCCATAGGGGCAAAAGTTGTTTTTCCTAAGGTGGTCCAATGAACAGCTGAAAAGGTCAGCATGTGGATTAACATTTTTTTGATTTCCCATGGAGTCTTCTAAATCCATGCTTGCAAAGGGTATTCTGGCAAAGCTTTCTATATGAAACTGATACTGCCTCAATGATTTTTCCCTCAACTGAATTAAAAAAAACCAAGTCTGTCTCAATAACTTAGGTATGTCAGAATATGTACAAATTTAGCAAACAGAAGGTTCAGAGAATTACCAACCCTTGACAGTTAAATAGACTGAGAAATACAAATGTCAGGTGTTATGTAGGTTCATTTAAAAAAAATAAAACTGAAATTAAATGATAAATGGTTTGCAGTTCTCTGAAAATGGCTCTTCGAGTTTCAATTTTCCAAGTACTGTGCTAAGGCAACATCAGAGGATTAACTAATTATTTTGTTCTGTACGGAAGAACATGGGGAACATGCTAGAAACATCAGCTGCTCTTTTTTTTTTTTCTAAATACCCATTTTATACTGGAAAGAAGTAATACGAAGAGCCTTGAACTTGGCAAGATCATTCCAATCCTTAGTAAATAGTTTTAAGTCGTCCTTAAAAACAGAGTATTAAAAACAAGCATCCTGGCTTCTGAATTAACTACAGAACAAAAGAATTTCTGCTCTCTGCCCCTTTGGGTTTTGAGCAATTCTAAATAAAAAAAGGCTTGGTCAAAATGCACCTGCACATACCTAATGCAAATTGCCTTTGTCAATACGGGTGCTGAGTATAGCGTATGACAGCCTGCATAGCTAGGTGCTATGTAAAGCTTTGCTCTGGGAGTGGACAGAAAAAAAAAGTTTCAGTTTCACTACACATCCGGAAGGATAGCCGTGCCCCAGTCCAATCCTTCCCCTCAGACCCACAAAGATTTTTAGCTGTGTTTACGAGCCAATTAAACCTCCTGTTAAGCCTGTACTCTCTGGTCAAACTATGGAGATGAACAAAGTGCTGTATCTTGAAACATCCTCCAGTCTGCTTATTTTGCAGTTTAAGCACACACCCGTCAAGACTGGAGCGTCTTCCAAACCCATCCTAAAGTTCACAAGTTGAATAAGTTCTAGCCCAGCATTTTCTTGTTTCCTACGCACTGGGGTTTCCTTTTGGTTGCATATATTCAGCCAGTTGCTTTTAACTCTCTGCTGCCCAAGCCAAAAAAGGGGAAACTTATTTTATGGCTCTTAGTCAGCCAAGTCAACGTGGCAAACACTTTGTGTGTATCTGGCAAACAGAACATACGAGAATTCTACATTATATGGACTCCAAGGACCTGAGTCTTATAGTAACACCAGTTATTTGCACCTGCCTGGAAAAGGTCCCCTGGATGGTGGCAGGGAGGGGATGCGTGGGACTGCTGCTCAGCACAGGAAGCGTATTAGACACCGTAAGTCCACTTGCTGCATTACAAGGGAAGAGTGGAGAAGGTCCCTACACCATGGCTGCTTATCCGCACTGTGAAAATTTCAGCTGTACGCTGGTGCATCAGTTATGTGGGTTCTGCATCAAATAGCCAGCCTTCTGGAGGAAAATAATAATTTAAAGCACAAATAATACATTTCCCCTAGAAATAATCTGTCTGTATTCATTACACTCACCTGTAGTGAGCATGGAGATTTCCACAGAAAATAGGGCAAGTTCAAACAGCAATGAGCAGCTGGAGGCCTCCCATGAAAGGAATCTTCTGTCGCACAAGCTACTGCACAGCAGCTAGAGGAAGGTGGGGCCTGGTTAATTCATATCTGTTAATTGAAAGCTGAATGTAGTGGAAATTCTATCAGTATCATAGGAAGAAGCAGTCTGAAATTTTCAGCAGATATCAGACCAAGGCATTCTGTCTTAAAGTAATTTAAAAATATTGAAATAAGAGTTTTACAGGGATTACCACCACTTCTACTTTACGATGTAGTATTTTGCGATGGTTTTAGGATGCAATCTTTGCATCAGTTTCGGCCAAGAAAATGATCAGAAACTTCTGAAAGAGACCTATAAACAAAGATGCAATAAAATCATTTTTGAAGTATTCACATGCAGCTTTGTCATGAAAATCAAAGGCGGCCAATTTTTATGTCTCATTCCATGATCAAAAAAGTAACACGCTGTTTCTTTTACTTCAGAAGTCCTTCCAGTTCTGAGGGAGGAAGACATCTCCCCAGGAATCTCAGGGAAAAGGCATACCCAGGTAAGGGAGAAGCTCAGATGAACTGCAGTGTGGTATTTTGGCTCAGAATTAATGACTAACTGGACAGAGATACAAGGATATGTTGGAACATGATCAAAGGTGAATTGAGAAGATGATACCAAAGGCATGATGATGCTGTTTGGGAAGATGCAGCTCCTAGCTCTTGCTCCAGGACCACTGCTTGTAAGTACAGTCCCCCAGAAACTATTACAGGATAAAGCCAACAGGCATTGGACAACTCCAACATCAAGACAAGCAACGAGACGCTCAGTGAAGTGGGTTAGTCAAATGCAAACCATTCAGTCTGATCCTGTATGACCAAAGACCATCCACAGAAAACACTACAGCAAAGATAGCGAGAACACCGCTATACAATTCTTGGTTGCATGCTAAATAGTTACTCACTTTTGAGACCCATTTGCACTTTTATCAACTTTTCTGCAATACTTTGCTTGTTCTGCACTTTTGATGTTTTCTTATAGCCAGCTGGGATAACCTTATAAAACCCTTTTGGGAATCTTCTTTTTATTATTAAATCTGTCTTGGTTGCACTGTATGTGGGTGAGTGAATGACTTGGGGGGGGGGGAAAAAGGGGTCAAAAGGTTGCATGCAACTGATTCCGACTGGACACTACTGTAATACCAAAATATTTATCCTTGTCTAAGTCTGTTGGATACCCTTACACCAACTCTGTTTACCCTGTCTTTGTGGCATCCAGCTGTTGGATTTAATAATTTCCTTGCTTTCTGTACAGGGATCTCAAATATTGCTTTAATAATTACCTCTTTCATTGAAAGCCTAGCAAAGTGAGTGGTCTTTCAGATTTCAGTATTTTGGACTCCTCCAATTTCTATCTATAGAAGTTGTTCTGATTTGGGATTTGGAATTACTTTCCTCCAAAATTAGCAGAATTAAATTCTGTGATAATTTCAGGTTTTGTTTCCTTAGTAAGGATAACTGGAGATCAAGCTGCAGCAGATGGTAACCCCACTGGAGAAAGTAAAAGAGGTCTTCCAAATAGTTTGGAATTGTCCAATTATATCACAGTTTATGGAGACAGGGATATTATCAGCTACACAAATGAAAACACATGATCTATGCTAATTACTGCTTTTTTGTTTGCTTGTTTGTTTTGTGGCAATATTGAAGAATAGTGAGAATGTTAACACAAAAGAAAATGGTGATAACACAGAAAAAGTCTTTCTTGTTTAGAAGGGAGCAAACAAATTCAATTTAAAGTACATATGACAATCCTAAGAGGTTAAAAATACCTTCCAGGGTTATAACAGCATCAATTTAATTACTACAGAATTTTTCTAAAAGCATTTTATATTGATAAATACAATCCAGTGATTATAGTATCTTGGAACAGGTGGTAAGCAGCTTTTAGTTTGTTGTAACTCATGTAAATCTACAAATGCACACAGTAAGAGTTCATGTTCATTTGCTTACCTGCAGGTATTAAAAATTTTTACATTAGAATGACTTTTTTTTTTAATTAGTCCACAACCCAGGGTTACTTAATAACCTTAATGGGTATCATAATTAGAGGAACATGCTTTAAAAGTACAATAGTACTTAACAGAAAAAAGGAATGCAACTTTTCCAGAAAAAGAATCCTTAGAGGACTGCTTTACACATTTGACTTCTTAAAGTGGGCAGTCAGTAGAACAGCTTTGTGAGTAAAATAAACAGAACTTTAAAACCTTTAAGAAATTAAGTCCTTTCTCCTACAAAGGATGAGATTCAATAGACAGTACTGAAAATAGATTAATCTATGAGGAACGTTATATTCATCTTTTAAGTAAATTTTGGTGGCAGTTGGAAAGCAAAATTTCTCAAGGATAAGAAATGATGAGAAATAAAATATGGTCTTACTTTTTAAAAGGTGACTGTAATCTCACTTCTTGCTGTCCTACTTCTGAATTGGTTGTATGTGTCCAGCATAAATATTTAAAAGAATATTTTAAAATCTAACTACTGCTAATAAGGATGGCTACGATGCTGTAAGGAGCTGTTACGCTAGCTGAACATCTCGATATCACTTCACTTGCAAAAGCATGCAAAAAGGATACTGAAGACAGGAGTTGTCTCCGTCTTTTACTCTTTCATCTTTTACTTCATTTCTGGGTCTTGTATGGGAGGGGCAAGAAAAGTATGTTTCTAGAAAGCAGAATATCTTTGATTTTTCTGTAAAAGGCTGGAAGTAAAAGGCTGTAAACAGAAAAACCCCACACGCTGTTTGGCATACTTGAAGTAAATCCCTCCATCATCTTAAAAGAAGTAATAGTCCTTAAAATTATCATTCTGATTATACCATTAGCTTCTTCACTGTTAGTGGTAACTAGTTTATTCAGCAAATACATTCACAGACAACATTTTATGACAGTACATTATTGCATTTCTTTCTTATAAGATAGTGGTGGTCGGGAAAGTTAATACAGAGACAGGCATTCTCTTTCTGTAGGTACTCTGGACAATTTCAAAGTATTTGAGCTGTGTTAACTGAGTGAGATTGCCAGACTGAGATTGCTGGATACAAAATCTCTTAAAAAAACCACTTTTAAAAATTCATTTCACACCAAATACCATGTTAAAAAAATGTACATTTTATTTTAAGGGAAATAACCAAGTACCAGATGTATGATAACTGGTTTTACAGAAGCTCTTGTATTTGCAAACTAAAAATCAAACACAAATGTTTCATATTTTACTTGTTCCTTTCTTACGTTCTCCAAGTGAATAAATACCAGTACAAAGAGTAAATTCCTTTGTTTTACTAGGAAAGAGACGTTATGCTGTAAAGTTTCATATTGAAGGCAAATGCTTATTTTACATTTCAGTTACCCAGAAGAAAATTTTATGATCTCCTCCGACTGCACATAATGGAAGAGTTCTATGCCATGTCAAACCAGATCCTACAGCTGCAGTGCCAGTAAGAATGGGCTTTAAAAAAAAAAGGAGAGAGAAATATGAGTACAACTTACCATATAAATGATAACTATACCACATACACCAAGTTGCATAGACAAATAAACAGCATAGATTTACTACTCTTCAACAAATACAGTTAAAATACAACAGAAATCCAACTGAAAGATCTGATTATCTGCTACTTAGTTCCTGTAGCTACTTACTACATTTAAATAAGATGCAGCAAAATATTCCATGATAACAAATTGTTTCAACTATTTTCATTATTATTAACGCTATTATTACTTTCAAACTTCGAAACCTTTTTTAATGAAATTACTTCCCGTTATTTAAGTGTACTCACAACTAGTATGTTTGGAGGTAATTTTTTACTGTAAGCGTTACAAATATATACTAACTCCAGCAAACCCAAAATATTTCCTATACTTTACATTCATTGTCTCGGGATATATTTTCATTAATGATTTAAAATATAATTAGTTCAAACCTGTAAAATACACAGCCAGCTGTTTTTACCCTCTTTAGAATGAGAAATGCTGAAAAATTTATTAAATAACAGGTTAAATGTGTTTTTCTTCCCCTTACCACCGATAAGGCAAAGCAAAATAAAACATATAGATCAAGCAGCATTTTAAATAGCAGGTTAAGCATGGTGTGATTTCTTTTTCCTTAGCATGGGTGATACAAAACAAAATAAAATAGGTAGACCAAGCAGCATTTCTGGATTGTTTGGGCTATTTTTTAATTGTAGCTTTTAACTATTTATGAGCCTGATTTGAAGAGAACAAATGCAATTCCAGCCAAAAGCTGAACTCCAAAATTTACCTGGGGATGTCCTAAATGATGAACAAGCAGCTGCGTAGTTGTCTTTCCTGGATATCCAGTGGTTGCAAACAGATTTTCATTCACTCGGGACCACCTATGAATGAAATGAACGTACTTTTCAAATATCCCTATCAGACTATCAGAAGTGCACACAAAGTGGAGTTCTCTCCCTTGTGGTTAACCGTGTGAAGATGTCAGATATTCCACTACCACCAGAGAAATAAATTCAGAGAAATGGCTTGTAAATGATTCACCACTCACAGCCCCGTATGCATGTCATTGTAAAACAGAAAAAAAGAAATGGGAATGTTACACATACATGCTAAATGTAGTTCGTTCACAAATTTCACAACGGGGAGACCAGGTCCCCCTAAAAATTATTTAAGCGAGACACAACCAGGTCCCTAAACTCACAACTGCTTGCATATACACAGATTTATATAGACAAAAACCACAGAATAGAACAACGCTTATACCTGAATAATCTGGCTCGATCAACATGGACGGGTCTCTTATCCTGCGGATAACTAAAACAGACATTCAGGGTAAACAACTGCAAACAACTACAGCTCATACTGTAAGTACCAAAAGCATGTATCATTTAAACAGTGACGGGGACACATTGTCTACTCTCTGTGAAGAAGCTGAGGGAAAACCAGAGCATTCCTGCAGCTTACATCTCAATTTGGAGTACGAAAACTGAAGTAGTTATCCAGTTTATTATGGCTCAACAATTATGTATTTATGACTTAGAATGAAATTTTAACAAACACATAAAACTTATAGTGACAGGTAAACAGTAGTGTCAAATGGACAAAAAGACAATGTTATTTTTAACAGATAAATATTGATAGATAAAGATGAAACAAAGAATGCCAGGGAATGATCTGTACTGATTTCATTAAATTCCTGAAGAATGTTCATTATTACTGAATAGGTGATATAATACATAGTGCATTTAAGTGCTATATTAGCAAAGTGGCCACACCTCTTCATGTACTGCTTAAGAAGAGAATAAAGAAACCTATCTTGTGTATAAAAATACCTAGAGCGAGTGATATCCCAGATTAACCAATCACTTCCAGCAACTGCTCCAATTTTAAGAGTATTTTTTAAACACCAGTCTGCTGACATCAGCGGCGTCTGTTCACACTCTAGGGAGAGAATGGCCTGCTGTGTAATTAGGTCATAGAATCGTATTGTTCCATTCTTCTCCGCTACCATCAGCTGTTAAAAGAAATTAATAGAATGTTGTAAACTTAGCATGTAATGAATCTTAGTATCTTTTCTACTCTATAGCAAACCTAGCATACTTTCAAGCAAATATTAATAATATTAAAATAGGTACAATTTTTCACTTTGTACCAGAAAACATTATCTTGAACACTCTTCCACCAATAAATAAAAAGCACTTTAATCTATACTACTGTCACATTGTTATACATAATGATTACATGATTTTATCTATATATATCTTTAGATATCTATGTATAAAATTTTGGTGCTTAGAAGCACCAGTTCTTAACCACAAATGCACTGTGCTTTTAGAGTTGTAAAGCAAAAAGTTATTCTTTGAAAATGAAAAAAGTTCCTGTTCTGAGTACAAAGAACTGACTGTCAGACATAGTGCTGTACAAGGAAACAACAGTATTGATCAGTGTAACTGTACACTCTGGACTCATGCTTACTGATTTTATGTACCATCTCTTGCTTCATCCTGTAACAGTTTGCAACAGATTTTATCTAAACTTTTTATATTAAAGTAATATATTCAAGCAGTTGTTTATTAGGTATTGTAGAAAGAGCTTCCTGATTAAATGATGAGGAGACCATGGTTCTCAGATAGTCATGAACAACAATTAAGGAAGGCAAAGAAGCACTAAAAACAATACTCCAGTAACATCCAAGTTTGTTTGGGAAAAGAGAGCTGTCACCAAAACATGCTCTTATGCAAACTAAAGGACACGGTGCAGTAAGCATTTTGACCTGCAGTAAGCTTTTCAGCAACCATCAAGTCTGTCAAGTTTTACTAGCCTTTTGAAGGGGTTTTTCTTTAAAAAAAAAAAAAAAAAAAAAAAAAAAAATCCTGTGCCTACTCTTTGATAAGGGTCAAAGAAAAGACAAGCTAATATGTAAGATTGGTTTAATAGTGCAATATTTTTGGGCTAATCTAGTAATTTTGTTGTGCTAACAAAGTTGCCCAGTAGCAAACAGCAGCAAACACATTCAATTGTGATACCACCTAAATCAACAGTTTTCCTAGTTTTCTTAGTAAGGACCGGATATTGATATTGGTGGGAAGTGTGATGAGAATAGAGATCCTTCTTCCCTATTGCTATGTAAATATTTTGATATCTTATTTGACTGCTTTTCTCTGTTTTAAGTGTGTGTGTTTGTGGTAATCTGAACAACTATTTGTAGCTGCTTAAGGCAGTTATTGATTGGCACAACAGGAATAATAAATCAAAAATTGCAAGGACTAGACCATTAATGAAGCTGAAAATTTTGGTATGTATCAGCTGATTAATCCTCCCCAGTACAATAATCAGATAAGGATAAAATCACAGTTTATTGATTTGTTTTGATTTTTCAGCACATATTTCATATATTCCAAGCAAGAACAACAACAACAAAAAAATCCCTTGCTAACTTCAAACAGATGCTTTTCAAAACTTGGCATGCTTTATAGGAGTCTACGTTATTGGTGAACTGTGTTACCATGACTGAGAAAAACTTGAACTTTTCTCTGGTAACTGTAAGTTAACAGGCAATCACCAGAATAGTCATCAGCAACAATTGATGTATGTCATCAAGAAAGGAATATTTCTGATGGGAGGAGTGAGGGACTGAGGGTAAAATGACGAGAATGGGAATCAGAATTAATTTACAGCGACTTAGCGTTAGCAGATCCAACTAATATCCAGTTACAATGTACACTAGCTCCCCAAACATCAATCTTAATACAGCATCAAAGATTCATAGTTTAGGTAAGTCCGCCCTCCTGTTATTTTAAAGGTGGTGAGGGTGAAGAGCTAGAAAACACAACCTTAAAAGCCTCCTCAGGATGCCAGCAAACACTCATTCCAGGAGAACGTAAAACAAAATGGGCCTTCTCATTTCCTTCCAAATCCCAGACCCTAAAGCAAAAAAAAAAAAAAAAAAAAAGCAAAGTATTAAACTATTTGTTGCCATTTGACTGCAAATACATTAATTTTCAGTGCCTCAATACATTCACAAAGGAAGTGACCAAATGAAATAGTGTTCATGCTTTATCATTTCAAGAAGAAACAGACTAACAGAACACCTAGAATGAAATTTGCAGATGCTTAATACTTGTGCATAGAAGTCAGTAAAAGCAGTCAGTGCTGAAGATAATGTATTTTAATATTGATGAACTAGGCAGAGCCTCTGTTTAAACGGGCAATGTCCAAATTATTTGACAAGTTTAGTTGTCTAGACATGAAATCTAGATGATACATTCCCACTTTCATAAGTCAACACTACAGCCTTTGGACTATACCATAAATAACAGTGAGACAACACAAAGCAAGAAAGTCAGCGTTGGTCTAGCTGATACAAGCAACCTAGAGTGAAGTACCAAGCAACTTCAATCATCCACATTACCATGTAAAGGATAAGACCATGCACTAAAGTATTTTGCTTGTCTAATATATGAATTTCCATTTTTGCCTGGTAAGACAAGATTGAGTAATGGAAATACAAGAAACTAAAAATGAAGCTAAGGCAAACAAAAGGATCTATGGCAGAGATAACACCAGCCCAGAAAGGGTCTTGCCGAGCTTTCAACAAATAAATCACATGTGCCAGTTTAATCTTTTCCTTTAGAAGCACCTACAGTACATATCAAGCAGTTAAAAAAAAAAAAAAAGAAAAATCAACAATATTGGGCAATATGGATTGATAGGGAAATGTATGCTGAAACACCAAAACTAGGTTAGGTGATGAGTGAGTTTTCTTTGGATGCATTCCATATGAGTGTTAATGAGCCATGAAGCTACTTGGTTTATAAAATGCAATAAAACCAAAACTGAGACTATTTTACCTCACAGCCACTGCTCAGTTGCCTCTTTTCCTACAAAATCAGTAGCTCAGTTGTCAGACAAAGACATCACAGTTGCGAACATCAGTCTGAACAAGGCTGCATACTATTTATATGCATTTTCACACCGAAACACACACATACATCCTTCCTCCTTGACACGCAAAACCTTAGAAGCAGCCAATTTTTTAAGTAGTGTTCTGCCCAGTCTTTTGAGTTAGATGAGTGGCTACATACTATTATTGTTTATTCTAGAGGATTTTTGCTGACTTCCTCCAGACTTTTTCAGTTTATATCTCACCAGGGTGCTTAGAGCCTTATATTTAAGAGATTTCAAAAAACTCTTAAATAATACATCATAAGTCTAGACAAAATATATGGGAATAAAGTAAATATATTTAATGAACAATGTTGTTTTCTTATGCCAAACCACAACAGATCAAATATTTGTTTTCCCTGTGGAAAACACAGGGTCTCTAATCTTGAAGGATCAGTGTCCTTATTAAAAAAAGTCAAAACAAAAACCTGACAACTGTTTAAAAAAATGAAATATCTACTTGATTAGGTAATTTAGAAACATGCAATACTTTCTTCTAGTGCCAAAAATTTTGCCTTGTAGATTTGTCCAAGTCAAATCAACACTTTCCATGTGTATTTACTGTGCAAGGAGAAAATTATGATATAACAGAAGACAGTGAATCATTTTGGCTAAAGGAGCATGCCATCATGTTTCCTTCCCTGAAGTGAGTGAGGTTATTAGGTGTTGAGACAGACATTTATGCTTTCTACCTCCCTAACTTTGTTATTTATAAAATGCCAAACTTGTATCTCTTATTTTGTAAGAATGGCAAGATTGTTAGTAACAAACTGTATAGGAGAGTGAAAAAAAGGATAAATGCCTCTTTTATATTTTCTTCTTTCTTTATTGATAACAAAGATGGCATCACTTAGTTTTGGGGAAAAAAAACCCAAAACAAACAACAAACCCACCAGGCAATACATATCAAAAGAGATCCTTGACTGAATGAATCAAGTCCATGCTGGTATGGAAGTTTACAATTACATACGTGTTCAATTAACTCTTTTCAATATTTCTTTGTGACTAACCCAAGTAAAAAATGTGCAAAGACCAAAAATTTAGCCAAACTGAATTTCAGTTACTCTATTACTCAGTAATCATAACCAAATCAGCTACAGATGCTAAAAAAACCCTCCAGTTTTGTCCACATTCCTATCACGTAAATCAATCCAAAAAGACTGAGCATTTTGTCTCCCATTCAAAGCGCTTGAAACTTTACTAATATTACCATGATTTTATACCAAAGCAAACTACAGTCCACTTTTCTCCAAACATCCTTATTTTTTGTAACCCTGCAATGTGTCACCCTCTTGCTTCTCCTCCTCCCCACACCAACCATTGTTGTATAGACTTGTTATTGGGCTTGCGGTATTTTTTTTGACATTTAAAAAAGCTTCCACAATAAATTTAAAGGAGAAAAGTTTGAATAACCACAGTTGAAATAAGGTCCAAAGTTTGAATAATGGAAAGCTTCAAAAATAATATGTAATCTGCTCAGTAAATTCATTATTTTTAAGTAACTAAGGACTGAGATATTATATGCTGCAGTACTCACAAAATTTAAACTAACACAAAATACAGATAGTTGCAAATGCCGTTAAAGAAAATTCTTGAAATATTAGTACATTTCTCTTGTCACTCACATCCTATGATTAACCAAACAAATGACAACTGCAGTTATCTCAAAGCACAAAGATATTCAAACTATGTTGGAACAACTATATTGTATGTAGAATGCATGAATATGGATAATGACATGCTGCATATGTGCAGTAATTTTATCACACAATGGACTTTTATTAAAGTTGGCAAAGTATTCATTAGAACATCTGAAAACCTGCCTTGTGGCAATGGAGATTATCCTTATTTTATATTCTAACTTTCTGAATTCTGATTAATTCTAACTGGACAGCAAAACCAAATCCTAACTGAATAAAAATCATCATTTGCAATAGTGAAAGAACAAAACCATATTGTAACCTTCAGGCACTTCTCAAATCCCCAGAAGATGAAAGTAAAAAAGGGAATTCTTTCAGCGTAAGATTTCTAACAATTTTAGTAAGTAGGGTGGGGGCTAGAACAAACCTTGACATCTGATACCATTCCCAACCACATAGCATGATCAACTATACTTGAACCCTTACTCACAGATTACTGTCTGACCTACTCTTAAAAATGCCCAAAATGTTTTGTTTTTGTTTTTGTTTTTGTTTTTTTAAATAGTATCTAACTTAAATACCCCTTGCTGATGTTTCTTTATATCTCCATCAGACATATGCCATGTGTGAGGAAAATCCTATCACCCCTGAAAAGCCTAGAGGACTATGGAGAAGGGAGAGATTCCTGTTACAGAGATGACACAACAAAGGTAAAGAACCAAGTTGTTCCTCATCGAGCACAAGGAGTGAGAAGAGTAAGATCTCAGAAAAGGAAAATGGAGGTGCAGAGATTAGTTAACAGTGTGGAGAATACAACCAACATTGGCCTTGTCTCAGGTCTTCTGCCAGCTCCACATGGAGGTGGTTATCAAAGATCTGAAGAGGATACTAGGTAGGACATGAAAAAACAGAAGGCTGAAGTGGAACCGTAGGAATCCCCTCTAGCTGTCCAGAAGAAGAGAAGGGTGTAATATTAAAGATAATTTCTAGTGATTTATTTTATTTTACTGACAAAATAAAGAATTTAAGTTTTTATAAATCTGGTAATGCACTGCCCAACTAACAGTTTGCCACTGCAGAATCTGTAGCAGAATTAGGTAGCAGAACTCCCTATTCAGCACACTGTGCGAAACAAGCCACAAAAATGGTTGCATGAGGAGAAAGGGGAAATTCATCTGTGCTGCCTAGCCCTAGTCCACCAGGCACAGCCATCTTAAACTATCTCGTGACTCGGCATACAGGTTCCTAAATTTGTGCTTGTAGAGCATGTCCTTCACTTATTTTTGATCCATGAAATAAAAAGCCTTTTCATAGAGTAAATGTGTAAATACTCTTTCAGAAAGTTGACCCACGTTCACCATTTTCTTTTGGTGGTCAAAGGAAATGTCAATGTTGTTAAAGAATTAGTAATTGGAATCTTTCAGATTTTGGCATTAAAATACATGTTACCTCTAGCTTCTTGTAATATCTACTTGGATATGCAAGCATTGATCTATTTTTCACTGGTAACTGTGGGATGTAATTCTGATTATCCCCCGCAATGTTGGCAGAAGTGGGAGAGGCAGAGGAACTGCACATGTAGTATCTCAAGCATCTCAACTGACTGTTCTTCGCTAATACACATTTCAGAACATGCACACTCAGAAACAAGCCCAAGAAATACACAGTACTACTGCTACTGAAATACCCTTAAAGTTATCTAAAGCAAAGCCAGAGACTAAGCAGTATTTTTGCAAAAACGTGAAGCTTCAGTTGTATCCTTTCAACCAAAGAAAAATTAGCTGTTAGAGTTATCAGCTTATTGTTCCCAATGTAGATGTAAAACTAAATGCTTCTGTGGGATGGCTGTTACCGAGAAACTCAACTACAGTTCTACCAATGAGTTTCTAAAATACAAGGTAACTGCTAAACAAACCTAATGCAGTGATTTCTATTTAAAACAATTTATAGGCTAGACTACATTCTAGGACTGTGTGACCCTTAACATAAGTCATAATAAGTCACACAGGAAATAGCTACCATTTCATCTGCATATTTTGAAGACTTTCTAACTAAAGGCTTATTCATCCACTCTTAAGACCAGACTGAAATAATGTTCCAAACATTTGATTCGGAAAGTGATTTTTTTTTTTTTTTTTTTTGAAGCTGACTGGATACTGTAACTGGAGACCAGTTAATACTTGCATAGTGATTGTGAACTACAACAGAAGTTGTTGGTTAATACTTGCATCGTGGCTGTAAAGTATAGCAGAAATTGTGTAAGACTACATTTGGGGGACGTACAGGGATGCATACAAAAAGTATGCAAATTCAAAGACCAGACTCTTAAAAATAATCCAAAACTATCCTTTATTTCCATCAATTATCATGCATAACTAGCTTGAGAATTGTAATCAGCATACCTCAGAAAGGATAAATATTTTGGTATGACATTTCTTATAGGAAGAGACACTGGGGAATTCTATAACACGAACCAATGAAGATAGAACAACATGAAATAAGATACCTTTTTAAAAAATTTTGGCAAAAATCCATAATTGAGTGCACTAGGAATGGGAAGATACAAATATAATATAATTTTGGAGGCAGGATTAAGTGAGAATGGCAACTTTTCAATATAACCAAAGACTAAAATTTATTGAATTAACAAGGTAGGACTCAAGTGCAACAAGCACTGGCAACGCATTAAAGAACACAAGACAAAAAAACCCAAAACACATTGGTGTTCCTTCATATTGTTTAGAGAAGGACCTACACAAAACAACTAAGACATAAGAGTACCATGTAAACAAATACACTACAGATTAAAACCCCCTAAAAACAGATGAAACACTACAATAAATTTTGAGTCTAGTTAGTTTAGTTTCCAGTGATATCAAACCTTTCCCCTGAATCTCTGTCCAGGGAGCAAAACTGGCATTTGTTCTATGTGCAACAGAGAAGGCTGAACTTGACAGTGACTAATAGATAAATAAATTCACAAAGTCCTTCTCTATGAAGCAACATGAGCCACGGCATACGTAACTGAACAGAACTCGGAAGGGAATCAAAGGGCAAGTACATTCACAGATAAAGTGGAAGTCAACTGTACATTCTTTTCTATTACACACACAAAAAGAGAGGAAGATGCTGTAGTTTAAGGAATAATTAAAAAAAGAAAAAGAGAGAGGGAGGGAGAGGGATGGATGAGTCCTTTTCAGCTTTTTAAAATAGAAGCCAATCCAGCACTTGATGACCATAAGAAATTGCCATGCTGCCATTATTAAGGGCCTGACACTGTCACTAATCTTTCCGTTCAATATGAGGATGGAGTACGAGGTGGTTATTAATCAGATTGAATTAACCTTTTAACAGTCAGAGGTTAATTTTTACCATGCATATGAGACTAGCAGGTTTTACCAGGATGCTATTTTGCATGAAATAATTCAAGAAACATCAGATAGTGTCAAAAACTACCAACAGCAGAGGGGTGTCTGTTAAGCTCATGCTGTTTTCCAAACATTTCCTATGTTCTTTTTGCAGAGGCTTCATTAAGTGTCAGAACAAAATGATTTGTACATCTGAATCCCTGCAGCCTCCTATCTTGTGTTTCCAAATCATAACGAAAAAGCCAGCAATAATTTTTTTTTTTTTTTTTTTTTTTAAGAGTGGTGCACAGGGAGTTGCACACACAGTTCTCATTAGCAAAGTGGGATGCACATGTTCCTACACTTAATACAAATGTTCAAAGAAGTGTATAATGCTTTATAATTTTAAGGAATGAAAGGAAATATTCCTTAAAGCTACCATAAAAGATTTTTTCTTATTCATTAAGCATGCTCTTATGATACCAAGAAATGGACAAGCAAATTACTTTAATTACACATAAATATTATACAGAATTTTGAAATTGAGATCTGAAAGGTAGATCATGAAGAAAAAACAACTGGATTTGAAGGAAGACAATTAGATTAAATCCAAGAGGTAATTTACTTTCCTGCCATGACGAAGTTTGGCTTTCAGCAGAAACGTACAAATATCCTAAATTTGATTTTTTTAATGTATACACAAGATACTAACTTTTATTTATTTTTACTTCAGTTGTACTCAATATGTTAACATATATGACATAAATAAAACTGATTCAAATTTTTGTTTAATATAACTAGTTATTTTAGCTATTTCCTCTGCCAGTCTTTTACTATTTTCTTTAGAATTTTGCAATCAAACCTTAAAAATAATTTTATTTTCTATTTTTTAAGAAAAAGTAAAGCAATTATGAAATGCGTAAAAAAGTAAAATACAGCAAAATTTGAAAATTACAATATCCTGCCAAAGATATAAATTAACTATATGCTTATGAACAGCTTCATCCATCTTGGAACATAGCCATCCTTGGGACAAAATGGAGGAAGTAATATACGGTATTTAAGACCCAGGATTTGACTTTTTCAATCAACTTTGCAGATGTAATTTTTAGCTACAGGAATTTTGATCTTTAATATAAATACAATTGTGAGTAACTGCAACATGGTGGGTTTTAAGAGTCTTCCAAAGGTGTCTTCTTTCAGAAAAACAATTCTTTTTAAGGTTATATTAGTTTTGAGATTCTCAGTGCAGGGAAACGTGAGATTATTAAAGCATATAGCATATTTACATACCAACATCTCTTCACTTGTCTATGAATGCACGTAACGCTTTTATTCACAACTACATAACATAGATGGCTACTGCAATTATTTTTATGCAAGAGTATTTTTAATTCAGTTCTACTTCACAGCTGGGAAAGAGTCTCGTGTTGTGAGACCAACAAGGCCAACAAAGACCATGCAAGAAACAACAAGAGTTCCTGAACGACATAGCAGCAGTTTAAAGGTAAGAACATTGAATATAACCAGTATCTGACTTACACTGTCTGTCTTCTAACCAAAATGACTGAACCCAGCTCTGAGATGTCACTGTTGCAGCAGCTTGTGGCAACATTGTTTAGTGCATGAAAACTGAAAATTTGAGTTCCTTAGAGATCTCTGCTAAACTTACTACTGAGTGAAAACCAGGGAAGATCTAAACATGTTTGTATATATTCTGTACTTACTGAGACATTGTATTATGACTTTATTAAGACTTAAAACTGGAACTCTAACTATACCCAAACACTCAAAACTTCATGTTCTTGTACTAATTGTTCTAGAACTTTATTCCAAAGGTATTAACAGATGATGTATCCTGAGAACAATTTCAGGATAGAAACTCAGTACAGACAGAAGAATTATTCCTCTTCTTACTTTACTGCTGAAGCAAATTACACAGTAAGTAAGGAATGATTTTGGTAAGTCCCAAGGAATGCATTTTCCATTAGTTTTGAAAGTGTAACCTTTAAATTCAATAAAAAAGTCTTCATGCTCCACATGCATGAATGGAAAAAATAAGAACTCAAGTAGCCAAAAAAAATCCTACTTATTTCCCATGGCTTTTAACCAAAGACTTTATGGTTTACTGTATAAAATATCTTTCAGAGTTACTAAGTTGAAATCTTGGTAGTATACACCAATGATATCATTTTTATTTCCTTTTAATTTAGTATCAGTTAGACTACTGGTTTTAAAACAGTTCTCTTTCATCCCAGGAACACTAAGCATTTCATAAAATAAACAAAAAAAGGCCACACATTCAAACAGCTCTTTGCTGAATAAGCCCAATATTAGTTTAGATTTAATGAAGAAATCAAGGATAGGAAATAAATCAGAACAAGCTACAAATAAGTCATACATTTCTACTATTCATTCCTCATGATTTTGTTGGGAATATGGACAGGGCGTCTATGGAAAATCTGCGTACTGGTCAAAGTAGTATTTCTGAGTTCCCTAGGGATGTTAAAATCACAGGCCTTTTAGATTTTCAGTTTATGTAGGCCAGAGTAGCTCAACTAAAGCTACTAAACTGTGATTTATGCCAGTTGATGATCTACCCTTTACAAAATCCCATACACAGAGTAATCATTCTAAAAGCTACTCCTTTCTCTCTTAGCAGGTAGAAGGAAAAAAAAATTACTTTTTTTCCCCCTGAGTACTACCTGGTCATTTATATAGGAATTGATATGGTGGTAACTTCAAAGAGCAAATATATAATTCATATAATCAGAGAAAAAACTAAAACAGTTCCTTAATTGAGTCAAGTTTTGAGTTACCACAGCTATTACAAAGAAAAGTCAAAGATGATGCTTTCTCAAGTCTCTTGCTGCTACTGCAATGACTTGCAAAGCCTGCATAGCTGCCCTCCTGATCTCTCCAACCGTGAGCTGCATTGGAGGGATAAGAATAGCAGCTTTATAGATTCATGTGCACTACTAGAAGAGGGGGATGGGGGACCTTTTGACAAGGAAAAACTCCTGTACTACAAAACCTTAACCAGTGTTTTTCAAAGTATTTCACCATATTTCCCTTTTACTTCCAGTTACAAATAACTAAATACATGGGTTTGAAGCAGCTATAGTCATGGTATTATGAGCTCCCAGTACCACTGCATTAGTATGGTACTGTTCTTAGGCTATGTAATCCCACCTCCTAGTAAGGCTGATAAATTTGGGTAAGTGGACAAGTTCACATACAAATACTGGTTTTAAACTGGACTCATCTGATGACAGAATAGATAGAGAGTGTCTGTACAGTTCAGTGCTGAGCTATGCATGTCTTCTCTCTCCTATTCTCATGCCTGTTATTCCTGTCCCACCAGGGGAAATTATAGTGTACGTAATTCCAAGACAGAACAGTTCTCTTCACATTGTATCTAGTTAGTTCAAAATGTTGCTTTGAAAAAAAAAAACCACCTCACAAGTCACAACAAAAAGCCAGTCCACAACCTAGTTAACAAGACTAGTCCGCTTGTTGTCTTGTTAGTGGGCTATGAAGGCCCACTAAAAAGAAATAAATAAATGCTTATTTATTTACGTGAGCATATAAGGCATACACACACAGAAAAAGCCAGATACTACTATTTCAATAACGTTTTGAACAAAATGCATACCTGCAGGTGTGATCATCACTTACACTTGCAACTTCTTGACCTTCTTTGGGAGCAAACACCAGATCATTAATGTAATCTGAGTGGCCATCAAATGTCTGTCAATCAGAAAAAAGAAATACTTTTACCTTAGAGCTGACTGTTCCATCAGTCTACAATGTATTTAATAGACCCACTGAAGGAAAGATGTATGAGTGTTAAGATAAAGCTATCATTCGATATGGAAGGTAAAAAAAAGTATTTATCAGCAACTGGAGTTCTTTAAAATATCTAATTCATGTGTAGATTCATACTGTAGGTAAAAAGACCCCCCCACTATTCCTTGTAGTTACCACAGAGGTCAGCTTGATGTTCTTGCTTGACAGAGATCAGTGAATCGCACCAGAACTTTTTATCCTCCTTTCAAGCACTGAATTTTGAAGGTAGAAGATAATAAATCTCAGAAAGAAAGAGGAGAATAAGCAGGAAGTGAATGTATGCATGATCTACATATCTTAAAGAACTCTGATTATTGGTAATTAACTCTTATCACTGAATCGTAGTTTTTACTAGGGGTTCCTAGAAGCAGCAAGAGAGTTTTTTCCTGAAGGAGCAATAAACCAGCCACTTGTCCAGTATATGCCCTTTTCCAAGCAGTCAGAACACAAATTGCCTAAGAGGAGATGTCCGCTAAAGATGGCAGACCAAAAGGCTACCTTTAGAAAAAACAGTGAAAAAACTCTCAGTGAAAGAAGATGAAACAGAAGAGAATGCACGCTGGAGACTTTAAGAAAACCAAAAATGAGGAACAACAGTACAAGCAAAAACAAGCAAGCCATACAACACCTTAGCAATTAAGCATAATTTCTATTAAGCATTTGAGAAGAACAGACACAGTGCTTTGTGCTCTCTGCTGTTGCGCTGAAGAGGAAAGAAAATGGGTTATAGTACACACTCTTCTACTGTGAATTAATAGATCATCCATTCTCAAATAATAGGATATGAGCCCTCATGGTGTGAATATACGTGAACTGTCACTCAAAAGCAAACATTTACAGCTGTATCAGAAAGCATGAAGTAATTTCAAAGGGAACCTTGTTACTGTGTAATTGTTCTTGCCTGAAGCTTCTTAATCATGACATTTTTATTTCAAAGTACTGAGAATAATTTATCTATAACAAAAACCAACTTAGCAGGGTAGCTTTTCTGAATAAAAGCAAAATCCCAGTTTGAGTAAAAATTAAAAGTTAGATGATTTTTATGTATTTTGAAGGCTTTTCAGCTATCTTGGTGTTGTGGTTTAACCCCAGTTGGCAACCAAGCACCACGCAGCCACTTGCTCACCCTCCCCACCCTGCTGGGATGGGGAGAGAATCATAAGAGCAAAAGTGAGAAAACTTGTGGGTTGAGATAAGAACAGTTTAACAATTGAAATATTATAATAATAATAATAATAATAATAATAATAATAATAATAATAATACTACATTGTAATGAAAAGGAAAACAACAATAGAGAGAGAGAGGAACAAAACCCAGGAAAAACAAGTGATGCAACTGCTCACCACCTGCCAAACGACGCCCAGCCCGTCCCCAAGCAGCGGCTGCCCCCTGGCCAAATCCCGCCAGTTTATATACTGAGCATGACGTCATATGGTATGGAATATCCCTTTGGCCAGTTTGGGTCAGCTGTCCTGGCTGTGCCCCCTCCCAGCTTCTTGTGCATCTCCTCACTGGCAGAGCATGGGAAGCTGAAAAGTCCTTGACTTAGTATAAACACTGCCCAGCAACAACTAAAACATCAGTGTGTTATCACATTATTCTCATGCTAAATCCAAAACACAGCACTATACCAGCTACTGGGAAGAAAATTAACTCTACCCCATCTGAAACCAGGACAGCTGATCATAATATCAAGACACCTTTTTCCTCTCAATTCTACGAAGTATTTTGTACTTATCTACAGACATCAGTAATCTTTTGAGGTTTACAGTATCTTCAGGAAAGGCTGTGGATGTGGTCTACCTGGACTTCAGCAAGGCCTTTGACACTGTCTCCCACAGCATTCTCCTAGAGAAGCTGGCGGCTCACGGCTTAGACAGGTGTACTCTCCGCTGGGTCAAAAACTGGCTGGACGGCCGGGCCCAGAGAGTTGTGGTGAATGGAGTTCAATCCAGTTGGCGGCCGGTCACGAGCGGTGTTCCTCAGGGCTCAGTACTGGGGCCGGTCTTGTTTAATATCTTTATCGATGATCTGGACGAGGGGATTGAGTGCACCCTCAGTAAGTTTGCAGACGACACCAAGTTGGGCGGGAGTGTTGATCTGCTCGAGGGTAGGAAGGCTCTGCAGAGGGACCTGGACAGGCTGGATCGATGGGCTGAGGCCAATTGTATGAGATTCAACAAGGCCAAGTGCCGGGTCCTGCACTTCGGCCACAACAACCCCATGCAGCGCTACAGGCTTGGGGAAGAGTGGCTGGAAAGCTGCCCAGCAGAAAAGGACCTGGGGGTGTTGGTCGACAGCTGGCTGAACATGAGCCGGCAGTGTGCCCAGGCGGCCAAGAAGGCCAATGGCATCCTGGCCTGTATCAGAAATAGTGTGGCCAGCAGGAGCAGGGAAGTGATCGTGCCCCTGTACTCGGCCCTGGTGAGGCTGCACCTCAAATACTGTGTTCAGTTTTGGGCCCCTCACTACAAGGACATCGAGGTGCTGGAGCGTGTCCAGAGAAGGGCAACGAGGCTGGTGAGGGGTCTGGAGAACAAGTCTTATGAGGAGCGGCTGAGGGAACTGGGGTTGTTTAGCCTGGAGAAAAGGAGGCTGAGGGGAGACCTCATCGCTCTCTACAACTACCTGAAAGGAGGTTGTAGCGAGGTGGGTGTCGGTCTCTTCTCCCAAGTAACAAGCGATAGGACAAGAGGAAATGGCCTCAAGTTGCGCCAGGGGAGGTTTAGATTGGATGTAAGGAAAAATTTCTTTACTGAAAGAGTGGTGAAACATTGGAACAGGCTGCCCAGGGAAGTGGTGGAGTCCCCATCCCTGGAGGTATTTAAAAGACGAGTAAATGAGGCACTTAGGGACATGGTTTAGTGGACATGGTGGTGTTGGGTTGACGGTTGGACTTGATGATCTTAGAGGTCTTTTCCAACCTCAATGATTCTATGATTCTATGATTCTATGATTCAGAAACCTAAGTTAAAGAACTTACAAACATTTAGCATTAAGCAAGCATGCAAAACTCATCTCATTTAGGGTCCAGTCAAAGTTTAAAATACAGTCAAATTCATTCACATGGGTGCTAGGTATGAAGAAATCATCTCTGGTCTCATTAGAAAATCTGTAGCTAGTTAAGATACCAGTTTGCTCCATCTGAGGATTTATATGTATTTTCTCTCCTTAACTATATCTATGGTCTTTTTGACAGAAACCTCACTTAAAATTTTAAGTGAGGCAAATGTCCACGTGTAGATGTTGTATGTGTTACTGTTCCATCCTCTTTAGTCCCACTGATTAAGTCTCAAGGCATGGCTGCTCTTGTTTTGCCCAGCAAGGTATCATAAAAAGGAGACAAAAATATCCTCTGGATAATAACATCACATGGAGAGATTGCAGAGGAAAACAAAGTCCAATGAAAACAACCAGTTCCACAGGTTTCTGAAAGGAGAACACACTGTTGCTGTTCTCTAAGTGTAGCTATTCTGAGGAACAAATGCAGAACTGATAAAAAAAAAAAATTTGTCAAGCAGCACAATAACTAAATCCCCCTCTCTAAAAATCTTATGAATGCCTCATCAATTCAATACAGAAACATTTTCAGCAGCCAACTTGATTTTTTCCAATAGCTCATAATTTTATTGAAACCTAGTGAATTACACTAGAACTAATACATCTTTAGATGATGCTAAACTATTTAGACAGAAATGCCAAGTCTTTTGAAAATTTTCAGCATTCTGAATTCACATATCCTGCCTCATTTTACTTCCGCAGTTCTGATGAAATATGCTTTTTATTAAAAAAATTTGAAGCAGGAGAAGGAAGCCACAATTCATTTCCAAATGAAAACCTCAAAAGAAGAAAAAGATTTCACGAAGATCCATCAGTCATATTTTACCTTTTGTGTGTTGTTCTGGGCTTGATCCAACCCATAAATTTTGGATTAGTTGTGTTGACAAAGTAATGGAAAACTCAGTATGCTTCAAGTTCCTTGTTGATAATTACATCAAGACAGTTTTTCCACTGGGAAAACAGAGTAAGATTACTCTGTCTATCCCTCCAGAAGCAACACATACTAATTGTTTATTATAAAAGACAAAATGTTCAGAGATTACTTTTTGACTGTAATCACATACTTCCTTTAGCTTTGTTTGCACATTTTGTACCTCTCCTGAAAATCCCATGTGTCAAGTGTGCACCGTACAATGGATCAAAGTCTTCCATGTGTTTATCATGGGTTCAACTTCAGGTTTATGAAACAGCTTTTCTGAGGTATCAATTGACTGTTACTAGGAAACCACTGTATCAAACTTTGTTGAAAGCCAGCTCAGCATAGCTCACCGAGTATTTGTGAACATCTGAGGTTTTGCAAATACTTTAAATCAGATTTAGGTGTTACTTTTTTCTTTACAAGAAGTATATAGTACAATGATTGTCCGGGTATAAGAAATTAAGATGGTTGCTCAGAGAAAGTTTTTCCACACTTTTTGTCCAAAAAACCCAGAAGATAGTCTCAAAGACAACATTTTTACCAATATAAACACACTAGTCCACATTCTTCCTTTTCACTAATAAGATCCTCACTAATAGGTAAAAATATGTATTTTTAGCTGTTTTCTGATTATTTTTAACATTAGACCAAGCTTGACCCAGTAACAATACGGACTTTCACTTTTTCATCAGTCTCAGTACATCCTCAATGAAGTTCTTAGACTGTTAATTTCAGTGATGGAGCTGACATAAACAAAGCTAATAGCTTTACTGTTGAATTCAAGCCGACACTTCTCATTTGTATCACATAAGCACTACACACAGTCTTTAGTCTTCTGTAGCGTCAAAAATGAAGAAGCATCCATGATATCTTCAGCTGACAAAAATAAAATTCTGTGATCCTGCTGTATACATTAGACACTGGAGGAGCTTATTCATATCAACTGGAGTTGAATAATTAAGATATTGCAATTGCTTGTTTCCTTCTGGGGCAAAATAACTTATATACTTCTAGTACTTCCAGCTGTGGCTGTTCAGCCTAAATACGACATTCTAATGTCCAACACCTGTTGTATTAATGCATCCTCTGTGGTCTCTACACTCAATACCTAGCATAAAAAATTATTCTGATGTGTTACACAATGAACATACTTTTGCAGCAGAAGCTTATAACTGCAAGTCAGAGCATTTTGTGTAGAAGTCCTAAGGGCAGATGAATCAGTTCTCCAACGAACCTTTTTGTATGAAAAATAATTGCTATCTTAATGGAAATGTAAATGTGGCATTTCAAGTTTATTTCTAGGCATCCAGTCAAAGCTACTGTGTAATAAATTCCCCTAAATTAGAAGTGCATGTTTTAAAGTGTTATTTGTGTTGGTCAGATACCAGAAAAAAATCTTGTCAGAACTGGGAAAACAATAACCCATCACAGAAATTCTGTTCTGAAAAACAGCGCTCAGCAGACTGTGCTACTGAGTTGTCCCCTTTGCTTCTCTGGTTGTAATATAGATCATGCATTGCTAATAAGCTAGAAAAGAATCATCTCATTGGGTATATTCAAAGTGATTGTTATTTTAAAAGTGTGTTGTTTGTAATCTCATTCTAACTCAGTAATAAACAGCTTCCTAGAAATTTTTCATTACAATAAACTTGCATGTTAAAAGTTTAAGCTTATGAATTATCAAAGGTGTGTTTGTGTGAAGTTATAATACTGATTATTTCTCTGGAAGCAATTAGTTCCCAATGAGCAAAATGGCAGATCCCACTGGAAATTCCTAGTGTTAAGTCTGGCCTGTATCCCATATCAATTTGTGAGAGTCTGAAAGCTGGTGTAGACATGAAGTCTACTCTGGAAGGCATGGAAGAGTACCTTTTGCTAAGGACCAGATGTTGTAGGGACAGGAAGTAGGTATGAAAGTTATGAACTATCACAGCTGTGCCATTCAATTTTTTGGAAAAACACATAAAATTGTTGATCATTAATTAACCCCCCAGTAAAAATAATTAACAGCTTTCATATTTATTAAACATGTGGAATCCATGGCTTGAACCAGTATCCACTGAAGTCAAGAGACGTCTCATTGATTTTAGCAGACAGTCCATCAGGTCCCTTGTTAATCAAAATTTAAAAAAATAGAAATTCAGCTGAATTGAGCCTGTACTACCAGGCTCATCCATATTTTTGATTATTTTCACTTATCTAGTAACATCCATCACCTACACTGTTATTAATGATTTAATCCATTCTCTTTCTTCTGTGTGCTTACGAAGTTCTATACATTTCTCAAATTGCGATAGACATACATAATTAATAAGTAACTTTACATTCTGCTAAAAATTTAAAAGACTTAATTCACAACTTAACATTGAAGCCTGTTGTCTGCAATATCATAGAACTGGCAGATATTATATAAATAGATAACTTTAATAAGGAAAGACAGACATCAACTCACAAGCAAACAGCATTAAGAACTTTTAGAAATATTTTGTTAGAATAGTTGATTGTCAGTATGTCAGTTATCCCACTGCCTGGGTGACAAAACCATATAAGATGAAGGACCAAACATGAAAGAAGGAAATTAAGGGTATGTGCATGTATGAAGTAACATAAAAAGTATTTTCTTTAAAGAAAAGACGTTCTGTTTTCTAGTAACATCCATCTTTACTTCTTATGCCATGCCTTTATTCATTCCCTTATCAGTATGGCCACAGAAGTGACATCTGTGATTCACTTAGTTTCTGTATGACAAATATTATTGTCTTACTAATACAAATTACCAAACCACAAATGAAAGTCTATTATTTTCTCCTCTATACTCAATACACAACTCTCACCAAAAGAGGCATTATCATATTCCAAAGCACTAAAAAAGAAGGAACCCTCTCCCCTGATTTTTTAGTATTAATTAGCCTTGATTATTCTTGGCTGAGACCTCAACAAAACAAATTCAAACCAGTTAGCTCAAACATCTAATTAATATTAGTACTTGGACTGGGACATTGTTTCAAAGGCAAAATTCTGAAGAACAGGTACACATCCAAGTGACATAGGAGTTGACGTGTCTTGCAAACAAAAGAAGTCTCCAGAAAACCAATCTTCAGTTTATAAAGTGAAGACACTATTTAGACCTGGCTTCTTTTATATCACTGGTTTAAGAACACTACCATCTACACTGAAAGAAGAGGAAGTGAAATTGTATTTGAAATAGATATTTCCTTTGTTTCTATCTTAGAAATAAACAAGTGACAGCCTACGGGCATGTTTAGTGCACCTGTCTGCAGTTATGTACTGCAAATTCAGTATTCTTTCTTTAAATTTTCTACTGTTTGAAAGAGTGGAATTGCAACTTCCAATTCCCCATGAAAGAGAAGTTACTAAATTTGCTTTTCTTATAGAGGAGTCCAATAACCAATGCCACATAAAATTTTACAGGTGTCTATGTAAAGGAACCTTATGCAGCATGGTACTTGAAATTCACCTGTAGAACATTCTGTTCATGAGTATAGTTTAGATGATCCATAAGCCTCTACTTGCTTTCTTCAATTTGGTTAAACTGTTACATAAATACTTTTAAATCAAAAGATCATGTAGCTAATAATTACAGTTATTAGCACTTTAAAGACAGAAAGGTATATACAATACAATGACTTTTGCTAGAGATGATGGATATAGAGCACTGAACTGTGACAGATCCTATCTCATACAGTACATTAAGCAGAATGGGGCAGAAGGGCAGTTAAAGACTAGACTCCACTAAAGACTAAATAATTTTTTAAAAATCAGCTTAGCTGCCCTTACCTTAAATTCATTCTTGTCCTGCAGGTCTGAAGTAAATAGCCTTAACTTCCTATCAGAAGCCGCAGTACAAAACCTACACTCAATAAGGAAAGAAAAGCCCTTCAGTCAATTAACACTGCAATAGTTGACTTTTTATCAGAGTTTCCCTTCAGTTTAAACCTGCAAAGTGACATGCAAACAAAAATTCAAATTTTGAAAAAAACCAAAAACTTCTAACTTAACTTTTCTGCTTTGGCAACAAGCAGAGTTGTAATCAGAACTTATGTATAAAATAGTGTGTATCAAGTGCCAAGAATACTTCTTCATGGAAAACACAAAACATTTCACAAAGCTAAATCTGAATCAACTATCAATTACCTGAAATATCTCTCATAACTGCCATTGAAACATCCCTTGGAGGAAGTTAACTGGCAGAGCACAAAAAAGAACCCTCATTATCAGTATTTTAAAATACCGAAACATAAATTCATAAACCAATTTCTAACAATTTTAAATAAAAGATTGTACAAAAATGTAGCAGTAAGCAACCATCATAATTTTGAAGAGGCTTACAAGCTGTTGAGAACATTTTAATTCTTAAGTGCATATTTAATAGTTAATTATCTTTCTAGATTTACACCTCAACGGGTCTCACAAATAGCATCTGACCTACTCCTAAACACAGCCCATACTACGCAGACCATTACATATAACTTTATAAAGCAGGCCATTACAATACTGTCACCCTTAGTAAAGTTCTTAAAAGAATTCCTTCTTCACAGATGTACAAAGAAAGAGCTAACTACATTTTAGGTCCATTAAAATAACGAATAAGGAGAAAAAAATTATTTACTGCTAGTTCACTGGGGGGAGGGGCAAGGGGCACAAGTAGAACAAAAAAAAACCCAAAAAAAGAATGACTCTAAGAATGAAACTGTTGTTCTACTGAAGTGTCCAGAGACTTCATCAGTGATTTCTAAAGAGTTAGATTTCACCCATAAGCTTTAAACATAGTCCAATATTAAGGAATTAGGGAAAACAGATAAAAGACAAGGATTCATTGTACTCATTTATTATAAATACCTTATCTGGGGAGGTAAAGCATCAAGTCTAGTTTCTGGACTCCATGCTATGGCATCAACTCGGATTCCATGATGAAACGTTCTTAGTGTCTTATACTGCATGCCTTCCACTTCTGCATCCTCCTCCTAAAGAAATTTTGCAGTTAGCTAATCCAGAACAACATCTCAATGACTTCTAACAATTCAGATTGATATGAAATTGAAAGGCTTTCAAAGTTACATGTATGTGGGATCTGTTTAGATTGTAACCCCCTCAAAGTGAAAACCTGGAACATAAAGAATTGACTTGAAATATGTAAGTACTTAAAAATACATGAAATGATTGCAGTCTCAAGCCAGAAGCCAATGCAGAGGACAAAAATCAGAACTGAGCTACAAAGATGAGTGCTGAGCCCATTCTTTGTACAATTAATATCTTCACAGATACAACTAAAGCCACTGATGATAGCATGGTAAGTAAGTACCCACTGCAATGAGAAGAAACAATGGGAAGAAAAGCAAGCATGTCATTTAGGCTATCTTCTCTCCAGGTTGTTTTTACACAATGGAAAAATGCTAGCACTTCCAGAACAACATTCTTCAAACAGCAGGAGCTAGAAAGGTACCCTCTGTCATCTAACATGACCAAAATTACTAACTTGTCTATTTTTCCCACTGGTGAGCACACTGGATGGTGGGGAAGATGAAACAAGAGTCGGGGTTGCGGACTCAGTCAATCAGTTGACCTCTAAAACACTTTAAAAAGTTTTCAAAACATCTAATGGAGCACCTCAAAGGATATTTCTACAAAATTTTCTCTATGTCATGATTCTGCTTCGAAGTAGACAACCTCTCTGTATGCCCTCTGCATAGTGTAGAGGCTAGGAAGAACCTAGCTGTGGAAGCATGAAATTATCCAGTGTTTTTCAATGCTTCTTGAAGCAAGGAGCAAGAATAGCATTTTCTTCCCCTACTTTGAAATACTCAGTGACTCCACATATGGAAGGGAAGGGAGGATATGAAAATTACAGAAAAACTACCTTGTACCAGTGGTTGTCAACATTTTAATTAATTCCTTTTCAAGGCCTACACCAGAAACAAGATAGAGGGCAATACAGATGACAGTAAGTTTTTGTGGTTAGCACTAGGTGCTTTTCAGAAAATTTCCAACAGTAAGGCTTTTGGGAATAATAACAATAAAAAGACCAGTTATGCTGTTATTTGTATTAGATAAAGTACAAAAATAATACTGTATAAGAGAAGTGAGTTGAAGAAAAAAAGCTTAAAATAGATTCCAAAGATAACAGTTGTCTCCTATTGATTTTCAAGCATCTAGACAAAAAAAACCCTAATTAAAAAAAAAATCTTATACAGTATAAAAATACACAGTACACAGTATTTTACATTTTAAAAACTTTCATAATATGATGACTCTAAATAATTTCAAGGTAAGAAAATATATTTTACTGTTTCTAACAGTCTGTGAGAGAGATCCAATAAAAACAATTGGGAAAGCAAAAAAAAAATTCGTAATTATTTCTACAGTCCTTCCTTAAAAGAAATATCTATAAAATTAACATAGAAACTTTAGTTGTAAAGTTGAAAGTACTTGTAATCTTTGCTGTTTCGCAGGCTAGTTGAAAGCTTTAGAAGACAATTTAATCTAAATAGCAAATGTACATAGAACAAAATATAACTGTGCAAAAAAGGAGCCAATTACCCTGTGATGATAAAGAACAATGTACAGCAAATGTTAAGTCACATATTTCCAAAGTTGCACACTTAAGTTTTCAGATAGCAGTCACCAACATTAGCAAGAGATACTAAAATGGGATTACTCTTCCAGTAGAGCACTCCTGTTTTCTTTGCAGTCTATTCAGGGAGCACAGTGATAGGATGAGAGGTAACGGTTTTAAACTGAAAGAGGGTATGTTTAGATTAGGTATTAGGAAGAAATTCTTTACTGTGAGGGTGGTGAGACACTGGAACAGTTTGCCCAGAGAAGTTGTGGATGCCCCATCCCTGGAAATGTTCAAGGCCAGGTTGGAGGGGGCTTTGAGCAACCTGGTCTAGTGGAAGGTGTCCCTGCCCATGGCAAGGGGGTTGGACTAAATGATCTTTGAGGTCCCTTCCAACCCAAACCATTCTATGATTGCATTCAAAAGGAACTTTATACCAGCAGGATAGTAATTTATACCACTGTATTTTATATATATACTTTTTTATATATATTCTTGAAGAACAAATATCCCAGACTTGTTAATGTAATAAACAAGTAAAACCGTCCCCTGATTACATGGGGAGGGGAGGAAACAGGAAAGCAACCAGGGTCTTTTTGCAGTAGAGGTGCTGGCAAAGTAAGTTTCAGGAAGCAACTAATAAAATCAACAATAATACAAACTAACCTGAAATCTGCAGGTCCCAACAACTACATAATTATTGCCACCATATGCAATGAGGGAACATGCATCTCCACTATCAAATGGATTGAATTTTACCACGTGCACATAATCTTCACAATCCACAGTGTAAGCAGTGTTTCTAGTAGAATCTTGCTTCATTTTCAGTGGACTAAGTCAAGGTATCACGGAAGTGATGTCTTCTCCAGGATGAAAATCTACATAACTACACAGAAAGTTTTAAAAAGCATGCGTTACTCATTTGCATAAAGGAAAAATGTAAAAGGTATTTGTGGCACAACAAATCAAAATCTCCTGGAACATCATATTTAAAAACACAAAAGCTGTACTTAAGCTTGTTATTTTTAGATGTAGCATGTAGTTTCATCAATCAAAAGATTAACTAACCTAACTAACATACTTTCAAAACTGTCTCTACAGACTTCAGCAACAACTGCAGATTTTGTGCTACTGTTGGCAACCCAACACCAAGACAAGAAATTAAGTAACAGTACACACCAGAAAAGTCACATATAGAATTTTTAAATTTCCAAGCAAATGACAAGAAATGATACCTTCAAATTCTCTTTACTTGTGTACCTCTTTAAAGACTGTAGGTGTCTAACTAAAAGCAGAGTTAATCAAGGCTGCAAAACCGTAAATGAGAATACTGTAATGCATAATATTTAAACATGGTTTCATGACTTAAGCCACCCCCACTGCAGACAGAGCACCTATACCTCTGTGTACCAAAGAACTTGTACTTTACTGTAGTCAACCAATTTTCAAGAAAATCAGGTTCCTGTGCTAGAACACAAGAGGCCGAGATACACAACTGATTTCAGAATCACTCCTTTTAGTCCCAGTATATATTTGACACTAGCTTAAGCCTTTTTGGGAAATCAGACCTTTAATTACACACCACATGGAAAAACAGCTTTAAATCTCAGACCTTTGACAGAGTTTGCTGTGTTAACAATCTGAAGGTCTCAGCATCCAAGACTGAGTATTTTGCTTGGGAGCCACCCAAGTTTGACACGGGCATCACTGAGACGCAGAGGCTCTCCACAGTCGCAATGTTTATTTATTAATACGACAAACCACCACATTAACATAAATACTTTAGCCGTATAACTTGTATAGCTATGCTCCTAAGGCCAAATGCAAATTTTAACCCTATCCGTAGTTTCCTTCCTTTAAGACTTCCCGCGAACACAGGCCACCTGACTAGCTTTAAGTGAAAATACCAAGAATGCTATTGGCTTCATGCCTTTAGGAAACACAGTTCGGGCAACTGAGCCGTGCGGGTGCCCGTCACCTTCCGCCCCCTCCCCCTCCTACTCCCCCCTCTTCCCTTCAGGGCCCAGTTGTACTCCCGAGCGGGGCTGCCAGAGACCGTGCGTGTCCCACAGCGCTACCGGTCCTCAGGCAAGGGCGAGGGCCGGGGCTCGTCCGCACAGCGGCTAGGCCGGCCGGCCCGCCTCCTGGGTCTGACCGGGCGAAGCTCCGAGTTCCCCCTCACCCCGGGACGGGACGCCCCCCCCCCGCCTCACACGCACCTCTGCGGCCCCAAATCACCCACCAGCACCACCACCGCCTCTCCCGCCAACAGCTAGCAGCACCTCCCACCCCAGGAGCGGCAACCCTGTGCTTCCGGGTCAACGTCTCCCACTCTCTAATTGGGCAGCTGCGGAGGATTTAAATTTAAACCGCCGGTGAGGGCGATTACGCGTTCCAACCGTCTCGCTGGGCGAGCGGCTCTGCCCTCCCGGTCACGCAGGTAGCTCCGCGAGAAAAGCAGGAGTGCTTCAGCCGGCCCGCCGGTGGGACGTGAAGGCTGTGGCCCTCCGCCGGGAGAGGCGGGGGTGCCGCGGCTTCGCGTTGTACCTGAGGCGGGGGAAGCTGCGCAAGGCTGGACCATGGTGAGGGGGGGACCCTGAGGCGGCCACAACCGGGAGTTTTCAGCTGGGGGAGCGGGGCGGGGGCGGCGGTAGTGTCGGCTCTTAGGGTTTAGGATTTGGGGCTTGTTTCGCAGGCTTTTTGGCTTGTTCGGGCTGTTTCTCTGGGCGCTCGCTCCGAGCGACGGGTCTGGTCCCTTAGAAAACTTTCAGAGTGGGGGGAGAGAGAGAAACGCCTCCGGGGAGATTTTTGTCTGCCCTACACTGACTTTGCACCTGCCCACCTGTTTCATCCTTTGTGGCCCGCATGTTTCGTTCATGTCAATGTAAAATAATAAAGCAGGTTGTCCCCTTCAAACATTTTGGAGAGTAATTGCAGTTGCTGTTACAGTCTTGCCTGTTACCTGATGTCTCCTGTTTTCCCTGCCCCTCTCCCACGCTTCACCAATTTTCCCAATTGTACCGATCACCAAAAAACCCACTGTGGCTTAGCTAGGTGAAATAAGGGGAAAGATTGGTTTTGTGTTCTGCAAGTAAATGGTATGGGTATTGCTCCTGTACTGTCACTGCAGTGTTAGGGAGCTGTGTTTCAGGAACGAACAAGCTTAAAGAAGGCAAATTTTTTAAAGAGTCCTGTGTACCTGTGTCTTGACAAATGCAAGAAGGTGAAAAAGACCAAAGCATGAAGTAGTCAAATTCAAAACTGATACTGAAACTCATTGCCGAAGGAAATAGGGGAGATAATGACTTGTGGAATGAAAAAAAGAAAAAAGACAATATAGGTAACAAGGCATTTAGAGGTGTCTTTGTTAGTAAGTCTTAGAAATATTAAATCTCTTGTTTCCAGGTTTAAAACATTCTGATAGACACTGGTCTGAATGTATATTGAATGTGGATAGTACAGAAGACATTCTCTGAGGCATTCAGACTGGCTGGTTTCAGAGACAAAAGACTGTCATATTTGCGATAACTTTTATTCTTCTATGTTGGCATAATGTACAAGGAAAGTAAGGGGTCTTCATGAGGACGTCATACATAAGCACTTTCAACCCCTTCATAGTTGCTCTGTCATAGTGAGGCGAGTCTCACTAGACTTTTGGTTTAGTGGGAAGAGTTTATTCTAGGAACTTGATCTGCAAGAAGATACAGCAGGATTTGCACAGCTTATTGGAAGGTGAAGACGTGCATAGGCCTCTTGCATCATTATTCACTTTTTTTCCCTTAATTATTTCTGTCTTCTACTCTAGACAATGATTGCTTTCCAGCAAAAAATTTTAAACTTGATCAAGTGTTTCAGAAGACAATGGCCTTTATTTTCAAACTCTGAAAGGACTACTGTATGTGGAGCAGACTGCATGCTGATGGCGTTACAACTGTCAATGGCTGAAGTCAATAAACAGGTTAGCATTCTTTCAGTACGTTCTTGGTACTTAGTACATCTCCAACTTGGCTTACTTACTGGACTTTTTGCTTAGGTACCTACTTGAAAAGGCCGTTTTGGTCACTTCATTGTTGTTTTAACTGAGGGTCAGATGCAGCAGGGCACTAAAATTAATGTGATTAAGCACACTGTTGAATCAGGGCTTAGAAAAAGAACTGCAAGACAGATGGCAGGATGGAAGTGTTTTAAGTGTATATCTGAGTTCTCAACTTTTTAATATTAAAGTACTAGTGTATTTTTCCTGATCATGTAACTTCTGTTTATTTCCATCAAATGTTTCTTCTGTGCTGTAGATCAGGGTGGGAGAACTATGGCATTTGGGATGCATCTCTTTTCTGGGTGTTCCGAAAATGCTTTGGAATGACATGAGAAGAATATGAGTATAAAACTGATTTGGTATAGGCTGCATGAGTTGTGCTTGCAGCAGTCCATTCTTGGCTGCTCTTTCTCCTGAGGCTCATCAGATGAAGACCTATACATAAGTTGTGAGTGTGCACCCAGTACCAGTAGGAAATATGTGGCCGCCTTTGCATGTGTACAAGAAGTGTCTGTCAAATGATAAATAGGAGATGTAACCCTTAAATGACTCTGTAAGAAGCACTGTGGCTTGTCACAGCTGGAAGGTTGGGCATTAGCAATCATCTGAAACATACCAAAACCTGTTGCAACATACAGTCAGGCCTTTGCATGTGTCTCATCTAATGAGAACAATTGCAATAGTCACTTTGGTAATCTAAAGACACCTTTTTAGGTCAATAAGCTTGATGTATTGATGAAAACAAATTACCATTTTTGGAAGGCTTACCCAAATGTTGCATAGTAAATTAAACACGTAGTACAAATCTTCAGTTTAAAAAAAAAAACCCACAAACAACAAAAACACACTAAAACCAAACCCCCAAACCAACAAAAAACCCCAAACAAACAGAAAACCTGCTTCAGTTTGTGCACTCCTAGTTGCAACGTATTATTTAAAAAAATACCACTTCTACTGGAAGAAGCTTATATCTTGGAAGAAATATTTCCAGAACCACTCTTTAACCTAACCAAATTCATCACCAGAAAAAGCTTTGTAGTCTAAAATGTGCGGAATGGGGGTATCTCTTGCCTAAACATTAAATATAAAACTGGCCAATTCATCCCCAGTGTAATAAACATTACAGCAGAAATATTAGAATCCCAAGATTCTACATTTGTACTTCATAGAATGCAATATATTCCAGCCAGGATCCCAGTGTCCTCACAATACCCATGTAGGTAAAACTAGAAGATTATTGTACATCAAAATGAACTCGGAGAGCTGATAAAGGACAATAATGCAAAACTACCTGTGGAGGCAATCACTGTTTGTCATGTTTCTTGTGATCCTCAAGGGAGAACTACAAACATTTTTCCAAAGTCAACTCTGGGAACTAAAATGTGTTATTCTGTTGGATGTCAAAAATTACAGACATGATAAAGATGATATTTTTATGGTTCATTGCTACTTCTTTCCTTCCCCTAGAGGTGTCGTGGTTTAACTTCAGTCGGCAACTAAGCACCACGCAGCTGCTCGCTCACTCCCCCCCACCCGGTGGGATGGGGGAGAGCATTGGAAGAGCACAAGTTAGAAAAACTCGTGGGTTGAGATAAAAACAGTTTAATAATTGAAATAAAATGATAATAATAATAATATGATAATAATAATAATAATAATAATACACAAAGCAAGTGATGCACAGTACAATTGCTCACCACCCGCCGACTGATGCCCAGCCAGTCCCCGAGCAGCGGCCCCCCCCGGCCAGCTTTCCCCAGTTTATGTACTGAGCATGACGGCACATGGTATGGAATGTCCCTTTGGCCAGTTTGGCTGTGACCCCTCCCAGCTTCTTGTGCACCTTCAGCCTTCTCAGTCGGTAGAACATGGGAAGCTGAAAAGTCCTTGGCTAGTGTAAGCATTACCTAGCAACAACTAAAACACCGGTGCGTTATCAACTTTGTTCTCATCCTAAATCCAAAACACTGTACCAGCTACTAGAAAAGAAATTAACTCTATCCCTGCCGAAACCAGGACAATATCCACCCCTTATTCTATACCATCTGCGTCATGCTCAAGTCTCATATTTTCCAGTACATTTTCATTAATCACCACCCCTTTATATATATATATATACACACACACAGATATCATTCCCTTCGTCTGTGGGCCATCCCTCTAAAATGTTCGGTGAGTTCATTTAGTCCATGACTTCGGGCTCCATCTGTCATAATAATCTTTCAGGGCAGGAAAAATGGAGATGGTATGTGGTGTTGGATTGTTCCATGTTGAAGTCAGTTCTGGTACCATCATCACTGTGCTTTGCTTGGTTTCACTGAAGTTATTCTTCATTAGTCTGGGTGATTCTTATTGTAATAACATTAGTATGGCATATAATATTATTAGTATTATTAGCATATCTGTGTATTATTAGTATAACTATTATAACTATAATTAGTACTTAACATCACATAATTCAGATCATTGGCTATTCTCACCCAAAATCAAATCCCCTTGAGGTACACATCGGACTTCCCCATCCTCCCGCATTATCCACCAAGTGCACCCAGGTCCTTGAGCAAAAGCAATCCCATGGATGGGTCTGCCTCTGCCTGAGGCAGGAATAACCCAGACTGTCTTCCCCAGCATATTTTTTATGTGCACTACAGGAACTTTATTCCCATCTACAGTACGTAAAAGTTCTGACTGGGCAGGGCCTGCTCGATTGGCAGATCCCCGAGTGTTGACTAACCAGGTGGCCTTTGCTAAATGCGTATCCCAATGTTTGAACGTCCCGCCACCCATTGCTCTCAGTGTGGTCTTTAACAGTCCATTGTATCGTTCAGTTTTCCCAGAGGCTGGTGCATGATAGGGGATGTGATACGCCCACTCAATGCCGTGCTCTTTGGCCCAGGTGTCTATGAGGTTGTTTCGGAAATGAGTCCCATTGTCTGACTCAATTCTTTCTGGGCTGCCATGTCGCCATAGGACTTGCTTTTCAAGGCCCAGGATAGTGTTCCGGGCGGTGGCATGGGGCACGGGATATGTTTCCAGCCATCCGGTGGTTGCCTCCACCATTGTAAGCACGTGGCGCTTGCCTTGGCGGGTTTGTGGGAGTGTGATATAATCGATCTGCCAGGCCTCCCCATATTTATATTTCAACCATCGTCCTCCATACCAAAAAGGCTTTAACCGCTTGGCTTGCTTGATCGCAGCGCATGTTTCGCATTCATGGATAACCTGGGCTATAGTGTCCATGGTCAAGTCCACCCCTCGATCACGAGCCCATCTATATGTTGCATCTCTTCCTTGGTGGCCTGAGGTGTCATGGGCCCACCGAGCTAGAAATAATTCACCCTTATGTTGCCAGTCCAGATCCACCTGAGCCACTTCAATCTTAGCAGCCTGATCCACCTGCTGGTTATTTTGATGTTCTTCAGTGGCCCGACTCTTGGGTACGTGAGCATCTATGTGACGGACTTTTACAACCAGGTTCTCCACCCGGGCAGCAATATCTTGCCACAATGCGGCAGCCCAGATGGGTTTGCCTCTGCGCTGCCAGTTGCTCTGCTTCCATTGCTGCAACCACCCCCACAGGGCATTTGCCACCATCCATGAGTCAGTATAGAGATAGAGCACTGGCCACTTTTCTCGGTCAGCAATGTCTAAAGCCAGCTGGATGGCCTTTACTTCTGCAAATTGGCTCGATTCACCTTCTCCTTCAGCAGTTTCTACAACTTGTCGCATAGGACTCCATACAGCAGCTTTCCACCTCCGATGTTTTCCCACAAGACGACAGGACCCATCAGTGAACAGGGCATATTGCTTCTCATTTTCTGGTAGTTCATTATACATTGGGGCCTCTTCAGCACGCGTTACCTCCTCCTCTGGCAATATTCCAAAATCCTTGCCCTCTGGCCAATCCATGATCACTTCCAGGATTCCTGGGCGACTGGGGTTTCCTATTCGAGCCCGTTGTGTGATCAGTGCGACCCACTTACTCCATGTAGCATCAGTTGCATGATGTGTACAGGGGACCCTCCCTCTGAACATCCAGCCTAGCACCGGCAGTCGGGGTGCCAGGAGGAGCTGTGCTTCAGTGCCGATCACTTCTGAAGCAGCTCGAACCCCTTCATATGCTGCTAATATCTCTTTTTCAGTTGGAGTATAGCGGGCCTCGGATCCTCTGTATCCCCGACTCCAAAACCCTAGGGGTCGACCTCGAGTCTCCCCTGGTGCTTTCTGCCAGAGGCTCCAGGTGGGGCCATTCTCCCCGGCTGCGGTATAGAGCACATTTTTTACCTCTTGCCCTGCCCGGACTGGCCCCAGGGCTACTGCATGAACTATCTCCCGTTTAATTTGTTCAAAAGCTTGTCGTTGCTCAGGGCCCCATTTGAAATCGTTCTTCTTCCGGGTCACTTGATAGAGAGGGTTTACAATCAGACTGTAATTTGGAATGTGCATTCTCCAAAAACCCACGACGCCTAAGAAAGCTTGTGTTTCCTTTTTGCTAGTTGGTGGAGACATGGCTGTTATTTTGTTGATCACATCCATTGGGATCTGACGACGTCCATCTTGCCATTTTATTCCTAAAAATTGGATCTCCTGTGCAGGTCCCTTGACCTTACTTTGTTTTATGGCAAAACCGGCCTTCAGCAGGATTTGGACTATTTCCTTCCCTTTTTCAAAAACTTCTCCTGCTGTGTTGCCCCACACGATGATATCATCAATGTATTGCAGGTGTTCTGGAGCTCCACCCTGTTCTAGTGCAGTCTGGATTAGTCCATGGCAAATGGTAGGGCTGTGTTTCCACCCCTGGGGCAGTCGGTTCCAGGTGTACTGAACACTCCTCCAAGTGAAAGCAAACTGTGGCCTGCACTCCGCTGCCAAAGGGATTGAGAAAAACGCATTAGCAATATCAACTGTGGCATGCCACTTGGCTGCCTTTGACTCCAGTTCGTATTGAAGTTCTAGCATGTCTGGCACAGCAGCACTCAGCGGTGGCGTGACTTCATTTAGGCCACAATAGTCTACTGTTAGTCTCCACTCTCCATTAGACTTCCGCACTGGCCATATGGGACTGTTAAAGGGTGAGCGGGTCTTGCTGATCACTCCTTGGCTCTCCAGTCAACGAATCAGCTTATGGATGGGAATCAGGGAGTCTCGGTTGGTGCGATATTGCCGCCGGTGCACTGTGGTGGTAGCAATTGGCACTTGTTGGTCTTCGACCTTCAGCAACCCCACAACAGAGGGGTCCTCCGAAAGACCAGGCAAGGTGGACAGCTGTTTAATTTCCTCCATCTCCAAGGCAGCTATACCAAAAGCCCACCGGTACCCTTTTGGGTCCTTGAAATACCCTCTCCTGAGGTAGTCTATGCCAAGGATGCACGGAGCATCTGGGCCAGTCACAATGGGGTGCTTCTGCCACCCGTTCCCAGTTAGACTCACTTCGGCTTCCAATACAGTTAGCTGTTGGGATCCCCCCGTCACCCCAGAAATACAGATGGGTTCTGCCCTTGTATAGCTTGATGGCATTAGGGTACACTGTGCACCGGTGTCTACCAGAGCCTTATACTTCTGTGGGTCTGACGTGCCAGGCCACCGAATCCACACAGTCCAGTAAACCCGGTTGTCCCTTTCCTCCCCCTGGCTGGAGGCAGGGCCCCTCTAATCCTCATCACAGTACTCATTTCTCATTTCTTGTACGTACGGGTCAGAAGTTTCTTCATTAAGATCAAGAGTAAGATCAGCCCTTCTACTCTCTCTGGGGAACTGCCCGCTGGAAACTGGAGCAGCAATTTTCCTGGAAGAACCTCTTTCTGTGATTGTTTTCCCTTGCAATTCGCGTACCCGTGCCCCTAGGGCTGCGGTAGGTTTCCCATCCCACTTCCTCATGTCCTCTCCGTGGTCACGCAGATAAAACCATAGGGTGCCCCGTGGTGTGTACCCTTTATATTCTCTCTCTTGAGCAAAAGAACGCTTACTTCTAATAGCCGAGATACTGGTCCGTACAGGTGAGGAGTAGGACCTATCCTCTCTGAGTTGCTGGATCTCCTCTCCCAGGACAGTTTTTCGGACAGTTTCTCCCTAGCCGAGACGATGGAGGAAGAAAGACTTTCCTCGTATTGCCGGAGTTGACTAGCCAATTCATCCACTGTTTGTTCCTCTCCATCTTTCCAGGTTATCACTGCCAATGAATTGGCGTATGACGATGGTGCGCTCCTTATAAACTTCCGCCACATGGGTCGTGTGCACTTGACTTCGTCTGGATCTTTGGATAGTTGTTTATTGTTCAGGTCATCATAAATCACCTCCAGCACAGCTAATTCTCTCAGAAACTGGATACCCTTCTCCATGGTGGCCCACTTGCTTGGGCGACATATGACATCTTCCTTAAAGGGATACCTTTCCTTCACGCTTGACAAGAGTCGCCTCCAAAGGCTGAGGATACGTGTCCCTTTTCCAATTGCTTTATCAATGCCCCCTTCCCTAGAAAGGGATCCCAGCTGCTTGGCTTCCCTACCCTCTAATTCCAGGCTACTGGCCCCATTATCCCAGCATCGGAGCAGCCAGGTGACAATATGCTCACCTGGACGACGGCTGAAATCTTTTCGTATATCTCGCAGCTCACTCAGGGATAGAGATCGGGTGGTCACTGCCTCGTTTATGAGTTCTTCCTCTTCCTCCTCCCCGATCAGCGGCTGGCTCTCCTCCTCCCGTTCTCGTGATGGCCCTTCTCCAGGGTAGTCGTACAGTTCTTCCTCCGGTTCCCTTTTAGAAGAAGCTTCTTCCTCCCTTACTAAACGAGCTGACTTCCGCTTCCAAAATTTCTTCTTGTGTATAGGGGCGACTGATACCGGCACAGGCTGGTTCTTTGGTTCAGCCACAGGGCCTGTTGCCGGGGTTGGAGTGGTCGCAGTGCATGTCGCCGGGGTTGGAGTGGCCGCAGTGCAAGTGCATGTCACCGGAGTCCGAGTAGCCGCAGGGCCTGTTGCCGGGGTCTGAGTGACTGCAGTGCAAGTGCATGTCACCGGAGTCTGAGTGGCCGCAGGGCCTGTCGCCGGGGTTGGAGTGGCCACAGTGCAAGTGCATGTCACCGGAGTCCGAGTGGCCGCAGGGTCTGTTGCCGGGGTTGGAGTGGCCGCAGTGCCTGTTGCCGGGGTTGGAGTGACCGCTGTGCAAGTGCATGTCACCGGAGTCTGAGTGGCCGCAGGGCCTGTTGCCGGGGTTGGAGTGGCTGCACGGCCTGTCGCTGGGGTCGGAGTGGCCGCAGGGCGCGTTGCCCGGGTCTGAGTGGCCGCAGTGCGTGTCGTTTTACTGTCAGAGCCAGAGACCTTCCCTTCCCTTTGAGGGCACTGAATGGTGTTGAACAGGGCTCGGTAGGCATGGGCCAGGCCCCAGCACGTTGCAATGAGCTGCATCTCTCTGGAGTTGCCAGGGTGACAGCATACTTTTTCCAAATATTCTACTAACTTTTCAGGATTCTGCACTTGCTCAGGGGTGAAGTTCCAAAACACTGGGGGTGCCCATTGGCCTAGGTACTTGCCCATCTTGTCCCACACACCCTGCCACTCATAATTATTCAGCCTTGGGGCAGATCTCTGGATGATATTCTTAAATTGCTTACCAACTTTAGACAAAACCGAAACAGTATTCCCAAGAAGTATTAATAGAAGTATCTTAACTGCCCAAGGATGTTCAAAATACTGAAAAATTACTGTAATGAAGGAGGAAACATTATAGAAGAAGGTAGTGACCCTGCCATTCTGTATTTCCTCCGTAAAAAAACTCTCAGAAAAGTTACTGCAATTGCTAGTTGTCTCCACGAAATGATCTCCGTGGTACAGTAACGGCTTCATTGCGAAGTTTACATACCACACTAACGTCAAGGTCAATGTTCTAAAAACAAACCTCACAAGCGAGACATTACTATTCACTGCAGACCACAGCAAACTGCAAAACCCAACACCAATCTTTAACATGTACAGCAGGAAAAAGAGCGCGATGCAGATTATACAAATCAATATCGAGAACAGAGAAACCAACATTGTGACCCACAACTACTAACAGATATAAGTTCTTTAATACACTCCGGTTAACCTGTTATTATCTCAAACCCTTCGAGCCCCACGTTGGGCGCCAAAAAAGGACTGTCGTGGTTTAACTTCAGTCGGCAACTAAGCACCACGCAGCCGCTCGCTCACTCCCCCCCACCCGGTGGGATGGGGGAGAGAATTGGAAGAGCACAAGTTAGAAAAACTCGTGGGTTGAGATAAAAACAGTTTAATAATTGAAATAAAATGATAATAATAATAATATGATAATAATAATAATAATAATACACAAAGCAAGTGATGCACAGTACAATTGCTCACCACCCGCCGACCGATGCCCAGCCAGTCCCCGAGCAGCGGCCCCCCCCCGGCCAGCTTTCCCCAGTTTATGTACTGAGCATGACGGCACATGGTATGGAATGTCCCTTTGGCCAGTTTGGCTGTGACCCCTCCCAGCTTCTTGTGCACCTTCAGCCTTCTCAGTCGGTAGAACATGAGAAGCTGAAAAGTCCTTGGCTAGTGTAAGCATTACCTAGCAACAACTAAAACATCGGTGCGTTATCAACTTTGTTCTCATCCTAAATCCAAAACACTGTACCAGCTACTAGAAAAGAAATTAACTCTATCCCTGCCGAAACCAGGACAAGAGGTAACTAGTTTATTCCACTTTCTCCTTTTTTCTCCTCCAGCAGATTCCTCCCCTCTAAAAGTATCTTTTCTTTCAGAGATGATCTGACAGAAATTAAAGCAATTATTTTAAACTCATTTAATTTTGAAATATACTGCTTTTATTTCAAATCTGCAGAATAAGTGCTCAAAACCTAATTTGTTTTTTCCGATTACGCTAGTTGGTCTAATAAGACAAATTAGCAGTATGTATAAACCTTGTCTTGCATATGTGGATTAAAACTATTTTAGCATTTGCATGTGCTGCCTCTGAAGTTCAATGTCTTCAGTTGGATGTCCATTTTCATGTTTATAGTGTTAGAGTAAAATATGGCTGTTTTATTTTGTTCAGCACTGAAACTTCAAACTAAGATGCAGAGTATTACAACTGTAGGCATGTCCCTTGTTAGGTCTCTGATTTAAGTACAATAATTTCGTATTGTTAACATAACACCTGTAGAATGGAAGTCTATTATGATAAAGTAAATTATTGCAAGAAAAATAACTGCACTAACAGGCTATTGACTGGCTAGATTGGAAAAAAAAAAAAAAACAACCAAAACCCAAAAAAACCCCAAAAAACCCAACCTACTACACACAGCAAAAACCTATTCTCTTTCTTTGGGAGCCTGGACACTTTAATGGATTTGGTGTTTTAACTGTTACCTGTATCAGCTGTGGAAGTAAAAAAAAAAACAAAGCTTTTCGGAGAACTCCAGAAAAGTTTAAAAGTCTCATAATTTATTAGTCTTAAATTTTACCAAGAATAAGAGTAGCAAGCATTTTGAAAAACATTGATCAAATAGCAGGGATGAAAAAAAAAGTATACACTTTGAATTCCTCTGAAAATACTCTGTGTTGTAGCACAGTTGTAGCCATATGGCATAAAGACAAGTGGCACATGCTCTGTGGTGAAAGTTAATACCTTTTATCTAGACTGATTAGTATGGATCTAAAATTGAGGAAAACTTTCAAGAAGAACCTTTCTTAAGGTTTGAAATAGAAATAACAATTTTCAAGTTGAAATTCAGTTGAGGGTAATTGCTTTAAGTTGACTGTGTTTGCACCTGTGGGTCAGGAGGGGTAGAAGAGAGGTTATTAGGATAAATAATCAGTTGTCATTTTCAGACCGTGGCTGTTTTAGCTAGTAGTGGGGGAAACTGAAACATCATATAAAACAATTGTTTTTCCTGAGTCTGTGAATTTAAATTCTCAGATTTGTTTAAATGTTTTGTAAATCTCTCTTCTAGCACTGGGACTGTGATGCTGGAGGAAAAAGTGCTACACTGTTGATTTTAGAAATATATTTTCCCTTTAGAAATTTGTGTTTATCTCTCTCTGATCCTAGATGAAATCACTTTTGGTGTATGGTTTAGTTCTACCCTGTGCTTTCATGAGTGCATTTTGTACACTATCTGAAGAATATTATGTTCTGTTCAGTATCCTGTATTTCTTGACATGTTTTCGCAAATCATCTTGTTTCCATGTTGGCAAATAAAGAAAAATGCAAAGTTGTTTTACAGCGTTACTCCCATAAACTGTTGTATCTGTCTCCCTTTTGGTAATGAGAGATTCCTACCAACTTTGTAGCAATTTTATATGATATGTTGCTTGTAACACATTGTAATGATGCTACCGAGAGACATTGTCTTGGCTGTTCTTCAGTATGACTAACTTTTGACAGAATCACAGAACAGTTGAGGTTGGAAGGGGCCTCTGGAGGTCATCTTGTCCAGCTTCCCTCCCCAAGCAGGGCCACCTAGTGCCAGTTGCCCAGGACCATGTCCAGATGGCTTTCAAATGTCTCCAAGGACGGAGACTCCATAACCTCCCTGAGCAACCTGTGCCAGCGCTCAATCACCCTCACAGTAAAAAAGTGTTTCCTGATGTTCAGAGGGAACCTCCTGTGTTTTCAGTTCGTGCACGTTGCCTCTGGTCCTGCCACTGGGCACCTTAAAGGGCCTGGCTCCATCCTCTTTGCACCCTCCCTTCAGATATTTATATAGAGTGATGAGATCCTCCCTGAGCATTCTCTTCTTCAGCCTAAACAGCCCCAGCTTTCTCAGCCTTTTCTCATATGTGAGATGTTCCTGTCCCTTTATTATCTTTGTGGATGATTCACTGGACTTTCTTGGACTTTCTCCAGTATGTCAGTGTGTCTCCCTTGTACTGAGGAGCCAAGACCTGGATACAGTACTTGGATGTGGTCTCACCAGTGCTGAGTAGTGTTCCCTACAAGGGACAGGCTCTTTTTTAGAAAAAAGGTTGAAGTTTTGTAGAAAACAGGTTGAAGTAATGAATATTTCATTGAATTTTTTTAAAAGCAAATGATATACTGAGACTGTTCTACTGTCTTTCCCATACCCTGTGTAACCAAGTCATAAGTAGTTAAGTTATTGTTTCTTGTAATTTTGTGTTGCTTAACAGCTGGAGTTGTTTTAACTGTGTTAAAACTGTTGCTACTTAAATCTTGAGGCATCCTCCCTAGCTTATCAATAGGACTTTCTCTTCTCCCTCCTAACCCCTTTCTCTATAGTATTACAGGTTTCTGTTTTGAGGGGTGGGAGGGGAAGCAAGAACGTGCTGTGTGGGTTTTTGGGGGTTTTTGTGGGTTGTTTTTTTCTTTTGACCAAGAGTGTGCTAAATTTTCTATCTTTTTATTACCACTATAGTTGATAGTGTTGACTTTAGAAAGTAATAGTGTGCTTGGATGAGTAAAATTTTTTTGTCTGTTTCAGGATCCTATTGTTGCAACTACTAACTGTTCCACAGAGCCATACATACTGTAGCTCTCCAGTCCTCCTTAAACAGAGCATACCTCTACTCTCTTTGATCCTGGTACTTTTCCCCTTGTCACAGCGCCCACCCACCCCCAAAAAAAGAGTGTTCAGTCCGAAACAATTACCCATGCAAGGTATACTGGTATTTCTCTAAGCTTGGGATATTGGCCTGTAACTTCACTAGGTTTGCTTCTGGCAGATTGCAATATAACAACTATAAGATGCTTATGTCTGTATACTTGTGCTTATATGAACCAGTTTCTAAATCTGTGCACGGCACTATCAACATTCACAGAAATGGGGAAACATTCAAAATGCTGCTTTACTTCGTGTACCACAGTTTGGGAACTTCTCTCTTGCACGAGAGCATGACCAAGCAATGAAGGCTCAGTAGGAGCAAAGGTGACAAGACTGCAGAATCACACAACTCGAGGGCAATGCCAGACAACAATACTGCAGTCTAGGAGTATGCCTGAAAATAATAGAACTAGAGACAACACCTGGGTGGTGGATAAGCACAGCAGTCTTGAACACACATATTCCAAGAATGGTTAGTGACCATTTGTCTGGGGAAGGCAGGAGAGAACATGATATTGCTGAAATACACACCACTTTCTGTTTTTTAAAACAACTTTCTGTCAAAACAGAAGCTGCTTTGCTATGTAGTTAGCCCTAGAAAGCTTGCAATGCCTACAAAATACTGAAAAATGGTGTCTTTAGGCATGAAATGTTGCTACTGAATTTCAGACATTCTAAAATAAGAGTCCAAGGAAACTTAACATACTGCACTACCAAGAGGTGAAGATGCTTTATAATACTTTATTGTTTTTATGCTTATAAAACACAATACTTGCAATGTCTATCATGGAATGAAAGTATGGAACTCTTTAAACTTCCTTAAGCTGTTAGCCAGTTGGCATATGCCTACTGCAAAACACCACATTATTTTTTTTAATTAATTTTAAAACCAGAGACTCTTGACAAATTGACTGTATAAGTAATAGAATACATTGTCACAGTGAGCACCTGATCAGGAAGGTTAATATGTGGAGTGCAATTTTATTTGGATTTAAAATATTTTTGCAGCACTAATATAAACTTTACTAATCTCTGCAGGTCCTTGGTTTTGATTTAGGAGGAATTAATTAAATTTAATTTAGGAATATTAGGTACCATATTGAAGTTGTACTTTAACTTGGTACTCTTGGAGGATTTTGTTTCAAAACAAAGTGAGAAAACAACGTTGTTTTTTTTTCTCTGACCTACTGCTGTTTTGATCTGTTTAAATTGGATTATAATATGATTACATGTTAAATTTTTTGAGGGGCTTAAATGGAAAACAGGTGCTTTTCAGAAAACATATATGCTATTTTAATATTCTGGTAATCTGTGGAATAGCATGCAAGTTCATAGTGCTGAATTATCGTAACCCATGCACAAATTAGAAGGTGAAAAAGTGCTCTGAAAGTAATATGCATGAGTACTCTCTCATTTTCGCTCCAGTTCTTTGCCTAGGCAATATCAATATAGTTGACTTTCAGGACTTTGGAATCGTATACTTAACCAGGTCTATTGGGAAAGTTGTGCTAAGTATGCTGGAACCCTAAGGAAGGGCCTTTTGGGCTGGAGCAACTTAAATTATTAGAATTGCTCCTGACCTTTTTTTGTATTTAGCTTTGTATTCAGTTGTTAATGGTGTTTGTAGGTAATTATTTTATCCAGATTAAAGTTGCTTAATGTGAAAATGTCACAAAATAAAATAAAACCTTTGCACTAGACAGGAGTTATCTGCCATTACTGACATAGCAAAGCAAGGCTTGTCACTCAGTTGCAGGGCATTTATATCACGTTACATAATGAATTACATGACCATGTAATACTGCTTTTTTTTTTTCTGCCATATACTGGGAATGTTTTAGATACCAGTAGTATGAACTCTGATTTTTTTGGTGAAAAGTGGAAAATTTGCTACAGTTGCAAAATTACTTGTTGCATGTATTCTGAGGTCTAACTCAAATAGAAGGACCTCAGCTGAAAAATTTTAACAGTGTGAAGTGGGGACTGGTATGTAGATCAAAGAGCAGTGTGTGGAAGAAAACTGAGTCTAGTTGTGAAAGAGAAGGTGTCCTGGTTTTGGCTGGGATAGAGTTAATTTCCTTCCTAGTAGCTGGTACAGTGCTGTGTTTTGGATTTAGGATGAGAACAATGTTGATAACACACCGATGTTTTAGTTGTTGCTAGGTAATGCTTACACTAGCCAAGGACTTTTTAGTTTTCCATGCTCTACCGACTGAGAAGGCTGGAGGTGCACAAGAAGCTGGGAGGGGGCACAGCCAAACTGGCCAAAGGGACATTCCATACCATGTGCCGTCATGCTCAGTACATAAACTGGGGAAAGCTGGCCGGGGGGGGCCGCTGCTCGGGGACTGGCTGGGCATCAGTCAGCAGGTGGTGAGCAATTGCATTGTGCATCATTTGCTTTGTGTATTATTATTATTATTATTATCATTATTTTAATTATTAAACTGTTTTTATCTCAACCCACGAGTTTTTCTCACTTGTGCTCTTCCCATTCTCTCCCCATCCCACCGGGGGGCGGGGGGAGGGGAGTGAGCAAGTGGCTGGGTGGTGCTCAGTTGCCGACTGAGGTTAAACCACGACAGAAGGGGATAAGAGCAAGTAGTAAGGAAGTCACAGATTTCAGGGGAAAGAGGAAGTGGTGGTGGGGAAGTTGGCATAGAGAGAATGTAGAGTATGGTAGTATGGAAAGGTCTGCAATAAACAGGGCTATGGGAAAACAGAGATTGTGATGGACATTGGATAAGACACCAAGATCTGGGAGCAAGGTGAAAACAGGCACTGAATATAATGAGGTATGGGTGTGTAGGGAGATTAGCAACTCCTAGCTAGAATTTTGGAAAGGCAGAGAACAGTACAGGGGTGAAAGTCCAGGGTCAGTTGTAAAGAGATGAAAAACAGGTTAACAAGTAATTAGTGAATAAAGGACCAAATTCTGAATTACAGAGACCAGAAATATATATGTAATCCTGCATCCCAGACCCTGTGTTTTGTCTCTGCTACCTTTAGCTCAATCTAACTAGTAGCAGAATTCTCTGCTACTATGTATTTTCACTTATATAAGTAGCATCTTAATGCACTACTTTCTTCCTGTGCATAGCTTGACTTACTGGGATTGAAACTGATTTTCTGGCTTCCTCAGTGTTACAGTCTTTAACCATTGACAATACACTCATCTCCTTTATTGGCAGCCACAAGAGGCAGGCTCAGATTTCTTGCAGTTCTTGTACCCCCATGCTGAACTGGAAAACTTAATTAAAATGTCTGATGCTCAGTGAGCGGATGGCTCCCCCCCCCCCCCGCAACGGTGAATCACTTGGTTTAAAAAACAGTACTTTACTGAAAGTAAAAAAGACAATGTCAGGGATTAAACAAATAGGATTATGTATTGTACCTAATTATTTCTTTCTTAGAGGGCAGCAATAACTGCTCTCTCCTCTAGCTTCTTACTGATACAATCGGATAGTAGCTGGCTTGCATCCTACTTCCTTCAGTAACACACCACTCAGTTTGTGACTCAAATAACAGGGCTTTGTCCCTTACTTGCTGTTGTGGTTTAACCTCAGCCAGCAACCGAGCACCACACAGCTGCTCACTCCCCCCCTCCCCCCCCGGGGGTTGGGGAGAGAATTGGAAGAGTAAAAGTGAGAAAACTCGTGGGTTGAGATAAAAATAGTTTAATAATTGAAATAAAATAATAATAATAAAAGAATATACAAAGGAAGTGATGCACAATGCAATTGCTCACCACCCACCGACCGATGCCCAGCCAGTCCCAGAGCAGCGGCCCCCTGGCCAACTCCCCCCAGTTTATACACTGAGCATGACGTCACATGGTATGGAATATCCCTTTGGCCAGTTTGGGTCAGCTGTCCTGGCTGTGCCCCCTCCCAGCTTCTTGTGCACCTCCAGCCTTCTCAGTCGGTAGAGCACGGGAAGCTGAAAAGTCCTTGGCTGGTGTAAGCACTGCTTAGCAACAACTAAAACATGGATGTGTTATCAACATTATTCTCATGCTAAATCCAAAACACAGCACTGTACCAGCTACCAGGAAGAAAATTAACTCTATCCCAGCCGAAACCAGGACACTCAGCTTGTTTTTAAATTTCTGTGAATTCCAGCTCCACTATCCGTTCCTATCTGCTGTGACACTTTCACCTTTTTGTTTGCCATTTGTGCCCTGCTGCCATACTTGTAACCTCCAACCATGCCAGGTTTGCTAACAACTTTGGTTCTTTAGTTACTTCTGCTTCATAAATGAGATTACATGTGGTATTATGGACTATGTACAGTCTCTCTCATTCTTAGGCTCTTCTGTTCTCCCATGTAGAGATAACTTATGAAAAGTTTATTCCCTTCTTTCCTTTCAGTTTAGAACTACAACAAAACTGCAAGCTTTACAATTAAGCATTTACTCTTCTAAGAAGTGCTTAGGCATGATTACTTAATACACCCCTACATATAAATGTAGTAATAGCAGGTGTCTCCACGTTGATGTAAATCCTTTGAAAAAAATATGATAAACTAATATGTAAATTAAACATGATTTTAGTCATTCCTGTTGATATGTTTTCTGCTTGTGTCCACCAAAGGTCAACAGAGCACTCATCTCAAGAGTTGGAAAGACAGGGACTTCTAACTGTGATACAAGCCTCTTAAGTTACTCTGTGACAAATTTGAATTTTCTTTTTTGCTTGGAATAGGAAAAGGTTCTTCAGTTGCGAATAAAATGCTGTTAGTTATTTTGGTACCCACGTATTTTTTGTCATTTACCCACTTTATCTGCATTTTTAAATTAACTCTCTGTTAATCTCTATTAATTCTGCTAATTTTCTGTTAAGCTGTAATTCTTTTTTCCTTTTTGGAGGTTGGGGAGAAGGCAGAGGAGCACATGGAATGTAATCTAATAATTTTGACAGGGAGAGTGGGCCAGAAGCTGGGTATAATATTGTAGCCTATACTGTATAGTTATGTTAGTTATGGTACTAGTAACAGATAGGTGTGCATTGCTTTAATGTATTTGTTAGATCTGTGTAGCAACACTATCAATGTTATGCTAAAGTATAACCATACTAATACAGGAAAAAAACTTTTTTTTTTTTTTGACACGGCACGTTTTCCCAGATTACTGCTTGAAATAACATAATAGAGCTATATTTACTGCCTTTGGGATGTAAATGCCTGCCATACTGAAAACTATTTCTGCAAATAAATAACTTTATGTAAGCAGTAGTCCTGTGAAAGTCAATATGTCTTTTCTTATGAGTAAAGTTCAATAAACATACCTGGTATTTTAAAGATCAGGAACAAGTAGCAGGGCCTGTTGCGACAGGACAAGGGGGAATGGTTTTAAACTAAAAGAGGGTAGATTTAGACTAGACATAAGGAAGAAATTTTTTTATGATGAAGGTGGTGAAAGACTGGAACAGGCTGCCCAGAGAGGTGGTGGATGCCCCATCTCTGGAAGCATTCAAGGTCAGGCTGGACGGGGCTCTGAGCAACCTGATCTGGTTGAAGATGTCCCTGCCCACGGCAGGGGGGTTGGACTAGATGACCTTTAGAGGTCCCTTCCAACCCAAACTATTCTATGATTCTATGAAATACTGCATATAACAAAACTCAACTGTAAAGACAAAGCACTGGAAGAACTTCAACTATAAGTAAGACTTTGTTTATTATAAACTTAAATATTTAGTTTATAATAGTTTTTTAAATATATATATGCAGCTTGTTTTAAAGTAATTTTTAAAGCTATGCTGAACACAAAACATAATATTTTTGCTTTTTTCTGTTCTATTAGCACCATGGAGATTTCACAGTATCACTTAGTGATGTGTTGGAAGCTTGGAAATATTTGTTACATGACAAACTGGGATTATCATATGAAAACATGAAAGAACCTGAAAATTATGCTGACCTAAAAGAAGCCTATCATGCCTTCTTAGCAAGAAGCAATATGTTAGATCTAATAGACATATATCAGATGTGCTATGGTCTTGGACTTGTATCTGAAGATGAAAGCATAGCCCCTGTAAGTATTTTGTTTGTTTGATCTCTGATATTGTTTTGACATATTTTTTTATTCCAGTTATGGATTTATGACACTTTTAAATATACACAGGAGCTCTAAATTATTCACAAGTTACTTTGCTCTTCTATTGGGGAAGCAGATGAGTTTAAATTACTAAATCTTTTAAAGAGATCTTAAATTCACTCAAAAATTACTTCTTTCAGTTGTCCTGCTGGATAGGTGGGTCCCACAGCTCTTCTATGAGTATATCACTCTGCCAGAAAGGGAACTGAAAAATGAACTGTAGAGATTTGATAAGACTGGAACAAAGCTTAGTGATTAATACGTGTCATGGAGTTTTGGTTGTATGTTGATACACAATCAAAATATTTTTAATGGTTATAATTTTAAAAATACCACGCTCTTAAAAGCAAAAACTTCCTTATAATACATGTAGTTCCATGTTAGATTTTTCCAGAAACCAGAAGAGGTTCCACTTCAGCCACTCAGTCAGCAGCTCTGTTGCAGTTTATTGCAGCTCTGATGTTTTTATGACACTGCGTGTGAGGCCATGCTCTAGGCTAGAGAAGTTCTAGTGTGTATTCCACTCTTAGACTATGAAAGTCTATGAAAAATGAATTTGATTAATCTCTATGTCATTGGATAAAAATATATGTAAGTAGCAATTCAGATATGTTTGAAACACAAGCATTCCACATGATTTTAGTTGATTCTGTGCTCTCTAGAGCATGGAAAGGTCAAAAGACAGTGGATATTGATACTGAAAAAATTAACGGATGTTGCATTTAGATGCACATACTTCTAGCTTCTAATGAAAATTAGAAAGGAGTTAATAGTCTGCTTTTACTGCCCACTCTCAGCATTGCAGACTTAAATTACTGTTTATTCCATCTTCTGAATTTGATGTGTGTGTTTAATTAGATGGTCATTTTAATATGAGGGAAGCTATATCAGTAACTGAATGTTAATTGAACTGAGATATATTACGAACATACCATGAACTACTAGTTACAGCACGATTAAAAATGTTCACCTTCCAGCCCTAGTAAGAAAAAAAAGCTTTCTCCATGGAAAAAGTGGTCAAATATTGGAACACATTGCCCAGAGAGGATGTGGAATCTCATCTTTGGAGATATTAAAAACTAGGCTCAGCAAGTCACTGAGCAACCTGGTCAAACTGGTCCTGCTTCAAGCATGGGTTTGTACTAGATGATCCCTATAGGTCCCTTTTAACCTAAATTGTTGTATGATTCTATGACAAGTATGCTTGTAACAAGCTTGCCTACTTCCTTAAAGGTTCAGAGAACCTACACTCAAACACTCATGTAATTATTAGGCACAAAAGAGGTTATAAGGACAACTGAAGTTCAGGAAGGGCATGGAAACTGCAATTTTTTAATTTTTTTTTTCTTCCTGTTTTCATGGGGAAGATAGAGAACTTGGGTGGGTTAATGAGCTCTTCCTAAACACGGTATAACATATTAAATGTTCTCCAAAACATAAGTAGATGCTTTTAGTGCAAGTGTATTACGTAACTGTTTGGGATATCTTTTCTAAGTTAATTTGAAGCTTACACCTCATTTCTCTGCTAAAACAGTTGTACTTTTAAAGACTAAAACCAAAAATAGGTTGTAAGGGCTGCATTAGCCTCAAAACCCTAGCAAACTGGCAGAGACATAGTTTCACCAGGTTTTAATACTAGTTTTGCTTTCTAGTCATCTTCATATTTAAGTTCAATCTTTTTATTAAAGGTTCAACTGTTGGAATTTATTTCTGGCATAATGAATGTACAAGAAAATAATGGTTCTGTTCTTTCTACTCCTTCTACACCAGTCAACAGACAGGGCCAGGAGAATGTGAAGGTAAAAATTATTTCTGTCTCTTTTGCAATGTTCTGTATATGTTGAAAAGATGAAATATAACATGGTTTCCTTTTCCAGTTATTGGTATTAAAATGTTGCTGGTTTAAAAAAACAGAACATATGTATTCAAACTCTGTATCACTTGAGTATATTGTAGGTATGTGTGTATGGGGCTAAGTGCAGAAATTTATGTTCTGGAAGACAGTCCTTTTATGACAGGCACTTGATGTAGACTTAATCTGCCCTGAAACACCAGGGAATAAATTTTTCTACAAGTACACCATCACTCAAACATTGTCTTGACTAAGAGTTAAATGATTTGCCCAATGCTGCAAAGTGAAGTGGTAGGTGAAGTAAACTTCTTCAATTTCATTTCATTAGCTTGTGCTACAAGACAAACAAGGTTTGTCTGTCCCAGTAGAGGACTGGAGGACTTTCCGGGAATACTGGATTCTTTCCTTTTACCCTTTCAACCCCCAAACCCAGAATCTCAGAATAATGTATAACAATGCTTGACATGCTGGAGCTTTAGTCATCTCCAAATTTGCTTTTCTCATGACAAGCGGCAATTTCAGTTCAATATTTGGGTACAACTCAAAATATTTCTGAACAACAAAATATTTTCTGGACTAAGATTCTCCCCTAGATAGCACTTCTACCACTAACATAATGGCTTTCTTGCTGCTCTGACTTGTGTAGTAAAAATATTCCTTGTTCTTTTTTCCTTCTCTTAAATCTATCTTTTCAGACTGTCACACATACATGTTTGGTTTTTTTACTGCCTCCATTTTTGTTGTATACATCCTGTTGAATAAGAAGAAATTCCATAGCAAATATAGGTTTTCTCATTATCTTTCCTTTTGTTAATGGCCTTTTTTTGGTCTTTGTTTTCTTTGCTTGTGACAAAACTGTAAATTCTTCAGTTCTGGGACTGTTGTTCTTACAGGGTCCAGAACAGTGCTGCAATATAAGCAATTACAATGTTACATTTTGGTTATGTGGGTGGAGCTGGGTCACAATTTATGTCCAAACTCAATCAGTGGAGTTTCTGTGATTGAAATCCCCTGGGAGCCAAGGGAAAAATTACTGAATCTGGCGCAGAGCTGGCGAGTTGTTTAAAATTTTAGCCTATTTGAAGTTAATGACAAATCCTTATGTGGTTTAATAGTGCTAGTATTTTGCCTTGGGATAGAAAAGGAATATCTGTGAAGAGGTTTGTAAGTAGAAATTGATAGCCAATTTTAATAGCTAGAGATCCAACCCTCAAATATTTTGTGAATATTCAAGTACGGTATACGTCATTTTAACATATTAATCATGCTTGCTTTTGTCAATACTTCCAGAATCCCCATAAAGTAGCATTTTGAAATTATGCAAGGTGAAATTCTTACTGTTCCAAAAATCATATCAGTACATATCTAATTAGCTTAAAAAAAAAAAAAAGAACATAATTTAGCAGCGGGATGACCAATTTGTGTGATGCTTTTTTATACAGGTGACAGTCCTGGCAAAGAAGTGTGTTTGTTCATATTTAAGCCTGTTGGTGAATTCTAAGGATGATCTGGCATTGGCTCATATTCTAAATGTTCCTGACAGAGGACTTGGTAGAGAAGCCTTCACTAACCTAAAACATGCCTCACAGAAGAGAAAAATGTCCATTTTCCTGGTATGTGTGTCAAATGAAACTTGCTGTAGATCAGAGGCAATGAAATAGATCTATAAACATAAAATATTGCTTTAATCTCATATGCAAGACTGACATTTGCAAGCCAAATCAAATACCACCGTAAACATGGTTTCTAGGTTAAAAAGACACAACAGAGACTCTATGTGAAGGAATGGGTGCTTGCTTGGTCATGAGATCTAAAGATGCACAGAAAAATAATTGTGTGCATGTGTACAACTAGAGCTTTAAAATGTGATACCGTAAGAACGGGCATCGAGACTGTTCATCCCAAACAGTGACTGAAATCCTGAAAAAGTTTGCCATCTTAAACATTAATATAAGATATGCTATTTATTATTGCTTTTAAAATTTTGAAATCTTGGTAAATAGTGTGAAGTGAGGTCATGAGTATGCACATCAAAGAAAAAAGACAAAGGAAGAAAAGAAGGCATTAGACTAGATGTTGCTGCTTACCAAATACCTCTAAAAGCAATGAGGTTTGGTTAAATAAATATCATAAAGTAGTATTAACATTAACAAAACCAAGCCACTAACAATGCATTACAATGCGTTTCAGTTTTAAAGTGCTGTAAGTATGTATTTTGGTTAAATAGTAAAACAGCATTTTTCTGTGCATTTGCTAAACTTGAGACACCTGGAACCTAAAGTATTTCTGTGTACAAATTGCTTTTTGGTGACAAAACCCTGCCTTTGACATGTATGCTAGAACAGGGGCCAAAATTTGAAAGGGCAATATTACATTTTTTCAGCTTTGACTCAGAAGTTGGGGAGGGTAATGCTTTCCAGTCATTTGCAGCTTGATCAGTCTTGAAATACTCTTCAAGATGTGATTGATATGGGACATTCCTGCTCATTTTATTTTCAAAGTCACAGAGCTGGAAAAAACCCCTTGAGACAGTGGTATACTCTTTCCTCAATGCTCTTGTATAGGAATTTAAAAAGCTACGGCATCAATGTGCAGTGCTTACAGAGGCTTGTTGCTAAAGAATCTAGTTTGGTATGTGAGGTGCATTTACATTTACAGTAGTTATAGTCAGCACAGAGCCATCTCAAAAATAGTTGGAATAAGATGAGTAAGAATTCTTTCTCCAAAGAACCACTGTAGTCCCTCATATTCAAAATAATCAAATTTTGTGTGCACAGTGGCCTCAGTGCAGACAACAGCAGACCAAGGAAAAACAGTATGGGTATGTAACAGTCACTGAAGCAGCTGCATTCTCAGATTTTTATGGTTGAATAAATATGGAAAATTTGTGAAATCTCCGTTCCAGGATTAATTATTTTAGCTCCTAATGCTCTGTTAACACTGTATTAAAAAAAAAAAAAAAAAAAGTATGTGTTTGGACTGGATTTATTACCTCTTCCTCACAGTTGCCAGAGGGGAAACTTCTCTACCGTGTAAAGAAGTCGTCTTTTCTGGCATCTGTGTCCTGTAGAAACCTTGCAAAGCCGGAATATTTTCCATTGGGAAGGCAAGGTCCTATGAACTGTACTTGATCCACAGGAAATCTTTAGCACAAAGGCAGGAATACTGGCAGGTTTGCTTTCTTTGCTAGAGTAATTCCAGTTGTACTCTTTCCAGTCCCAAGAGCTTTATGATTTAGCTGTATAGCCTGAAATTAAAATTTATATGTAGAATTAATATTACTGTATCTGTGTCAAGCTTATTGGATTGTTATCTTTACTTTCACCTTTCTGGAGACCTGCTAAGCTTTTGATTCTGACTGTTGCCTAAAAATTTGAGGGGTTGTCCTCTAAGGCGTACTGCTTTTGGGACATCTCTTGTTTTCAGGGTCTTTATAGCATATAAAAATATATGGAAACTTTCAGAATTGGGTACTTGTGATGATAGAAGCCTTAACTGTCATAATTTTTCAGAAGCTTTGAGTATACATTATTTTTATTTGCACCTCTGAAAATAAATATACTACTGAAGTAAACTTTCACATGCTTTTGTTAAAATTGTTCTTGGGTCATAGACAGCCCTCTGAATATAAGAATAGTTCTTGTGAGGTCAGCACGAGCATTTAAACAGTAGCAACAACAAAAAAATTCTATACCCTATGTTAATGAAGTTTTTTCTAAGCTGTCAAAAGGCCACTGTAAATATCAACTTAGCTGGGTGGGTCATTTTTGCTTTGGCTTGTGTTTTTTTTTATACTGCTGCACTATTTAAGTATTGATCTTGCAAATATCTATGGTGAGATGTACAAAGCTTGCCATTAAGAGGTATTCTATTGATTCCAGTTAAATTATTTCTGCTATCAACCAGCTGTTATACACTGTTTGCAAATCTGTAGGAGAGGCTCACTTCAACATGCATACATTTCACGTATGTCTACAGTTTCATATTTCTGAATATTTCTCCTAATAGATGGCAACATCTTTTATCCGAACCGTAGAACTTGGAGGAAGAGGCTGTGCATCTTCATTATTTGATCCTTTAAGAGTCCATGTAAAGGGGCTTTCAAACTTTGTTAATTTTATTGACAAGCTGCAAGAAATTGTTGGTGAAATCTTAAATCCAAGGTAATAGAATTTCTGTTATATTTTTGTCTTCTTGAGCACCTTTTTTTTCTTGTGCATGTGTCTCGAGGAGGGGGAATGAAAGAAAACCTAATCATTTCCTTGTCAAATAATTCAGGGTAAATGTTTACAACTTAAACCTTATTAGAAAATACAAATATTTGAAAAACAGTTGCAGTAAGCTTATAGATTTTTTGAGGTTATTCTTTGTATTAAATTTTTATCAAATCAATGTATGTATGGCTATTTGGTTAGTTCCCTAGTTGTAAATGAACTTTCAAAGATTTCAATCTTGTGGGTCTAGTAAGTACATAAACTGATATGTGCTTTACTTCTTGCTTGTTAATGACTTCCTTTTTGTCATTTCATTGTATATACCCTTATATAAAGGAGTCTTTATTGCTGCTGACAAATGATGACATTGGTTATTTAGCCTTTCTTTTCTCTTCTTTTTAACTACATAAGTGAAGCCTAAGAATTATTTCTTAGGAAGGCTCTGGTGAAGTCACTGATTTTGAATGTTTTTGAAGACCTGAAGTTAGCCTTTTAGGCAGGCTTATAAATGTGAGATTAGTTAGAGAGAAGTCTAAGTGTAACACAGGAATTTGAACTGCTAAGTGCTGGCACTAGTACAGAGAGAAGAGCAGTTTTCTTAAGCGTTATAGAAGTTAGTAATTTTTTTCATTTATAATCAGTAATTTTTCTATACAAAACTTTAGCAAATCAGCTGTAATAGTTCTGTCCTTGATACTAAAGAATCTTTTTTTTTTTTTAGTTTGAATTGAGTCCGATTCCACACAGTTGAAAACAAAATGTTATAAGCAAACCATAAGCATTATTTAAATTATTGTCCAGATTGCACTGAAACTGGAAGTGGGAAGTATTTCTGAAGTTGTTTCGCAGTTTTTGTTTTACTTTTTAATTCTGCTGTTTTGTTCCTTCATTTCAACATGCTGTCTGTGATGGAGGTTAAAGAAAACTTTTGACTCAACATCTAATGCATGCTTTTTTCTTTATTTAAATCATATCTGGCACTGTACATTGATAAAAATGAGAAATAGAAAAACATTTATGTCCATGAACTTACTTTTTAGGGTGGAAAGACCACTTTTTCAGGTATATACAGTTCAGCAAAGTGTAACTTCATAAAATGCTACATCTTGTTAATTACCCTTCTGTTTAAGGCATGTGAGAAAAATCAGAGTGGGATAGTTGCTGGGAATTATCAGTTTCTAATTGGGAGAGTTCTCTAGAGCTTGGAAATTCTTTTCAGCATTCAGCTTTTTAGTCTGTTGCTTTCTCTGCTGTACCTGCTGTCCCGCTTATTCTGGGCTATAAATCTCTTTAACATCAGATTCTGGCGTGTTCATTAGGTTGCATGTATACAATTAGGTTGCATGTATACATGTAGGTGTCGATGCTTGTATCACTGGCCAAGAATGGAAGCTAGCTCTACTGCGGTGTTTCTAGTATCTCTTGTACTCTATATGGGCTTTATAACCTCATGATGTAATATACTACTATTGTTTTTATATATGTATCTATATAGTAGCTCAGTGCTTATAGAAATATACCAATCAGTTGGCCGTCTTTGAAAGAATCTTCATTAGTATGCTGAAGTTCTCAAATATTATAGGACTAGTATACAGCTTAGAAACTGTAAGGGTCACAACATTGGTGAACAAAAAGATATTTTTCTTAAGTGTTTGGTAAGCCATATGAGCAAGGACTGTCTGTATGCCCTGTCTGCGATGTGACAGTTATTATGAATTCCAGAAGATGCAGTTTTACAGAAGAAATTTCTCTAGTCCTGTTACGACTGCAATCTAAAGAGCAGAGGGAAAAAAGCAACAATGCAGCAAAAGTTTCAGTTGCTTAGTCTTTAGAAGCCTGCTGAGAAATCTAAGAGCAAACTGGACAACCTATTTGTGATATTGCTGTATCTCTGATGTAGAGATTAGCTAAGCTGTAAAAACCAGGTCTCAGTATTTGCTATGCCACAAGAAAAATGCAGTATTTCTGGTTCTTTACTTAATAATTAGAAGTCTGTTATTTCAGTTTCATCTTGTTACAGTGGAGAGCTTATGAAACTTGCATAAAATACAAAGTAGCCAAATAAATGCCAGGTCATTGTGGAACACATGTTGAAAAGAGGCTTTCTTCATCTGCCTGAGTCAAGTTCCTTTGCTTTGGAAACCTAGAAACTGAATTGAAGATGTTGGACAGTGATGGGATGTGCTTAAGAATATTTTGAACATGGTAGGAGATACGGTGCAACCAAGTATCTGCTAACCTATGGAGAATAACAAAAATGTGTTTCTCATCCCCAAGTCTTTTGGCTAAGAAAGTGAACAGTAGATGAGATGCAGGAAGGGAAAGCTGTCAAACAGAGTGGAAATTTAATAAAGTTATGACGATTTGATTCAAATATGGCACAAAGTGTAAGCAGACCTGATAGCAGGAGAAATTGAAAGATATAATGAACTTTGGTAGTTTCAAGGTGTAGTCACTGAATGGAACGACCTTTCTTACAAATCTCTGGAATTTTGAAATAGTTCAAGTTTGCCTCTCCTCATTTTCCAGATGTCTAAGATCAGAAAAAAATCACTAATCTTCCAAGAATCGGTAGCATGAACATTTCTTAAAGTTTGGGGATGCTGTAAAACTTGTAACCCTAAAACTAGTTACAGATTCTGGACCTATAAGACTTGGACAATGTTTATGCGGTAAATAGAGAGCTTGGCCGTTCTACTTTTTGTGCCTGTTTCTTGACAAGAAATATATCAATGTGGTATTTGTCAGTGAAGTGGATGATTATTATATACCTGAGGATCTGGAAACTCTTTTCTGTTGGTATAAATGAAAAAGTACAGTACTAATCCATCATTCTGGAAATCCTTCTCTTTTAGGCCAGACAATAATGCTTCTTGCATCTGGAAAGAACTTACTCTATTTCTGGAATGACTTTTTTCAAGTTCATAAAAGACGTGTGTGACTTAAAACTGAATGATGGAAAGGCATTTGTCGTATTGGTTATTGCGCTTGTTGGTTCATATAGATGTGTGTGTGTATATATGCATATATATACTTTAAAAGTCCCCACTGATTTTGTAGAGTAGCAAAGTTGGTAGATGGGCAGTAAATTTTCTTCTTGAATTGGGCCCTGACTTCGCTGTAAGCACTGACCACTAGGTGACACTATTGCACAGCCCACATTAGTAGCTGTTTAAAGTTAGCTGTATTGTTTCATTCAACACATTTGAGCGAGTGTGATGCTTTGGAGTGGGTCTTCATTTCAGGTCCACGAGCAGTCTTCTACAGTCAGTTGTTGAAGTTATACAGCTTGACTTGATCATGCATGTGGATTAGTGCATTGAGCTTTCCTTTGACAGGGAAAATGCTATTTCTTATGTGTTGTCTTTGTGAAGCTGTGATTGCATCTGGAGATGCAGTAGTATTTTGGGAGAGAAAGCATATGAGACTTTATCTGGTCTTGTGCTGCATGTTTGAGTTAATTGGATAGTGTTCATGCAGCCCTGGAGTTTTGTGTTCTAAAGTTGCTGGAAAGTTGTTGAAGCGTGCGCAAAACATTGTCTATAGGACTCCTTAAACTTCGGATCATAGAATAATTCAGGAAGGAACATCAGGAAATTTTTGGTCCAACATCCTGCTCAAAGCAGGGTCAATTAAGGGGTCAGCCTAGGTTAATCAGGGCTTTGTGCAGTCTCCTTCCTTGGAGGTTTTCAATCTCCCTCTTGGCAACCTGTTCCATGGCTTGAATCACAGGAATCACCTCATGGTGAAAAGTGGTTTTTTTCCTTATATCAAGTTGGGACCTCTATTGTTTCAATTTATGCCTGTTGTCTCTTTTCCTTCCACTGACTGCCAAAATGAGGAGCCTGGCTCCATCTTCTTGGTTACCTTCTTGTAGGTATTGGAAAGCTGTTAGTAGATCCCCCTGAAGCCTTCTCTTCTCCAGACTGAACAAGCTGTTCCCTTAGCTGCTTCTCACAGGGCACGTCTCCCTGACCATCTTGGCAGCCCTCTGCTGAACTTGCTCCAGTTTATCAGTGTCTTTCCTGGACTGGGGGGCCCAAAACTGGACGCAGTATTCTAAAATTGGTCCAACGAGTGCTGATTAGAAAGGGATAATCACATTCCTCAGACTACTGGCTATGCTACTGTTGATGCAGCCAAGGATACTGTTGGCCTTCTTTGCTGCCAAGACACACTCCTGGCTCATGGTTAGCTTGCTGAACATGCACCAAGACTCCCAGGTTCTTTTACATAGAGCTGCTCCCTAGCCTGTATTATTGCAAGGGGTTATCCCTTTCCAAGACTCTGCATGTCCTGTTGAATTTCATATGGTTCCTGTCAGCCCATTCCTCCCGTCTCTTTAGGTATCTCTGCATGGCAGCTCTGCTCTCAAGCATATTGACCGTTCCATCCAATTTGGTGTCATCTGCAAACTTGATGAGCATGTATTTTTATCACCAAGTCACTGCCAAAGATATTTAAAGGAAAAAAACAGGTTCCAGGATAGGCCCCTATGGTTCTCCATTTGTTACTGGCCTCCAGATACAGTACAACATGTTTACTACCTTCTGAGCCTGATCATCCAACCAGTTTTTAACTCATCTAGTTGTCCAGCCATCCAAACTGTAACATCCAAACTTGTATGTTGAGAGTATTTTCTGACAATGTTGAAAGCCTTGCTACAATCAAGGTAAATGGCATCCACCATTCTCCCCTGATCTGCAAAGCCAGTCATTTTATTATAGGAGGCAAACAGACTGGTCAGGCATAATTTACACTTGATAAATCCATGCTTACTGTTACCAGCCACCACCTAATCCTTCACATGCCCGGAAATGTTTCCTCAGAGGACTTTTTACCTTATTTTCTCAGGGAACAAAGTGAGGCTGATGAATGTGTGCTTTCCCAAACTGTCCTTTTGGTCTTTTTTGCAAACATTTGCTTTTCTCCATTTGTCAGGGACCTTCCCTGATCACCATGACTTTTCAAGGATGGTATAGAGTGGCCTTACAAGGACATCAGCCAGTTCTATTAGTGCTCTTGGGGAAGAGTGGCTGGAAAGCTGCCTGTCGGAAAAGGACCTGGGGGTGCTGGTTGACAGCCGGCTGGACATGAGCCGGCAGTGTGCCCAGGTGGCCAAGGCGGCCAATGGCATCCTGGCCTGGATCAGAAATAGTGTGGCCAGCAGGAGCAGGGAAGTGATCGTGCCCCTGTACTCGGCACTGGTGAGGCCGCACCTTGAATACTGTGTTCAGTTTTGGGCCCCTCACTACAAGAAGGACGTTGAGGTGCTGGAGCGTGTCCAGAGAAGGGCAACGAGGCTGGTGAGGCGTCTGGAGAACAAGTCTTATGCGGAGTGGCTGAGGGAACTGGGGTTGTTTAGCCTGGAGAAAAGAAGGCTCAGGGGAGACCTTATGGTGCTCTACAACTACCTGAAAGGAGGTTGTAGCGAGGTGGGTGTTGGTCTCTTCTCCCAAGTAACTAGCGATAGGACGAGAGGAAATGGCCTCAAGTTGCGCCAGGGGAGGTTTAGATGGGACATGAGGAAAAATGTCTTTACTGAAAGAGTGATTAAACATTGGAACAGGCTGCCCCGGGAAGTGGTTGAGTCCCCATCCCTGGAAGTATTTAAAAGACGTGTAGATGAGGTGCTTAGGGACATGGTTTAGTGGGCATGGTGGTGTTGGGTTGACGGTTGGACTCGATGATCTTAGAGGTCTCTTCCAACCTTAATGATTCTATGATTCTCTTGGATGCAGCCCATTTGGTTCCATGGACTTATATGGGCTCAGTTCTGTCAAGTAAACCCTGACTTGATCCTTATCCACTGCTGACAGTTCTCCTCTGAAAACTTTCTCTAGTCAGAGGCCTGGTGAAGACTGAGGCAAAGAAGGCATTGAGTACCTCAGGTTTATCTGTGTCCACTGTTGCAAAATCTCCTGCCCTTCAGCAAAGGTCCTTCATTTTCTTTGTTCAGCCTTTTAATACAAAAACAGCAGGTGAAGCTACTTTAACATTCCTTGCAAGTCTCAACTCCAGCTGAGCTTTGGCTTTCCTGAAAACATCCCTAAATACCAGGGCAATGCTTCTATATTATTTCTTTGTAACCTGTCCCTTCTTCACCACCCTGTGTAAAGCCTTTTTGCATTGAAGGTCTGTCATCAGTCCACTGTTTAGCCAAGCTGGTCTACTGATATTTCTACACGTTTTCCTGAGTATTGTGATGGACTGTTCTTGTGCTTGTAATATGCTGACATTAATAACATGTCAGCTTTCCTGAGTTCCTTTGTCTTTTAGAAGTTTCTCACATGGGATTCCATGTACCAGTTCACTGAATAAGCTGAAATCTGCTCTCCTAAAGTCACAGTCTATATTCTGCTACTTGCTTTCCTCGCTCCCCTAGGATCTTGAACTGCACTACTTCATGATTGCTACAGCCAAGGCTGCCATTGATTTTTATTTTCTTTTTCGCAACATCCCTGACCAATTCTTCCTTGTTAGTGAATAGCGGACCCAGCTGTGTGTAACCCCGTGTGCCGCCCATCCAGTATCCCTGAGACCCTCTAGAAATCTTGACTGCTTGCATCCCATTGTGATGCTCTTCCAGCAGATGTTGGGGTGGTGGTGGTAAAGTGCCCTGTAAGAACCAGGGTCTGTGATACACAGCCTGCTGAGAGTTGCTTTAAGAATACTTTTCCCATTTCCTCACATGTGTTGGGTTGTCTGTAACAAACTCTGACCGTGATTCACAAGCTCTCAACAAGCCTCTTGTTTGTCCAATAGAAGAGCTCCTCCATACCTCTGAGCTGCTCCTGCATATAGAGGGCACTCCCCCACCTTGTCTTTCCTGAAGAGCTTCTTGTATTCATCCTTTGCAGCGCTCCAACTGTCAGGCTGTCCCACCATGTCTTGGTGTATTCCAATGAAGTTGTAGTTCTGTAACCACAAGGATCTTATATTCCTTCCAACTTGTTTTATTGTGTTTTACGGGGTAAATCTCTTTACGCTGTTCTAGAGTATTTGCAATGTGCTGTTCCTCAGTAAAATACTGAGAACTTAGATACTCTAACCTTAGTTTCTCAACTCATAGCATCATTAAAATGAAGAATATTTTTGTGTTTAACTATTTCCAGTGAAAGTTTCTGATTATATAGAATGACCCAAATTAAGACTATATTACCATTCTACCATGTTAACAAACATTGTGCTTGTGACTTAATTAAAAATGTTCTTTCATTTTGAAGAAATAGAAAAATATCAGAAAGGCTGATGTAAGAAAATAATTATTTTATAAGAAAAAAAATCAGGTTTAAATCAGACTCTTAAAAAATTTTCCCTGAAAATGCTTGCCACTTCAAAGACTAATGTGCTTTAACATAATTTTGAATTAAATTATCTGCTTTACCTACACATTTAACTTTATAATGGAAATACTGATATCTTTAATCTGATTGTCTTCATTTAAACTTAATGTTGAGAATTTTTTAAAATATATTTAGAAGTAAATTATTTTTAAAATAAGCTTAATTGTTGTTTAAATTGGATTTGCAAGAAAATAGAAAACTTTGAAAAAGCTGATCTTTTGAGGGTAAGTCTGACTTAAAACATCACGGTTGAAGTGTGGTATCTTAAGTGCCCCAATTGTACAATACTGCATTTAATTAAATCGTGATTTTTGTAATTTGCTGTCCCTTTCCTTAACTTCCTAATTTAGGCTGGTGCTGGAGAATACACTGACCATTATGTCCTAGATATTGAAATTCAAGTAGAGTCCCTTAATTAAAAAGAACATATGGAGGCTGTGGTTCTATGGCACTTTTATATCAGTGCTGGATTGAAAAAACTGACCCTTATGCCATCATACAGATATCAAACTACTAGTTCATCTTTTTCTATGGCTTCCCTTTAATCCAGATTTGAGAAGCAGTCTGGCAGCTCCCTGCCCATAATTCCAATCCTGATAACTTTCAGTAAATTGCAGGAAAGTGATTATGTCTAGAAGGAACTATTAAATTGGATATGTTATGGTGGAACAATGGAACTGTAGCATGGAATGCGTATGGCTGCTCATAAAGAATCTTATTCTGAGAAGAATACTTATTTAGTTTTATAGTAGCTTCATCACCGGACTTGAGGAACATTGTTTGGTATGGAGAATATCCAAAATTAATTTTGGTGAGAGCAGACACTGACAGAACACCAACTTTGTTTTTTGCAGTAAGTTCTTGGGAAGGTACCAGATCTTTTAGATGGTGGCACTTCCTGAGGAAGAGTCACTCTGGTTTCTTCCACCAAGCGAAAAGATAGAAACTTTTGGCAATACAGCAAAAGCGGCAGCAGCAACATGGAAGAATACTTAGCAACAAGATTCTTTTGTGCTGTGCTTTATTGTGGATCTAATAAACTGTGAAACTCCGAAGAGCCTAAGGTAGGGTCTTCACCTAATATTTAGTTCTGTATGGTTTAAAAAATCAGAGTAATAATGCATGCGTCCATTGTTTGAGGTGGAATTTTTGAGTATTATGAGTGTTTTGATGTAGTTACTTTTTTCTTTTACAGTTATATTTAAAATCTAGATAAGTTCACTGATACAATTTTATTGTTGAAATTTTGAAATCTAAATTAACATGAACTAATTTTTTAAAATTCATGCATATAACGTAATTAGAAAAAACCATTGGGTTTGTTTTAAAGGCACAGTTACTGCTCTGTTAATAGCATTTTTATTTTGTATTGTTTCTTAGATAAATTTTGTCCTGCCCTTCTACCCAGGTAGATGAAGGTCTAGTTGACGTCCTGCTTCTTTGCATTCAAGAATAGAATTAGATTGCTACTCTTTTCATATAGTTCTACATTCAAAAATTGGATAACTGTTCAGTTCTTATCAAGTTCTAAAACAGCTCCTAAATCCAAAACAAAGAAAAAGGCTGTGATCCCCTCCCACCCCGTGATCACCAGGTGTTTGTAATCTGTTTTATGACATTTGTTCCCACTATGTAAGTTCAATAGCTATATATTTGTCATCTATTTTTTACCTCTGTTGGAGAAGTTGAAATGAATGAATAAAAATGTTGACGTTAGTATAATAGAATTTTGATAGATTCTTTTCTGTTCTTGGAATAGGCTTTAGGAGTCTGTTCTGCTTTTTATCAGGTTTTGAATATTGTCCATATCCTCAACTCTTTTTTTTTTTTCTTCTGTATGCTACTTTAGTCTTTTCCACAAAAGATGTATTTCCAGAAAATAAATGAAAGTGCTTCTGCATCATATTAACTTTGCACACTAAGGCCCCAGTTCTGTAAGAAGAGCTCTTGCCGATGTCATTGAGATTTTAGGTAAGCAGAGGAGCTTGTTTATGTGATAATCTCCGTAGGAACAAAATAGACAAGGCATGCAATTAGTTTCTTATAAATTAGTTATCTCAACATAAGAAAAGACAGTTTGATAAGGAAAGTGAGATAGAAATAGATAGGACTGGGACACAGATGGTGTAAGGCAAAAGGGTTCGAGCAGGCACAAGATCTGAGAATATTTTTGGTAGAAGCAACTAGTGACAAGATATGATTTACACAATGCTTAGTTAACAGGTAGAGTTTTACATTGTACTATTTTTTTTTAAACTCCCTTTAGAAGCACTGATGCAAATAAGGCATTTTTAGCATGTGATTAATTTTATTTTAATGTAGACAGCTGTTTTTCTCTGCCTACAAGACAGGTGAGATTAATACCACCTGAACTGTCTACTCCTCTTTTAGTGCTGGTTCATGCTGAAGATGGTAAGCTGCTCCTTCTGTCAGTTGATCTAAAATGTTTGGGAACTTGTTAATTTAAAAACAAATGTTAACGGAACTTTGTCTGTAAAATTAAACACTTAGAGGCTGCCAGTGAAGTCTTAATTCAGTTGCCTGAGATGCATGCATTAACATAGTCTTTAATTGTGTGATCACATGCTTTCCCCTCACCCACCCAGCAGTCCTGGCTTTTCTGGATGGGAAATAAGAGTGTAAATTGAGACTGTGTAACGGAAGATGGTAGTGTTGGACCCTTTCCAGCTGCTGAAGCATATGAAGAACAGTGCAGGCCATCAAAGAAGGGAAAGGGTGCTTGGTTCTAGGTCTCTTCTGCTGATGGATGCATTTGGACTTTGAGTCCACTCAGTGGAAGATCACCACTGTACTGTTGGATCCAGGCTTTTGTGTCTGAACATTCCCTGCTGGACAGTGGAAGGTGGTTGTTTCTAAAGGGTTGGGTTTTTTAGCGTTTATAATTACTCTGCATTTTATTTGGTTATTTCTATCATAGATAACGATAGCAGTGGGTTTTCTAGTTGAAGTTTCTTTCAGTTCATACCTTTTGAACAAAGAAATATTGTTACATGGTGACTCTGAACAGAAGATCATAGTATTAGTGTTTTAAAAAAATTACAACATCTGTCATAGTGGTAACTGACAGATGTTTACTGCTAACTGGATTTGATGAGTCCTCCTTCAATGTGATTTAAAAGACCATGGATGTGAGACTGCAGTACTTTATCCTAGAATATTTCATGTCACCAGCTTACGATCTGAATGAAACATCAGAGAAAGCTTGTTAGTAGTCACCCTGACTGGAAAGGGACAAGGTCTCTCCAGTTCTGTATTGCCTTAGACAAATGGTATTGCTTTGTTTAATGTATCAAGTTCATTCTTGAATTCAGTTAGGTTTCTTGCTCCTCTTTGAGGATTAAGAAGAACTAAAATTCTTAACTTTTGCTGCTGTAAAAATTATCTGAAGACAGATAACTTTGCCCATGTAATTCCATATTCAAAACAAACTTTTGCTGCCCTTCTAGCTGTTAGGAATGTCAAAGTGGATAACAGTTTTCATCCTTGTTCCATTCATATAAACATTTTTTTTCTAGTACAATGTCAGATATTTTAAAATTCATTTAAGTTCAAATGATTTTCTAGATAATATAAACCTATAAAAGAGTAATATCAGAGCAATCTGGCATAGGGTCTCCTTTTTTGTAAAAAAACCAAAACCAACCAAACAAAAAAACCCCAAAACTCCACAAACAAACAAACCCCAAAAAATCCAAGTTGCATTTTTACCACATTTTTCTTTTATCTTCATGCTTTTAGTTAATCTTTTTAAACCTCACTAACAATGAAGTCCTACTAGTAGATCTGAAGTTGCTCAGGTAACTTATTTGGTTGCTTTAAATAGTACTATTGTATTTATTGTTGAATTAACTTATAGTTTCATCTTCAAGATGGTTATTTCTTAAGTTGTTTTTTGATCCAGTGAATTGTCTTTTCTGGGAAAAGAATGATACTCTTTTTACCACAGAAAGGACTCTATAAACATGGACAGAGCCCTAGCCATCTCCGTTTGTGCTCTAGATGGCATATATAAAGATATTAAAAGAATGCCTCTCCTACTAAGACTGGCTTGACCGTACTTTTTGCAACTGCTAGACATGGTTTAGTTAGGGCTTTCTGTAGTAAGCTTTGAAATATTCATGAAATAGCACAAATGAGGTGGATTCAACACTATTCAAGACTAATAAAACAAACCTCACAACATAACTTATTTTGTTATATCATATCCTGGTGTAAAATGGCATAAGCTATGGCACAGTGTTTCAGTACTAATCCACACACATTAGGTCAGCATTTTATGTCTTGGCCTGTTTATATAAATTCTAGTTGAAGTATGAATAAACTTTTCCTTTTCTGTGCTCCAGTTAGTACTGTGTATATCTGATGGGGGACTGGAACTCTTTCCTGGAAAAGAAGAAGGAATACGGGGAGAAAAAGAGATTAAATGAACTTTACTTCTAATAGCAAATATCTTTAGTTGGCATTGGGTAGTAGAGACAAAAAAATAAACATAAAAAATGTTTTTATCACTTTTTTTTTTCCCCTCAGTGAAAAGCTACAAGGTAATCGAGTCACATACAGAGCATAGCATTTAAATTAAGGGCATGATTATCGTAACTGATGCCCAGTGCTATATGTGTAACAATACTTTTTCTTCCAGCATACATACATGCTGGAATGTGCATGTAAAATGTGTGGAAATTATAACCATATAGATAAGCTCAAGATATCTGTAGACAGAAAGGACTGAACCTGGCTTTCAAAGACAACGTCATCAATCCCTTCACCTGCTTGTTTGTCGTGGAGTTCTAGGTTCAGCACAGTATTTATGGAACAGATACTACTCATTTAATACGAAGCTTTTTCTCATTTGAGGGTATTATTTTGGAAAGTGTCAGTTTAGAGCTGAGGGAAATAAAGCAGTTTGGCAAGAAGCATCAGGAGACTTGGCTACAGTTCCTATATACATCTCTGAGACAGAACTTCTCTTCAGTAGTGCTCTCTCCTTACCTCTTGACAACTTGCACTGGATGATTTTTTTTTCCCCTTGAACTTTTCATTCTCTTGTGGTTAGACTGAATTGTGGTTTTTGGAGCAGAGGTACACCACCATCTTTTTTTTTCCCCCTTTTTTTTTTTAAACTATCCTTTCTAAGATCTGGATGATTCTTGACCTGTGTGCGAGACTTCACATGATGACTTTTCTTTTGGCTAAGTGCATACATTGTGCTTAAATTTCTGCAAAACACAAGTTTTTCTGTTTAACGAAACCTGCAAATCTAATGTGAATTGAATAATCTTTAATCTGTAGAAGTTAAAGATGAGAATTGTGTGGAAATACTGGTTTTGACCTGGAAAAAAGCCAAAAAAAAGTTTCAAGTTAACTTCAGGTTTTCTAAGTTATTTACAGGAGTCTTGTTCAGCCAGAATAAGCCAAAACAGCAAGGTCTCTGGCCCAGTTCCCTCCATGTATTTTAACAGGAAACAATATAAACAAACTAGTTTTCCTCTGACTCAATTCCTATTCTTACCTAGCTCTGCCCACTTATTTTATATGAATGTAGATACACAGAGTTTCATTTGATGGAGGTTCTCCCAGCTAGAATTTTAAAAATTAATCTTCAGAATTTAATGTGTGCAAAATATACCTTTCTTTCAATTTGCAAGGTATCTGTTTAGGGTAAGTAAGCAGGAGTATGGAGGAAGCCAGTAAACATGGAGAAAGTTGAAAAATTAGTCATCATCTTACTCTTGGCTATGTCACCTGGAGTAATAAAGCCATTGCCGTTGCTTTGGGGTTTTTTTGGCAGAGATGTGGTTTGCAGCATCATAGATGTATGTAAAAATTCTACCGTAGGTGCTAATAGCAGCCCAAGAGTTCAGGATGTGTGAATAAATACGGAGTCATTTTGTACAGTGCACGGTACAGTTAAATCAAAACTATTGGTGTTTGAGCTAGATAGACTGATGTTAGGTTACACTCAACGTGCTGCATTTCTGCTTTTATTTGGACTAGAAACCTAACTATTAGGGAAACAAAAAAAAGTAAAACTTCAGTAATTCTGCTGTTAACGGCAGGATTTAGCAGGCTAACCTTTTTTAGGGTTGGCCACCCTATCCAGTTATTAGATGTTGCAGGAAAGTGGCTAGTGTTTCTTAAAGTCTACAAAAAGAAACTCGAGGTTAATTGGAAAGGGAAGATGGATTATTGCAATAGATCATGAAGCAGATTGACTGCAAAGGAAAAATTCTTAGAGCAGGAGTTCAGAATGAACAGAATTGCTTTTGTTGCTTTTGCCTGACGTTATACTTAGGCTTTATAAAACTTAAAAAAAAAAATCTGACAGGAAATTAGTCTCATAATGCAACTTAGCATCACAAGCATATCTAGCTTCATTGGAAATTTTTTGTCAAATACATGGTGACTGGAAGGCTGGGGGTTTTTTTCCTTGTTTTAATTTAATTTTTTGAGTCACTACTGTCACCACAGTGAATGTGCATTACTTTAAGGATATGAAATGTGATTGTACACCTTCAAAAGAAGGGTTCATAAGCACAGGATCTTGTCTCCAACACTGGCAATAAGTACATGCCTTGTAAGAACAAAGAAAATGTTTATGATACTTTTTCCGAATGCTGTCTCAATCTCTAATTTCAGTTCAGGGTATTTTCTGAATACAGAGTTCTACCTATTTTTCCTGGGTATTAGTGTTTTTTAAAGAATGGGTCCTTTGTGTCTCTTGTTATGATTTTGTTTCTTCCTTTATTCTTACGTGTGTTATCAGCTGGTACTCAAAGGTGAAAATAACTCTGTATGTGAAAAAGTAAAAGGGGAGGGAATAAATTTTAAAAAACCCCCAACAAACTTATAAATTAGAGCTAAAAATAAAAGAAAGAAAATGAAATTGAAGACGCAATGTCACAGGGAAGTAATGAAGTCCTTATATATACGTGATGTTAAACAAGACAAATGGTTGCTTGGTGGGGTGCAGGGAATCTTGATTATAATCAACTTCGTCAGTCTGAATAATGGGTTCATGTCCTGAGAAGACTGGAGAATTGATGATAAAGTTTCCAAACAGCATGCAACTTCAAAAAGCTTTTGGGAAGAGATGCATTATGGTGTAGGAGTGCTGAATGGTTCTTGTAATGCTTTTTTTATTTGCCCAAACTCAAGCAATGGTAAAACATACAGTCTTTCACTTAATGTTTTGTGTAGGTACTGGAAAAAATTATTAAGCTTTTGACTCAAGGGGTTTATTCTGTCTTTCACTAAACCATTAAAGTAGTCAAGACACATTTGCTGTCTTAATGTAGTTTTTGATCATCTCTGAGATAAGATCAGTGATCCCCTAGCTAATTTACTTAACCTGGTTCATAGTCATAGTTCATAGTAGTGCTTCATGACTAGCGATTCCTACCTTCGTACCTCCATATGGCTTTTGCATCTACTCACCACACATTACACTTGCAAAATAAGCAATTCACAAGAATGGAAAATCCAAGTGTTAGGAGTGATGGGACTATGCTCACTCATTATAAGCTTTAAGTTATTTTGTTTTATTAATTTTGAGCAGCATTGTTCAGGGCAGCACTTTCAACCCCTGAGTGGAAAGATGCACTTATAAGCGGCCAGTGGAATTCTTGGAATTGTAACTGCTTCTTCTCATTCACTAGGTCTGGGTAAATCAAGGTGCACTGTCACAAGAGCCTCAGTCCCTGTAGCCGTTTTTTGGACACAAGATCTTTGGGTTTTCTTGCGATTCTTCAAGAATTGATTATGTTTTGGTTTTTTTTATATACTCACAATAATACAGTCTACCTGGCAGCCTGTTATATTTCCATTTTTATAGAACATGTGGTTCTTGCAAGTCTGAGGGAGCAAGACATGGTGTAGTTCTCTCAATACTGCCTATTGGAGCGTCATCTGTACAACTGTAACGGCTAATCATTCAAGAGTATCACTGGGGAGAGACCTGGTAGTTCTAATCCAAAAGTGATCCCAAAAGTAGTCTGTCATACATGCAGCATGGATGGTTCAAGGTACAGGACCATGAAATGAAATTAGCAGTCTAAACATAGTTTAGGTGAACTCACAAATGCCTTCTTTTCCTTCTATAAAAAGAATTGAAATAAAGCCCCTATATCAATCAGATTCAATTATTTATATTTTTGATGTCAAACTGCATGGACATTTCATAATTAAACTACTAACTTTTCTCTAGGCATTTTTTCTAGTTGATGAGAAAAAGATTAATAGTGTGTACCTTTATGGCAAACAATGATGTTCATCTAGTCTAATTACTATCTATTTAAATAAAATTGAAAGCAGATTAAGATTTTGAAGCACTTTCATGAAGCACAAAAGACTCAAAAATCTAATAGGCTGTTAAATTGGAATGCATGTTCCAGTGAAACATTTTGTTTACACTTAACAGCTTATGAGCAAACCGGTAACTGTAGGTTTAAAGAAAGTACTTTTCTTTGAACTTTTATGGAGAAGTTAGTTTTGTGTTGCAGTTCAGAGTATTACTAGATGCTGAATTCATTACCTTTCCTTATAATCTTTTTTTTTTTAGCAAACTATTATGTTGGACAATACTTCTACACTGCTGTTTGATTTAAAAGATCAAAGCTGTTCTCCAAAGAGTTTTGATTAACTGTGAAGACTGGCTATGTTCAACACTAATAGGTATACTAAAGTGCTGCCAAGATTAATGTGGAGATGACCCTGTGCCTATTTTCAGAATCGCAGGGGGGCGAATTCTGTCAACAGTGAAGATGCATCTGATAAAAGGCCGAAGCAATGGGGATCCTTTTTGTCAGGCAGTAGAGGAAGTTGTACAAGATTTGGATTTGAAGATTAAAAATATTATCGATTCACAACATGAAGTCTTGACTGCCAGCACTACTGGAGTCAGTCCAGCATGGGTAATGGGACTTCTTTTGTTCTTTTTATTATTTAGCTATACAAGAAAGCAAATGCCTTTTGCCTGTTTTGTTTCTTTTTTATTTTTTAAAGGACTTTTTATAGAGTATTATCTTTTCCTAACAATACAGAGCAGTGTCATTTCCTCTACACTGTGTTTTTAAACTTGTTGAAAGACTTATACTTGAGGATTACAGTGTGGATTTCAAAAAGCTGATTTACTTAAACTAAACTTCTTACCTCAAAATTGTAAATAAAATACTCTTCAAAACTTAATTTGTTCATGCAGTTGTTATAGATGTAGATATTTATAACTGTCAGGTTTGCCACTAATTTCAAGGCAGTAGAGCTATAACAAATTTCCAAACAAAAAAACCGCATGAAAGTGGAATTAAGATCTGAGAACATGTATCAGTAATTTTGATTAAAATACACAGGTTTTAATTAGCTCAGCGTCAAGTATTTCTAAGGGTAAGGCATTCAAAATAAGGTTAAATATGGAAGTCCAAAACATGGTGAAACATGGAGTGGGAGGGGAATAAAAATAAAACCCCAAACAATCAACATGTAAGTTTTTCTCTTTTAGTGTTTCAAGACACTAATGAAACTATTAATGATTTTAGTTTCATGGAAGGAATCGGGATATTTAAAGTTCTCTAAGTCAGGTGTGGAGAGCAGAATACAGGCTTTCTATTTGTGGTTTCTGTACTTTGAATCTACTCAGGTTTATACTATGATCATTTTTGTGATGAAAACATCAACCAGCTTTAATTATTTTATTTTACTTTGTAGATATATAAAATATCTAATGTCATGTATTTTTGTCTAGGAAACTTTTAAAAACTTATAGACACTTGGAATGTGTGTACATTGTTAGAATGCTTTGTTTTGTGAAATCACTGGAATTATCCCATGGTAACATAAGATTTTTAACAGATTTTAATCAGACTTCCAATATGCTTTTTCTTTTCTATGAGAGCTAAAACCAGCTGGACCCTAGTAGCTAGTTAAACTGGTTTAAATGTGTGTTTCCACTGAGCAGTTGGAGTATATATTTCATCCTCATTTTCCTGTTTCCCCTGAATCTTTCATCACTGTATTTCCCTGTTTCTCTTTCATATCCTTCTATTCCTTTCTCTTCCCCATCTGTAAAATTGATCACCGTTACCAGTTCTGTCTTTATTTAGCTACTTGTATTACTGATAAAAATTTTAAAAATAATTTAGATCATTATAAGCCAGGTAAAACTATTTTAGTGAAACTTCATTATTCAGAGAAATTCACCAAAAAATTGCTTTTCCAAAATGGTTCATGTTTCTTATTGTTCTCCATAGGTCAAGTTTATAGTCTATAGACTCTGTAGAAATGTTTACCAGTATCCTTGCTGAGGCAGAAGATAGCAAAGATAATTGTATCCTGATGTTGTTAGGAAATGTGGTTAAATACTAATCCCATTGAGAGCAATGTGAAGTTTTTCTCAAAATGGGCACCTGAGGGCAGCTTATGAACTTAATTATATTACTGTGAGTTTGTGGTTCTATGTTGAAGTTTTTGCCAATTCTTGATTGCTGGAACATCCCATCTACTTGTCAATGGGCAGATTCTACTATAGTTCTTCTCAGTGAGGAAACTTGAGTACTTAGCACAGGATGATGGGCTTTAAGCTAATCCTTTTCACCATACTCCCTACAGTACATCCATACTCACCACAGTATGGATGTAACTGAGAGCCATCAGAGATGACTGTGGTCTGGATGCGACTGATGCGCTGCTTGGCTTGACAGATCTAGTGCTGTATTGAGTTTACGTGGTAAGGTTTTGGTAGCGGGGAGGGCTGCAGGGGTGGCTTCTGTGAAAAGACACCAGAAGCTGCCCCCATGACAGACAGAGCCAGTTCCAGCCGGCTCCAAGACGGACCTGCCGCTGGCCAAAGCTGAGCCAATCAGCAACGGTCGTAGCGCCTCTGTGATAACATTTAAGAAAGGGTAAAAAAATGCTGCACAACAGCAGCTGGGAGAGAGGAGTGAGAACACATGGGAGAAACAACTCTAGACACCAAGCTCAGTGAAGAAGGAGGGGGAGGAGGTGCTCCAGGCAACCAGAGCAGAGATTCCCCTGCAGCCCGTGATGAAGACCATGGTAATACAGGTTATCCCTCTGCAGCCCATGGAGATCCACAGTGGAGCAGATATCCACCCTGCAGCCTGTGGAGGTCCCCATGCTGTAGCAGGTGGATGTGCCCTGAAGGAAGCTGTGACCCCGTGGAGAGCCCACACTGGAGCAGATTCCTGGCAGAAACTGTAGCCCATGGAGAGGAGCCCATGCAGAAGCAGGTTTTCTGGCAGGACCTGTGAACTCATGGGGGACCCATGCTGGAGCAGTCTTTTCCTGAAGGACTGCACCCTGTGAAAAGGACCCATGCTGGAGCAGTTCTTGAAGAACTACAGCCTGTGGGAAGGACCTGCACTGGAGAAGTTCATGAAGGACTGTATCCCATGGGAGGCACCCCACACAGGAGCAGAGGAAGAGCGTGAGGAAGAACAGCAGAGACAAAGTGTTAGGAACTGACCGCAACCCTCATTCCCCATCCCCCCGTGCCACTCAGGGGAAGGACGTAGATGAGTTGGGGGTGAAGCTGAGTCTTGAAAGAAGGGAGGGGTCCTATTCTGATTAATTGGCAATGAATGACATTAATTTCCTTAAGCCAAGTCTGTTTTGCCCATGATGGTAATTGGTAAGTCAACTCCCTGTCCTGATCTCGACCCCATGAGCTTTTCATCATATTTTCTCTCCCTGTCCTGTTGAGGAGGGAAAGTGATAGAGCAGCTTGGTGGGCACCTGGTGGCTAGACAAAGTCAACCCACAACAGTCCGTTGTGGTGCCCAATGTGGGGCCTGAGGAATTAGAGATAAGGACAGTAATTCGGAAGAGGTAACAGGCAAAATGTGGACTGAACATTGCTAGAGAGCGGAATAAGTGTGGGGAATTTTTGTTTTTGTAACTGTGGTGAAGGGATGAAGGGTGGAGTGCGTGTAAATTGTCTGCCTTTGTCAGTGTTGTGATGATGCTATTTTGATTTTGGTGTGGGGAATTCTTTTTGTTGATGTAAATGAAGTTTGTGAAGATTGTGTGATGAATGTATATTTTAATGATAATTCTTAAATATGTGATTCACAGAGTTGAGAGGTGGAAAAGGGAGAGTAGACAAATGTTAAGAGACTGATATCAAATTGCATATTTTAGTGGAGCTTGGTGTGGAAGAACATTTTACTAAGCATATAGAGGGGTAGGTTACCATTACTAATTAAAAAACAAAACAAAAAAACCAAAAAAAAACCTTTAAGTTTTCCAAATGATTTTGAGGTGTATATGAAAAAAAATTAGAGCATCTGTATTGTTCCATTAAGATCTCAGGACAGCAAAAATTAATGTTCTGTGCTGAGTTTCACGTATAGCTTGGTTTTTTTATTGTGTTTTGTTTTTTACTTTACAAAGAAACCCCTAAACCCTCATGCTATAATTTTTCAGAAAAATTGTTCTATATTCAGAATAAGTTCTGGTTTTGATAGGATGTTATGTTTTTTTCATACATAAGAGATTGAATCATTTCTTTGAGTGCAAATTTAAAATATGATCTTAACTACAGACCTGCAAAGGATGCCTCCGCTAGCTCCTGGGAAGGCTGCTTCCTCATAAAATGTACCTGAAAAGAGTTACTTTGTTAGAAAAATATTAGCTTTCTCCTGGCAGTGGCAGTTTTCTTCTGTCATTGCTCAGTTTTCCTGCAAGTACCTGTTTTATAAGAATCTAGAGCTCCAGGAAAAGTTATTACTTTACGCAGCAGGAAGCACTACTTTGTGTTGAAGCCTGCATGAGTGACTAATAGGAATTATGATTAATTTCTTCCTGAGAAAATGACTACTGTAAATGGAATCTGGCTGGTGTTTCTGGAACTAATGAGAATAGTCTGGAGTAGCTAATGGTCACTACCCTTGAAAGACTGATCAACTATTTTCTTGAAAAAATAATTTGAATAATGATTTTAAGCTTACTAATAAATAAGACTTTTATGGCAGGGATTGTTGTCTTGCCTAAAGTTCTTATTGTGCCTTGGACAATAGGATTTTAGTCCATGGTTAGTACACCAAGTCACAGTTGTTGTAGTATATGAGATTTCTGAAGGTCATCTTTTGGCAGTTAGGAGGTTATGTTATATTCTAAAGATCATTTTTTTCCTTTGTGTATAATCAGTCAAGATGATGCCAAATTTGTACTTTTCTCATTAAGACAAATTTACTGTGACACACATGACATTTTATAAAAATCTATGATGTGGTGATGTAATGACTGAAGAGGTTCAGAATAAATTTTGAGGAAATTAAATGGTACTGAAATAGGCCAATTCTGTAAAGCCAAGTAACAACCATTTCTGTAATTGCTATTTCTAGCTATTGATTATAACTTATAGTAACTGACTGACATGTGTTGCTATGGTTTCTTGAAAGCTACATACACTAATTGATGTAATCAAATAGAGAGAGAAATAGAATTTGATCTTTTCAAGACTGTGTTTAAAAGCAGTTAACTGATTAGATAAATGCAGTTCGTTGCTTGTCCTGTCCTTCTGAACAAAGTCAGGCTATTCAATGTTTCTGTGTACTGGTAAATAAGAAAGCCTATAGTTTTTAAAATCTACTACTGTGTATTAAGCACTAAATTTCTCTATGGAACTCCTAGTACTTTCAAAGAAAAATACAGCAAACTTGCAATTCTTGCAGTCCCATAGTGGCTATGGAGTTCTACATCTGTACTGCTGACTGTAGTGTTGAGCACTTCCAGATGTGGATTATTATTTTCTTTAAGGAATTCTTTATTCTTGTGGAAAATCGTGAGGAATTCATCCTGTTCCAAACAGGAGATTGTGCCAAGTACCTCTGTTGTCAAATCTTGATGGAAATCTCACTTTTAACCAACTGCTTTAGCAGATTCAGTTAGTCGGAGGAGTTGGACTTCACCAGAACGTGTTTGTGTACCCCATAGCACTCAAATTGGTTGTGAGAAAATATGTTAATTTCTGCTGCATGGTTTCGTCACAGATTTGTATATTTATCTGTGTGACTTGCTCATCAGTGTGTACCTCCAGCTGGCAGTGATCTAAACTCTACTAACTGCTTGGGATGAGGAAGAAACTTTCCCATGGGCAGGTTCCCCATAAATGCTTACTGCGAAAGGGAAGGAGGGAATTCTCACACCTTGTGCTGATATGGGTTGCTTTTGGAGGTGAGCTATTGGTCTGGCTTGCTGACCTTTCCTGTTGTATGTTCCTTTTAATTTTATTTACTTTCAGCCAAAATTGCATTCCATAAATCATGGCACTGTGTATTGTGGCAGAGATACTGTAATGGTCTTACTAGTTCTTCTGGATGAAGAAGCTGTCAATCCTCCTACCCCGAACAAAGCAGAACTATTATATGGTGATGAAAGCTTAAATTTGTTTGGAATCACCTCTGTTTTGACACTCTTCAGGTGAGTACTAGAAGGTTTTTTGTGTTTGTGTTGGGTTTGTTTGTTTTTAAAGACCTTATACTGAGTGGCTAACAAAGCATTGATATTACTTACACAAAGCAAATGACCAAAGTGCAGTCTGTTGTGAGGTTAGGTGTAAAGGGAAAACATTCTTAGAACAGTCTCAAGTTTCAAAAGTAGTCTACCTCCTCATTTGCATTTTCTGTATCTTCAAGATGCTTTTGAAATATGGACTTTTGAGCTAGTACGTTTCTGGGCTACACAAAACCCATGAAGGAATATCCTTCGCAACAAACCTTCCAAATACTCACCTCTTAAGTTGAGTTTGAACTCCTAAGTTAAAATACTGTCTGTTCAGTAGCTAATTAGATTACTATTAAATTTGAAGATGCCTCCTTTGTCTAGCTATGACACAAGAAATTTTTGGATTATATCCTGTTTTCTTCCTACATAGTAGTTATTTTGTGGAGACAATTTTAAATAGTCAAATAGTTTTTCAAATCATGATCTACCAATCAGGGTAGTATTGCACAAAGGATATTGAAACAAATTCGCATGCATGAAGATTTATTTGTAGGATCTGTAGCTGATGGCATACATTGACTCTAATGGTGAAATTTACTTTTAGGGAAGAATAAAATCAAAAGAGGAGGGAGAGGAGAGGAAAGAGAAAACTCTCCCTGGTGGCCAGCTGGGAAGTAAAGCAGCTAGGGTTCCCAGACAAGCATCCTCTGTAGTACAGTGGTTGGTTCCCTAACAGTGCTTTTCCCAGGGTAACTACATTGTCTTTGTAAGGACCTGCTCATATCCCTTATTGTTTGTCCCTGCTTTTGGTGCCTTTAGCGGTGATGTGAGCATCTGTTCATCAGGGCAGGGACTGCGTGGCCTGTTGCTTATTAGGCTCTGTGCATGCACATTTTTGGGTTCCCTAACATAAGAGCTACAATGAAAAGGGTAGGAAAAGTGGGGAAGAAGGGGGTGTTTCTTATGCTGGTGGCAGTTGTTTCCCATGAGAGCCCACCATAACAACACTATCCAAATGTGCAGGTGCAAGGCTGTGAAGATAACAGCAAGGAAAGAGAAAAACAGTGATAGGTCCTAAACTGGAAGATGGAGGATCCTAAAAGTTGAAGAATTTAAGGGTTCCATTAGATTTAGCGTTCGACCTCTCTTATGAAACCAAAGGAACAAGCACATTCTAATAAAACTTAAAAAAATTAGTTACACTAATAAGAATTCTAAATAAACCTGTAATAACTTTTAATATAAAAGACAGCTTGTGACAACATATTGTGGAATATTTCTTTCACCTCTCAAATATCTGTGGATAGCTGTAGCTATACATTTCTATTTCATTATGTAACAAGCTTAAAATAACCCTGATTTCAGTCTCTTATTTTTTCCATTACTTCAGAGTCAGGAAAATTGATCCACATTACTTTTTAAATTGTTTCACTAATTTAATAAACCTCACCATGGTTGTATTTTTATCAGAATGAAAAGGAGCTTAATCAGATTTAGGTTAATGCTCTATGTGAATGTAATCAAGGCCCACCTGAATTCTTCTGAATTAAACACTGCTTTTTTTTTTTTAAGTAACTCTTTAATTTAAAATGGGTTTTAAACCACTTATTTCTGAACAAGAGTGCAGACTGAGTGCTTTGGTTTCACTTACCTCATTTGATTTTTCAGCTGAATTGATTTTCTTGAATTTTCCCCAAAAGGATAAGACCTTTGTTTGACTTAAAATCTTCTCGGTGTAGGTGTGAGCAGGTACTGCTACCTGGGAATTTATTTTGTAATCTAGACAATTCTTGTGTTTTCCATAGTAATTCTTAGTGGTCAATTTGTTTTAGATTTTATTTTCCAGTATATAATTTTTTTAATCTTATCTGTGTGCTTCCATTTAAAAATTTGATTTAGAAGTAATTTATTCAAAGTATTGAATTTATGATCCTAAATAATTGTTTTAGGAATGAATAACTTTGCAAAAACTTGAAATGAAACTTGCAAACAACACCCATTCTCAATTTTTATCAAATCTGTGTAATGCATTTCTCTAGCAGCTTTACTCTAAGGCTCCAATTGCTTTATGAATGCTGAACACCTTAATACTACAAAGGATAGTAGCTAAAGTGTCACTCTGATCAATGTACAGGCACCTCTATGGTACACCACTTTTTTGTTAATGCTGATGTCTCAAATACTTGATCTAGAGTATTTGCAGTCTTTTTGCCAATCTATTGTTAATAGTAAATCTGGAACAGTTTACAGGGTAAATGGCAGTACCTTTGGCAGTAAATGTCACTGCAGTTTTCAGATTCTTTTTGCTAATCTGATTCTGCGTATCAGATTGGTCACCTCATATGGTAGTTATTGTTTTATGTTTTTTGATCACATGGTAGTTATTGTTCTGAGGTTTTTCACAATGCTTTTTGTTATTTCTAGAGATTTCATTACTGAAGAATCCCAAAAATATGTTTAAAGTTTTGTAAGTAGTTTTGTCTCGGTTATAGTCAGTTTGAGAGAGCACTGTTAGTTTTCAGGTGAAGACTGAGGTTAAATGAAAGCATCTCTTTTTCAAAACTTCAGCATTTCAGGAATTTTTCTTGCTTTGTTTTACTCTTCTTTTAATAAACTTTTAGATCAATTGGGTAGATTTATCTCTCTGCACTGAAATCCTGCCAAAAAGCTACTGCTGAGAAGCAGCTATTGTGTTGTTTAACTTTTTGTTGGCTTTCTTTAATTAAAAATATTTTCATTTTAATTTGTGAAATGCATGTGTATTTGGGAACTGAAAATATAAGCACTGGCAATACATCCTCAGTGTTTTAGAACATCCGAACCAAGCTGAAGTTTTTCTTACTTAATCGGTCCTTTAGTATGTCCGTCAAATATTTTCCTTCTGTAAGAACCTTATTTCAATCTTCTGGAAAATATTCTTTTTAGATTGCATTTAGATGCATTATAGAAGTTGAAATAAAATTATCTTGCTATTTTTTTGTATTTTGAAGCTGCATGCAAGGGAGAAGTGTGCTATTTTTCCCATAGTATTTTTAAATTTTTTAAGCAAACATAAAAACGTAGTGATGATATTGAAATCAAAGGTGATTCTGATATAATTAATGATATTATTTATGTTTTAGAGTCAAATTTTGCATGACCACGGATTAAGTATTTTCATAACTTTTTGCAATAAAGGCTCTCTTTTATGGTTTTGCAGGTTCAACTGGTATTCGGGGTTTGGGGCAACTTTTTGTTTGCTGCTGTTTTTTATACCATTCCCATCATCTTCCTATCCTATTAATGTTAAAGCCAGGCATTACTTCTTGCTCATTTCTTTCCTTGCTTTTTAAAATTTCCTTCTATTTAAGGAATACCCATGTTGATCTGGTATACAAAACAAAGAATCTCTTGTAAACCCATTTCTGTGGACACTGAAAAGGAAACTAACCTATCCATGCACTAGAGAAGCAGTGATGATTTAATCAGTCACTTATCCTGAGGAATCATCAGTTGTTGGAAAAGTGGGATGCTGAGAATTTTGTCATTACAGGTTACAAAGAGGACTCATGAACCAGAACAACAGCGTAGAAGGGAGCATGCTGTAGCTACATATTTTGGCAATTTAAATAGCAAAAACATTGCAAGGTCCTGCAGAAATTTTGCATCACAGACAAATAGAAATAAATAAAATAAAGAATGAGCTAAATAAAATAAATTTTATTTATGGAATAATTGAATAGAATGAGTTAAACAAATAAAATAAAGAATGAGTTATTTTTGAAAAAAACTGTCCTCATGTGCACACTGGCCTGCCATGAGCGTAAACAGAGAAGTAATTATTTACAGATGCACAGATTAGTTCTTATTTCAAGACAAAAAAAATCCCCTCTTATATGCATCAATAATTTTTTTCATTATATGCATAAAAAATTTTCATTAATATATGTAACTATTCATTTTCATTAATATACGTAACTATTCACATACTGAAATATAGGAGGGTGGAAGCATTTTGTTTGTGTGAGTACTTTTATTGAAAAGTCTGTAAATATGAGGAAAATTATTCTGGATGTCAACCAGATGCTATTCAAGGGGGTGTAAGTAGAATGGTGACTTGGTAACTCATCACCAGCATTACCAATAATAATACTGTGGCTGCAGAACTACAATATTGTAGACATACTGCAAAATAATACCAGAAATTGGAACTGTAGGTTTGGTTTCATTATGCTGCCTTCAGTTGCCCACGGTACATGTGGTTACTTAGGAAGGGAGAAAACAAAGTAAGGCTTGGAGAGTGAAGATACTTGCCTTCCTGTTTCTGAGGAACTTGGTATAGTAACTATTTTTCTTAACTAATTGCTTTTACATGTTCTAAATACTTCTTATCTCTTTTTAATATAGATCTCCAGCACAATCCAATGGATCTTCTCCAAAACCTCTTAGACAGCGTATTCAGAAATCTATGGATGAAAAAAAAATTAAGGTACTGTGTAGGAATTGCTGTGCGACTATAGAGGAACTGAAATAATAACGCTAAAATGAAAATAAGTGTTACATTTCAGCCCATTATTTGAGAATTTTATCTCATAGCTAAAGAAATGTAATTGTGATTAACTTGTGGTAATTGGCCCAACTCAAACAGTGTTGTAATATGAATGGAAATATCTAAAACTCCAGAAGAGAGAGGCTTTAAACTTAAAAGTGCTTCCTAATGAAAATCTCTTAGTGGAAATATACTGAGTTAATCTATATGTCTTCATTTAACCATCTGTGTATTTCAGGACTGTAGAAATAAAACTGAAGCTATGTGAAAACAGAGATAAAACTGAACACAGGCACCTGATTTCAGTTCTGATAATATAGGCATTCTAAAAGTGTAATAATGACTTTTTAATTACATTTTTTTGAGATGCTTTTTATTCATAACATTCTGAGGACATTTCCATAACATTGCTTTGTGACCAATAAAATAAAGATGCTAATGTTTGCTATTTCGTAGATGAAATGGAACATTACAAGAATATGTTGGTGTTGTGAGTGGCACTATTCAAAAGAACAACTTCGATGTTTCTGAAAATTGCAATCTTCCAGTGCATTTTACATAGTCTTTTTTCCTCAAAATTGTCAAACTTGAATGTTGGGACTATGGAAAGAGACAGAGCTTGTATCTTCCACAGCATTTCAACAGAGCGCTAAATAAAAGTAGTGACTTAATATTTTTTACAAACTTAGTCCTGACAACAGGTAAAAACACAAATGTAATTAGTATATAAGGAAGAAAACAGGTGTTTTAAGCCATCAGAATTAGTTCTAGAACAGCACAATGGAAAATATCTTTCTGCCTCTGGACATGAGGGGGATTTAAACGTATTGTATGTTTGAGAAGTAGAAAGTCATTAAAAGGAAGTAAAATGAAAAGCACTGTCAATATTTCCAGCATGTGTTTTAAATATACTCCAACTTCATTCTGAGTGCTTTTTTTGGAATGGGGGTGGGGTGGATGATGGGCGTTTTGGATACATGCACTAATTATGCTGAAATTTAGCTTAAAACTCATAGGCAAATTATGAAAGATTGAAGCTGACAAAGGATCTTCATTATATTAATTTTACAATAAACAGCATATTTAAATTGCAGCTTTACTCATCAAATAGCAAAAATGTGATGTGCTGTTTGCATAATACATTGAAATAGATAGTTTTCTTATCTAAATGGAGGTTTTTAATTGGATTCATGAACAGCTGTGTTCAGTATCAAAGTACAAAAATTATCTAAAAGTAATTACCTGTCACATTTGAGACCTTTTCTGGAAACTTACAAGGTTTTTGACACAAACTATAAAAAATATGAGTCTTGAGGCTGATTCATATTATGAAACTATTTTTACTTTTTTTGGAAATACTTTTTTGCTAATCAAAAATATCAGATTAGCTACCATAATTTCTGTGCAAATAGTAGTTCTTTCAGAAGTCTCTGAATAATTGAATAAGTTCTACTTCAGGAGAAAGAATTGCATGCAAAGGTTCATCATGACACTCTCCTGTGCTGCTTTTGTAGTGCCTGACTCTAAGGGTTCTGTGACTCGTAGGATCCTTGTTAATACAATACAAGAATCTGACTTTTTCTGCAGGACTTGTCCTCATCTTGCTTCACCATGATTGATGAAATAGAATGTACCTGTAGCAAAATAGAATGAAACATCTCATGTTTTTAGCCAATAATTTTTGAGATCTTTCAATCAACTTCTAGAACTGATTTTGATGCTCACTAGGTGCCTAATATAATTGAGGATGACTATATTGAAATATACATGACCTTTTGTCTTATGAAAACCAAAATTCAAAGAGAACAAGCAACAGGTCTATAATCTGTGGTTGACACTTCTAAACTTTCTTTGGCATCTTAGGAGACTGTAAAGCTTGCTTATAGTGTTATCTTTTGTAGATTATATCTGTGATGGTGGATTCTTCCCCTACTTTAGCAATGTGGATGGTAATGTGGTTAACATGTTAAACTGAATGGCTGCCTGGAGCTATACAACTTATATCTTAGAGCAACATTGAGGCTGCTAAATTGCCTCTAGTAATCACAATCAGTCTTCTTTATGGCTTTTTTCCAGTATATCCTATTGTACCAGAGACAAAGTACAGCATGGAACTGAGGCTAAATATCTCAAGATGTTTTTCCATTTTAAAAAGTTAAAATAAAAATCATGCAGTTCAGAGTGTAAATGCTCCTCAGTTATGTATCAACTTATAGTCCTCTTACTCAAGATAAGACGCCTGAGTGTTTCACTTTGTTTGCAATTCTCTTTTCTGTGCATCAGCCAAACACTGCCATCTAAACTACACTATATTCCCCTGAAGTCTGGAATTATTCTTCTGGTACTCCTATGTTCACTTTAACCTTGCTTCTCCTTCCAGTCAACTAAAATTGCTGTTGCCAAACAGCTAATGACTTTTCTGACTAAAACTCAGATAGTTCTGCCATTCGTGTTTGATCTCCATCCTCTCACATAAAATCCTGCTTTCTTTCTTGAAATGTTCATCTTTCATTTTGTCTTTTTGTGGTTTTCTTTCTACCTTTCTAACAATTTCTACAGAATTTCTTTTGCATGTTTCTACTCTTTCCTTTCCTTGCTTTTTCCATTAAGACTTTATAGGGCCTTGTCTCTCTTCTCTTTCTGTACCTTCTTTCTGGATGAATACATCTACAAACAGAAGTTCAGCTATCATCTTTATATGAACAGTTCACAGATCTACATGTGTAGATCTAAGTGTCTCTTCTGTCAAAACTGACATCTTTTGTTACTTCTATACCATCCTGTGAATACCCAGCTGTTGATCTTGAGATGGTATGTAGGTCTTTCCTGGTATATTTAACATTGACGATGGTATTCTACCTGTTACTTTTTCACTCCATAACACCTCTGGAATATATTCTTCTCTATACGTATGTCCACTCAACTATAATTTATTAAAGGTTCATTTTGCTTTTTGATGTGCTGCTGTGTATTTTTCTTGGACTTGATAGTTGCAGCTTTAGCCTATCTTTCTTCACTGAGATTGCTGTACAAAAAGTTGTTATCAAAGTGATTAGACGCTAGATGCCATTCTTCTCTTTGCATCTCAATCTGTTCCTTTAAGTTGTAGTAGATGTAAGCTACTTGTTTTAACCTGTGCCAACCCATTGATTATTTCCGATTTGCTCCTTTGAGATATCTGTCCTTGCTTACATTCAGCCTGCAATACCAATCTTCATTGTTTGTTAACTTTCAGACTAGCTCTTTCAGCTGTCTGTTTTATACTGTTTCTTATGGCTGAAGAGATTTCGTATAGGTATCTGCAGAACTCATCATCCTCCTTTAAAACCTTTTTCAGTACCTTTAAATCAACCTCTCCCCAAAACTTAGCAGTGTTTTGTGTTGAGATGGATGCCCATTACAATGACTAATTTCAGTTCCTTTTTCTATGAATCCATGTATTTCTTGTCTTGGATTGTAATGTCTCTTGGTAGAAATAAATCTTGTTCTGTCTTTACTGTGCAGCACATAGCACAATGAATTCCTTGTCCATGACCATAGATCTCAAGTGCTGTAGTAATATTTATCACCTTCTTACATCAGTCTTCATTATTATTTCATACAACCATCTTGAAATGTGTACAGGTTGCTTGTAAAATTCACAGTTGTAAGTTTTGTTATGTATAATGCACTCATTTTAACAATTGACTGGGAGATACCATACATATGTTTTTTGAGTAAGACAATAGCAACGTGATGTTTCTTCTCAATGTCAATGATTCTTCTGAGAAGTTTCTTATGCAGTATGTGTGATGGTAGCGTTAGTTCCATAAAATTGTCGTAAGGACCTTTTTACTATGCTGCCTCTGATAGGTGGTTAGATGGTTAGTCTATAGTACAAATTCGTGATCTCTCATTCGAACTTGTCCCATAAAAGTCTCCTTTTCCATGATATTTGAGAGGGGAAGAAAAACACAGTAGTGATGATTAGTTTGGTTGTATGCTGAGTCCCATCAAGATGTATGTGTTGAATAAAGAAATTTAGGAAAATCTATAAAGTGATAGGAGAAACATTTCTCTAAATTTAAAAAATAAAACAGAGAGGAAAAAAAAATCATTATGCCCTCTCCTTCCTTAAGAGGAACTGATCTCTCACAACTTCTGCAGAATTATGTGGAGGAGTGCAGATTGATAATATTTAGACCTAGGGCACAGCATCATGCATATGTGTTTAGTGTCTAAAAATACGGAGGGTGGATAAAGTAAACGTGTAGCTATGAACTGGAATTGGTGTTTAAAATAAATCTGTGGGTACTTCCATTGTGCCAAAACAAATTCCTGGCAACAGTGAAAGACAAAGAAATAGTTTTGTCTTTCAATCCTCATTAAATACTGGAAGAGATGCAGAAAGATCACCTAACTATAACGGCATTTGTTAGGAGGCAAAGCTGTCGCTCTTATCCCTTGAGGAGAAAGAAGTCTGGGGAACTAGCATGTTGCATTTTTTAATTCCCTCCAGCAGAAGCAGGTAAGAGTAATAATAAGAAACTCAATCTTCCTTTGAGAGACAATTTAGAGTTTCAAGTTTGTTATCTACTGTTTAAGTGAAGTGTCTTCTGGTGAATGGTATTTTGTGGAAGGAGTCTTTAATTCAGAAAGCTCTATAGAACATCTATTGAGTTATGTCTCTTGTTGTCAGTTGTCCTTATCACTCCTTTCTGCTTTATATGTAGAAAGCTTAATTGGACAGGAGAGAGGTATTTTATCTAAAAAGGGTTCATCCAACCTTATGTCTGCTTCTTTGAATCATACTTCCATTTATCTGGAATGGGTAGATCCCCTATTTGACTACTTATTTTGTTGATTTCAATGGGGTTATGTAAGTCCTGCTTATTGGTGAGAGAGAGGAATGGAAGGACTGTTACAATCACCTGCTTTGTTTAGGTTAAAGAGCAACTTCAGACAACAAAAATGTTGCTTAATAAGATTTTCATCTTTTGCACCAGAAAAGATTAATTAGACTTTCAAGTTGTAGGTAAAATACTGTTCCTGAACTAATGGGATTGGGTGAAACTGAGAACTTTAGGAGTTAAGAAGAAAGGAACAAAAGCTATTAGGCTGTGAGCATGCAATATATGAGAGAGTAACAGATTTATTTTTTTTGTAAACAGGATTGTTTTGGCCTTTTGATACATTGTTTTAGAAATCCTGCTGCATTGTTAACACATTTACCCTGAAACAGCTGCAAGGAATTTCAGTAGTTTGGCATGTTTTTTTCTTAATGTAACTGGAGACAACCTTTCCTATATGAGGCACTATTTCCCTCCAATTGGGAACATAACTGTAGTTTTAGTTTTAAAAAGAATTTGTGGCTTAAGAACTCTAACAAATCTTGGCATGCTTGAAGTTCATTGTAATTTTACTGTGTATAGAAATCCTTCCAAGGGAAAAGCTCCACAAAGCAAAAAATCCTAGTCTGCCTTTCTCATGTGACTTGTTCATGCCTATATGAAATGACTTAATATCTAGCTTCATGCACTACTGTTATTTTTCATTGCTTAGTTCTCTAAATGCTGTTACTTGAGAGAATTGTTTTGCCTATTTATGATTCCAGTACAAATAAACTGTGACTTGGAAAACTATCAACAGGAAGTTATCAAGAGTTTTCTGTATGTCCACTATAATTGTGAGCAGAAGATTCATAGTAATAGAGAAAACAATCTTCCTCAGGTAGTAGTCTCATCTATTGTAGCAAGAAATATTTATTTCTAAGCGGAATGTAATTGTGGAGAACACTAAGCTGACTAGTAGTTTCGATGTGTATGGAGTATGCTAAAAATAAGTATCTGGAGGAGAGAGGGGGAGGGGAGAAAAATGTTACGTTCAGCAAAAATCTGAAGAAAGACTTTATTATTAGTGTCAGTTGATAAGCCACACTTGTGTAGAAAATACCATTTTTGTTTCTACAAGACCCCTAAACTGTTTTCCTAGGATCCATAGCTGTGAGTTTTGAGTACTTTTGAAATGCAATAGTGAGGTGAGTTGAGGCTAACTGTTCTCAAAACAGTAATAGGTTAATTTGGGAAAGCAAAAGGCTGGTACAATGTCATGCTAAAAATATTTGATAGTTTCAATACAATAAAAGCTTGCTATTACCTGAGCTATCCAGGACACTTTTCTTGTTTGAATAACATGATGCCTTGGTTTGGCAATGATACTTACCATTTATTGTTTTGTTACTCTTCCCTTTGCGCTCCCTTCCCTTTTTCAACTTTCTCTTTCAACTCGCCTTTAATATTTTTTTTCTAAAAGGACAAGGGTAAGAGTGAGGAAAAGACATTTTCTCTTTTTATCTCTTTTCCTCTTCCAAATAGTACTCTAATTGTTTGGCTAGAAAATAAAAACATGTGTTTGTTGTTACTGATGTAGGTTTTCAAATTCTGTTATGCCATTCCAGTGTATAAAAACCAAATCTCAACATTCTTACTGACTAAATATTGGCAGTACTGTCTGTATGCAGATGCTGGAAGGAGATCTGGAATAGATTATCAACTAACTTTTAGAAATAAGTAGAGCATGCACCATTAATATTTCATATAAAAGTGAATGTTTTATATTGGTATCCCGAACAACTGAAAAACTTCTCTAGATATAGAAGTCAAGGTGGGAGTATGTCCTGCTTTATCTACTCATTAGGACTACTAATTGACCTACATGTGCTGAAACACTGCCTTAAATTCTATCATACTTTCTTCCAGCTGAACAGTGGTAACAAAGAACCCCTTTTTCTGAAATGCAGCAGAATTTTTTTTCTTTGTATAGGGATAACAGCAACATCCCACTTGCTTGTGAAGAGGAGAGGGGATAGTAAGTCTGAGTTCATTGCATGCCACTTGTGTGCAACTACTTGATTAGCAAATTGAGTTCCCAACATCTTTTTGCTCTCCCAGAGCTGTGGGTCATTGGGATGGTGCCCTCAAAGCAGTGGATTTCAGGGAATTTAATGTAAAAGATCTCTAATTTCTAAGAGCTGTTTCAAGCTGTTGACAGGCTTCATTATGTGTGCTTCAATCAAGTTTTAAGTTGCTCTTTTTTCTTTAAAAACATTCCAGTGAAGCTCTACTTTTTAATCCAGCGCTAGACTTGTGCTCTTTTGTTCTGCCTTCAGGCTATTAAAATTCACTTTTTGCTACCTCACTCAGTGTAATACAGGTGGTGTTTTTTTTTTTAGTAGTGAATATTCATTCCTAGACTAGTTGGGAAGTTTGACTGCTTCAACATATTTAGTCATGCACTCTTGATTTATATATACCCTCTAGATTAGTACTACCACCAGCTGTCATATTTGGTGGTATATCTGTGTATATATATATACACATATTTGTATACTGTTTGCAAATGACTAAATGGTATGTGATGCAATAGAGTGAAGTTTTGAGGCATATTTCAAGCTTCAGTGAAGTTGAAACAGACAGATAGGTTTCTGCTGCAAGTTTTTCGGTATTTGAGCTTGACTTCTGTCCTTTGACTCCACATATTCTAATCCCTGCAAACTGAATTAGTGAAGTGACGGATGGGGGTGTTAAAAAGAAATCCTGATGTCCCAAAAAATAACTGGATTTATTGTTGGTTATAGAATGGTGACTATCAGGCTTTCTTGCTCAAGTTTGATGGTCTTCATGCTGTGTTTATTATATCTTCATCAACTCAGCACAAATTGTAGCTTATTTACCTCTTGCAATATGAATGTGATAGAACTCTTTGCAACTTATTGTGCATAATTTTTGATGTGTGTCATTTGCTGAACAATAATTAAAAAATGAGAGAATTTTAAAGGATTAAGATGAAGTGTTTAAGAAACATAGCAAATATAGGAAAATATTTTTCATTAATATTACAGTAACCTTAAGCTTAAAGAAAATGTAAACCCCTTATATTCAAAATATTGTAATTGTACAATAGGATGTTGATTAAGTTTAAACTAGATTAAAGTTGCATTTTTAATTATTTCAAATTCTTAAGCTTATTCTGGGTATAGCTTCTCTATCCTTCAAAACACTTTCTGAAAAGAGTAAAAAGTTAATGACATACACTTAATGACTCAGTGAGCTAAGGCATAATCTTGAAGCACACAAAACCTTGTAGATATCTACGTATATAGTCTTACCTTACAGTAAATGTTTTAAGGACAGAGTAGATTAACACTTTAAAAAGATTAGAATTGTTGAGAGTCAGGCTAGCTAGTTCTCCCTGTTAAATCTGCCTTTCTCAGGCTGTTATCTGGCACAGAGAAATTGCAGTTTGGGAGTGATGGACAACTGGTAAAATTGTGTCTTTTTAACTCTTGAAGGGAATACTCAGTTTAAAATAAAACTATATATATACAGACATAGTAAGTCAGAAAGAAAAATTATGTTTCTGTAAATAAATGGGATATTTTTTTCCAAAAAGACTGTAGGTGTGTTCACCTGGCCACCTGCAGTATCATGAAGGAATACTGAAGTTGTATCTCAATGACAAAAAGCTAGAGTCTGTTAGCTTGTATGAATGAAAACAGTATCTGATGAAAGCGGCATAAACTGTTACTGAATTTTGTGGATGAAGGCCTGTGTGAAAGGAGGTTTCTGGGAACGTGTTCTTTCTTTTTGTCTAAATCTGAGATTTTGAGTTGGAATAAAAATATATCTATAAGGGTCAAACCTGAACTGTAAGATTTAAACACACTTGTATTAAGAAGAAAAGTAGACTTGCATAATGCAAATTTTTTAATCAGAAAAGTGGCTGTAAACCTCTTATTCGACAAATCATTCCTGTTATCTATATATATAGCAACATCTATTTTGTGACAATGTTTCTTGCTTTTTCTTTTTCCTGATATTTGTACTGTAGCACCTGTTCAGCTCAAATTTATTTGAATTCACCTGTGCTAATACAATTATTAGCTAAAAATCCTAATATATTGTAGTTACCTGCTCTGTGCTATACCTTTCAACATCTTTTGTATAATGCAGTAGACTTTCAAATGGAAGTGAAGGCAGAATGTCTTGCAGAGTGTATAGCATTTGTGATAAATTGGCCAGAAAGTACAAAGCTTGACCCTGAAATTCTAAGCTGATGAGAAGTTGTAACTTCTGTAAACTGAGGAAGTTTGACCTGTAACCGTTAATTCCATTAAATATGGATATATTGAATATATTTAAAATTTTTATTTAATTTTTTTTAGTTAAACCAAATATTTTTATTTACCTGTGCTATGAGACTAGGTTCCCTGCTTTCAAGACTAGGAGGTGGAGATGAGCATACAGAACCAGATAAAATACTGTTCTTGAATACTGTAGATTTCTGGCAACTTACGCTATATGGGTATATTTTGACAAATTTGGAGTTAGACATTGGCATTCAACGAAGAAATGGCTTTATTTTGTGAGTAAATGGGAAATCTGAAATTTGCCAAAGAAAGATTTAAAATAATACTTTATATTCCAGTTTTAGGTATAAGTGTATTGAAGCTTAGTTTCTATTATCTGTCATTCCTTTTCAGTGTTGCTATTATGCTTTCCTTTATGTACGATACTTCCTATACTTGGCATTTATGAACTGACATCTCAGAGATGACCTATAGAAGTATGATAATTGGCTGTAGTAGCTATGACAGCTACTCAAAACAGTAGAGTCTGCAGTCTATCAAAAGAGAGGGCTAACTTTGAGAGAAAATCTTAGGTTGAAACTTTAAAAGTTAATGTGTAACGTTCTGAAAGAGGTGAAAAAAGATTTTTTAGAATTATTTTAGGACTATAATAGAATAATTTATTAGTATTCTTGAAAGCCTTTACACTTTGTAAATGAATACTTCATAAATATTTTTTATGGAAGCATACTCATTTTTCTGGGTTTTTTATGTGATCTAAAAGCTTTCAAGACAGAAGAATGGGGAAACTTATTATTTTACTAGTCTTGCAGGTGTTGTCTTTTACTTTTGTAAATAATTAAAGCTAATACCAGATTGCTATTTGCAGGTGAAGCGATCTTCAATCAAATCTCAGTTTGCATGTACATATAAAAATGACTTGAATGAAATAAAGGGTCAGCTTTTCCGCAGCAGTAGCCAAATTTCAACCTGCGTACATCCTGCACCAAAGCAACATTTAAAAGCTGGATATCTCACAGGTAAGCTGTAGTAGGATTCAATAAGTAAATGTGATAGCTGATATTTCAAATGTTATCAAACAAGGCTTTAGTAAAACTCAAGTATAAATATGTTTTCAAGAAAAAAAGATGTCTCATTGCTCTGTGTATGCTATGATCAGTTAAATGTCTTTGCGTTAAAATTGTAATGCTAATGCTTTGAAAATATAAATCTGTTTGAAAAAGATGTATTGATGCTATTTTGAGGTAAAAAAATTAATACATTTTACATACATATGTTTGTTCATATTTTACAAAAGCTAAGTGAAATTTGTATTTTTGCCATTCAAAAAAGGGAAAAATTTGTTTTACTCCACTATAAACTATATCATATATATAATTTCTAGGCCCTTTAAGCATCTTTTCCAGTATCTTAAAGTTATAAATCCACTTCCTTAAGTTAGTTGCTATTACATGTTTTTGAGCAATATAATTTTAAATTGGCAGTACACTTACGAACTCATAGCAAATGTAACTGCAATGACCAGCATAGTTTTGTTTTACTGATGAAGCACTCATTTTGATTTAAAAAAATCACATGACAGTCCTCTGATAGAAAAAGGATGAATAATCCCAGGTAACTTTTACTTCTTCACATTTATTTTTTTGATCTTCTTACATGACAGAAGGTATGAATTCATGTCTTGATGTACCAGTGCTTGGAACTATTTCTGAAAATGTTCACCAGACTAGAAGTTATACAGAAATGGGAAAGCTGAGTTGTGAGCCAAGAAACAAGAACTCCAAGAACGAACAGATGGATTTGAATAATGACAAAGTAATCTGTGATAAGGAAAGTGAACCATCTTTGCAAAAAAATGCTAAAAGACCTAAGACTTCAAACAACCATCAGAAAGAATTGGACAGGAAAACTGGTGGAAAAAGAAAACACAGCAAAACTGCAAGCAAGAATAAGTTGATTGCTGGTCAGGCAAAATTAACTCACTTTTTTTGACTATAAGTTTTTGTTTTGACATACGTGGTACGTTGACTGGTTCAGAAGTTGTAAAATTTTGCGAGAAAAGGGTGAAATTCATTAATTGCTTCCTTTCATACTCAAATAAGTGGAAGTAGCTTGTGTGTAATATTAGACAAATACTTGCAAGTCTGGATTATGCAGAAGTCTTTTATTTTTTGATAACAATACATAGTTAGTAATTACAGCTATGTTCTTTTTTGGTGATGAATTATGTTTCCCTCTACAATGCGATGGGAAAGTATTTTTGGATGCATATGTATAGCCACACTAAAACCCAGTAACTTCAAATTAGATTAAATTCGTAATAAAATGTTTAATCTTCAAAGAAGGTGGTGTAGATCATTAGCTTTCAGACTTGCCAACAAGGTCTATAGACTCTTCCCAGCATACACCTGAGCACTACAGGAAAAAAAAAAAAAAATTGAAAGTTTAAATCATCAAAGAACTAGAATTCTTTATGGCCTCTGGAAATACTAATTTAACAGATGCTTCCTCCCCTGTGCACCAAATCACAATAGATGTAAACTGGAAATGCAGGATTTCATCAGCCCTAGGAAATCCCAAACATAACAGAGTTTCTAAATGAACCTTTATCAAACTGCTATATAGACATTGCATTATACTTTACCAGAATGAAATAATTTTTGTATGAAAATGAAAATATACTTACTGTCAAAATCCCTTCTTCCTATAGGGAATTTAGCTGAATTTTCATTTGCAGTCTCTCTTTCCTGTATTGATTCAATATTTTGAATTTCAGTGTCACCTGGAAAAGCCATGGCTCCCTTCAGTGCAAGATAAGGTAGTTCCTTTCTACCTAAGTTGATTGGCATAACATGATTTAAGAAATCATGTCTGGAACCTGTGTCCTGTTTTAAGGGAAAACAAGAGTAGCAGTTTACCTTTATTTAAAGTCAGTTGTGTTCACTTTTTATACTTGACTTTTTACACTTTATACTTAGCAGTGCAAGTATTTTGTCTTAAATAATTTTATTTAAATAATCTTATTTATTTGAAAAGTAATGACCTGCATTACATCTTTGGCTGAAATAGTTTTATGGTAAAGAACATGATAAAATAATGGGTCTTATATTTGGTGAAGTTAAAATCCTGTTGCTGCATATAGGGACATGCTGAATCAAACAAATATAGGCCTTTTTTCCCCACAAGTTTTGGCTACATACAGTTCTGTAAAAATCAAATTTCTTTTATTCAACTGTCCAAGTTACACATTTAAAATATTGGAATTAGATACTTACAGTTGAAAATGTATTCTTGAATATAGTATGCTAAACTGATTTTTTTTATATTCACCAGGTTGTTGCTCTACATTATTATACTTGTTTTCTAAAAGGCTATAAAGAGAATTTCCATTTTACAATTAAGCCAAAAATGTAAAACTGAAAACTCACCAAAAACTTCATTTTTCTGTCATCCTTTTCGTCCAAAACACTGCTGTCTTCAGTCTTATAATGCTTCAGCAAAGGTATAGCTCCTCTGTTCGCAGTTCTATCTCCATTTCTAAGAGTTTTTCCTAGCTTTAATGTGGTTAGCAACATATCTTCATCTTCTACCTTTTGCAGAGATTTTGAAACTGAGAGTAGAAAACCTTGAGAAAAAAGAGAGAGAATTAACATGTATGATGAGATACACATTCTTAGTTACTTAACGCTTGCATAGAAGTTAAACAGTTTTCAAATTTTAAGAAAGCTTTTCCAGTTGTAAATTAATATGTTCTCCATCTGTGCCCACTTTATATATTTTACAGATTGAATGGAAACTACTTCAATGGCTGATGAGTTCACTCTTTTAAAATGACTCATATTAAGGAGTAACCTTTTCTATAATCCTTCTAATCCTATCTGTTGTTTAGAACTACTTAACCATTTCTTTAGCATGGATAATTGTTTCTTTTTATGTTTTTAGAACAGCACAGATTAGTTCCTTTTGATGGATCAGTATAACAAAGTTCACAGAAAAAGTGATGTCCATTTGTGGTGTTTATAAAGCCTTACCTCCAGTTAAGGCAATTTAAGAAAAGGAACTAATCTACATAAGTAAGCAGGACTGTTGTAAAGGTGTGATCTATCACAGTTTTTGATCAAAACTGATTCACTAAAGAGTTGAAAAGCTTGAAATTTAACAATAGCTTAGACTGCTATTGGGTTAGAGCTGAAACCATTAATTTATATTTCGATGTCCGCTGTGGCAGGTTACGTTATTCAGAGCTTAGGTGTTAATAAAGATTTCTAGACATCAGTAATTATATTTGTCTGCATTTTCTTTCTGAAAGTGGACCTTTCCCAGATACAAATATAATATAGTCAGATATGCTTGCTAAGAATGTAGAAAGAAAAGTAAACTTCAGGTTTTTTTCATTTAAAAAGTCTTTGAAGTCTACCTATTATCCTGTGGAAGGAAATGTAGGAGTTCCCGCGTAACATTTTTTTTTTTTAACCTTATCTGGAAAGCAAATGGGGCCAGCTCAAATTTAGCTAATCTAATATCAGTGATACAAACCACCTATTCAGTGGCTGTGTGCCTCTTAGCTGGTTCCCATCTCTTAAATCCATGTTTATTTTAACCTTTAGGTTAGTGCAGGGAACCAACATCCTGCTAGTCAAGGCAAACCACTAGGAAATTGACCAAGAAACTGACTAAGCAGAAAGAGCACCGGTTCCCCCTTGTTTTCCTCCCTCACTCTCCATTTTTCTTTTCCCACTTTTTCTCTGTACTGTCATACACTAGGAACAAAATGTAAGTTTTTATTAGCAGAATTGATTTCTAACAGTAGGTTTTTTTGTGTACTGATTTTCTGATGGTCTTCACTAGTACCTACCACTGATGTGGTGTGAAGGAGAAAGTAAGATTGATATTTAATAGTCGAGACAAGTCTACAACACATCGATGGTAGTCACAGATAGCAAGTATACATTTTGTCTTTATACTTGTTACAAGAAGTCCAAGGAGGAAATACAAGTGCTGCTGAGAGGTGATGCATAGCCTTAGGGAAGTACAGAAAGAATAACAATGATTCCTGCTGAAAACAGGCAATGATACAACACTAATCCACAGACTGAGGATGTTATGTAGAAGAACTGACCAGCGTTGCTGGAAATGTGGTATTTTTAATCTCTGTTCACTGCTAAACTTCCTGGAAAAGCAGACTGCCTTGCCAAAGTAACGTCTTGGTAAGAAGTTTCATGGGAAAATATGGCCTAAGCAAATTTTGACTAAGAGACATTTTGGGTATACCCACTTTTCCCCAAATGAGGAAAGTGCATTTAATCCTTTCCGGGCAGAGCATCTGTGACAAATAGAATTATTGCTTTTTATTCTTTTCATTTCCTTGCTGTAGAGCCTGTACTTGCCTCTGGGCAATTGAAGTGGTTTCTTTTCTTTGATTTGAATTGTCTGGCTGCAGAGGAGACAAATTTGAAAGTCAATTGTGTACGGTTTCATACTTCTCATCCAACTTCCCTTTGCTAATTTGTATTCTTCCCTCACATTCAGTACTTGTACAGTTTTGTTCAATTAATAAAGCAAAAGCCATGTATGCTCTGTAATGGTACTTTTCATTTAGCTCAGCCTAGGCAGAACAGGAGGAGTGCTTTGGAGCTGCCATTGGCAGCAAACCTTTCTCTTTATATGTTGGTATATGAATTAAGAGTTGCGGAACAAGCTATCCACCCAGCAATTGTGTATGTGGCAAGAGCTTCTGCTTATCTGAAGCTATAGTACCCACAGGTATGGAGCATATATCACACATGGCTTGCTTTCAAATGCTTCTCTTTCATTTACTACAAAGCACAGTTAAAATAAGAACAACTGACCTGGATCGATTGGAAAGTCCGTCTACAGTGTCTATTTAGTTGTCGACTGTGTCTAAGCTGATGTCTACAGAAGAATATAAAATCAGGGCAAAATTACGGTACTCCCCCAGTATCCTCTAGTGCTTCTTGAACTGGCTGTTAATTTTTAAGGATCGTTGAAGATCTGAGGTGGTTCTAGTGATAATTAGTAGAACCTCCTAATTAGACTGCGAAGAAATCAATAGCATGTGTCTATAAATTCAGTGACTTTCTGCCTGTTCAGAGCAGTAAAAAACATTTGTACACCTGCAGATTTGCAATGCACTGTGTACATCTCTTCATAATGCCTTCAGGAATCCTAACACTGTCTGCATTTTTTCCTTTTCATCTTGAAACTTTCAATTTTAGTACAAATGTAAAATGTTTTAATATATCAGCTTCTATGTTTTATTACTGTATATCAAATTGGCTTTTTATTTTTATAGTAAATAATAACCTAGTGCTGCTTACAGAGCAATAAATTATTTTGAGAAACTCTTCTTGCTTCTACCTTCCGTCTTGTCACAATGAAATATGAACTCTTAACATCTGAAATCTGATGTGGTATATGTGAGTAAATAAAATCCAGGTGATAATGTGCCTGGAATTTGTCTCATTTTAAATTCTTTTAGGAATGGGTTACAAAACAATTGTGATAGTCTTATTTGGTCTTGTAACTACTGTAATTGCCATGTACAAGTGTTTGAGCCTAATACCTAGTATTGACTGAACAATAAATATAACAGGTGTATCTTACATAAAGCCAAACACTGGGGGCAAGAACCTGGCTACAGCCGGTCAGCAGGAAGTAGTAAGGTTATGAGTTGTATCCTAAATCCCAACCCCTTCTTGGGTATTAGCTGAATCACTTATATTTATCCATATATTTGCTCATTTTGGACCTAGGGCCTGGAACTTTCTCTTGAAGGTGGACGCTCCTTCTTTCAGTGACCTTAGCACCTCATTATGTAGACTATCTATCTTAAATACCTAAGTGTTTTAATTCCAAACACCTCCCACCCCTAATCCAACAAGCAGGTGTTAAAGTGGAGATTCCTTATGCTATTAATGGAAAGAACTTCTGATCAGCAGTTCACAGGACATAACAGAGGTAATTAGCACACTTCATTATTGACTGTAGGAAATTAAGACTCTTGCCTAGCACCGATTTGTTGTTCCTCCCTCCTGAATTGGTAGTCACCTAGAATCAACAAGTTGATTTAGCGTGAAGTAGGCGCTATGCTGCTTATAATGGGACAGCTCTGGACTTGTGCAAGAGCACATATCTAAATATTTGGAGAACTTAGTCATCTTCTGTTTATGTGGCATGAGAATGTAACAAGGAAAGGGTGGGGATTAATCCCTGCAAACTAGGTGACTTTTACTGAATTTCTGCCCAAGATCCAGAATAGCCATTTCAGATCTTTGCTGAATTATAGTCTATGTATTTGTAGAATGAAATGTTGCATTTGTTTGTGTTACAAATAAATGTCACAGTTGGGAAAACTTTAAAATATTTTCTGCTGTTTGTTATTTTGAAAGGAATTTCATTTGGAGGAACTGCATAGAAACGTACATATTTCTTAAGGAATTGTACAGCAGAAGAACTGAGTAATGCATGTATATTCCTTCTAGGAAAAGATAATGATAGGTGTATTGGTCATTGTGTCCTTTCTTAGGATTCTTCCTACTGAATAAAGCGGTCTGTTCTCGTAGGAATAATTTGCCAATACACTATGCTTAAAATTAATTGACCTGTTCTTTTCACTGTTTAAAAACAAACAAACCCTGAAACCAATCCTCCCTCCCAACAACTAAGTTTCTTATTCTGAAAGACCTTTTGCAAAACAGTCCATATGTAACTCCATTAGGGGATTCGCAATTAATCAGTAAAGTGGAAAGAGGAAGGAAGATTCCTCAAGGAACGTTAGCTTCTTAATGAAGGAAAAAGCAGTGATGATGGTGAACGTGCTGTGTAAAAGCTAGACTACTAGGCAAAAATTGAATAGCAGAATTATAAATATTGACCTATTGATTACAGCAGATTCAAATACATTTTTATTTGCTGCTAGATCCAAGATAAATCTGTAAGCAGAGAAGCTTATTAGTCCAAACGAATAGCTTTGGACTTCAGAGTATAAATGAAATCCTTATGTCATTTTTAAGCTTTATTAACATCAGTCTGCCTTTAGAAGGCTTTGCTATGTCTGCCAGAATGCCCGGCCTTTGTGTATGTCTTTTTAGACTATTTGGTTTCTCTTCAGTCAACTGTACCTCATCAAACAAACTGTATTTTATATATCCATCTTTGCACTTACATTCATATTCTGTAAAAAGAGTTTGAATTAGTCTCTTTTGATGTAAGAATCTGCATTTCTGAGAGAAGTCCTTAGTGCACAAAATCATTGTGGATGAGCCACAGTCCATTTTTCTGAAACCAACCACAGCAGGAACTTCCTTATAAGCATGATAAAGAGGCTAAGAAAGACCAGGCCCCTTTTCTTTGCAGGCAGATGAGAGTATTTCAGCCAAGAAAAAGTACAGGAAAAAGCAGGAGGTGCAACTGCAATTACGAACTTCATTTGAGTACCTGATATCTGGGAGAGGCCGTGAACCTGGCTATCCAGTGCAAGTCTGCCAGTCACAGAGTTCCTGTGATTTCTACTCTTCACCATTACTGTTCATATGGTTTTGATAGTGCTGAGGTGTAATTTGTTTTGCCTAACACTGAGGCAGGAGAATTTCTTTAGAAGTATTGCCTCCTGCAAGTGCTGGACCAATGCTACCGGCACTGTTAGTGGATCAAGCCCTCTAAAGGGCAGTGAATACTGTTGCTGATACACAGTGATCATAAGACTGACAATGGCTTGTGTTTGGGAGGAGCTGTGGTTCTATGTGCAACTTCACATGAAAGAAGTCTGGGTAAGGTAAAGGAATGTTATTACCAATATTGTCACAGGTCTTATCCATAAATTCTACTGAAGGTGCATTTGTGTTCCACGCATGGCAGTACAGATTCTTTTAGGGAGCTGAATCCTCTGAGTCTGTTTGCATGATGAGAGTTGACATACTGCTCACATGGGGCTATAAGATGAATGAATCCAACTCTACTACCATTCCTTTTCACAGACCAGGTGTACAGTAAATCGGCACTCCGAAAAATCCAAACACTTGGTTGTTTGTTACCTGATTTTTTTTATCAATAATGTTAATTTTTATTTAGTTCTTTTTTACATTTCATTCCCTTTTAAAAAGAATTGCATTTTCATCTGAGTTGTTTCTAGTAATGTTTTGTTCTTATGACAGAGTATAAGCCTCAGGTGTTAAGAATCTTTTTTCTTGTGAAGCAATAGCATTGCATTATGAGTCCACAAAGTATTTTTATACTGCTTTGCATTTGAGGTACATTCTTGAGATATGCTATTTTGTAAGTAATTCTTGAAATGAACACAAAGGTCAGAGGTGTTTACAAGAAGCTGTGATGCCTAAAGAGGACACAGAAATGCTCTAGTATACTTTTCATGTGGTAAGCTGAGTCACATACCTAAGGTCTGGGTCTGGGTTTCTCCTCCTGTGTCCTAGCACGAGGAATCAGATATCTTTTCAGTCTGTTATTGTGAAGTGAAATCGAAAACCTATGAAGGACCCACCTGGTATTCTCTTTTGTTTGCCATACCAGTCCTTGATACTGACTATTCTACTGTTTACTCCTGCCATTCATATGGTATTAGCACTGTGGTGTACAGAACCTTACAATATTTGTGATCTCTTAATTACAGCAGTAGGTCATTATTGCAATGCTTGTGATTGTTATCCAAGGTCTAGGAGTGATATTATGATTTAGTGACTATTGTATCCTTGCAACACTTTTTCTTGACTATTATCTATGCCAGCAATCTAGCCAAATAGTACCTGCTTCTGTTATATCAATTACAGTCAGGTCTTTTTCATCCCAAGAATGTGAACTTTGTATATGATTGAAACATCTGTCTCAGACGCTGAGGAAGAGGAGTTGCAGGCTGTTAATCATACAGTTTCTACACTGTATTACCTTTGTTTGCAGAGGAGACTGTGCTACCACTGATACTCAAAAGTACAGCCAAATACTTATAAACGTTTTCAAGAGTTACTGCACAGAATGGCAGTCACATTGGAGATTCCAGTAGAAGCCGTCCAGGAGAAATCACATAAGTTTCTGGACATATTATGTACCTCTATGCCAGCATGCCTTGTAATTCCCATAAATGAGGGCCTGTTGGAGTCAGCCAAATTACTCTGGCAGATGTCTGCTGCTTTAGTGTTGACAATCCAGATGGGTGGATTGTTGTTATCCAATGCTTTCAGCAAGCTTTGAACAAGTCTATAAACACTGGCGCTGGGATTGTTAACTGTGGCAGCAGTCCACTGGACAGATGTGCATCAAGGTCTACAAAGATCAATGCCACAAGATAAAGAATTACACAAAACTTTAGTTAATTAGAAGCAAAACCAACCTACTTTTAAATTATCTCATTCTAGTTATGAACTAATGCTGTTTTAATCAGGGATGTCTTTCATGGAAGATAGCATTGTTGTCAGTGAAATATCAGTAATTATTTGTCTTGATATAGAATCGTGAAAGGTTTGCCTTAGCCAGAGTTATATTTTGTAAGACTCATTTAATTTCCCAGCAAAAAATTAAAATGGTTAGCCTAGTGTATCCCTGTGTTTGAAGTATGCCAAACAAGTGCTATTTTGAGTCTTAAGGGTTATTTTGCCCAAAAGCAAGCAACATCAGATATCTTCTTTGGAAAATGTACTGCTGCAATGACTTTTGCCAAACATTATGACTTCAACTTGGTCATTCATTTAGATGCCAAGTTTTGGATAAAAGTACTGTTTGCAGCTGAAATTACTCTGTCTCACCATTTTGGGGGATGCTGTCTGCCATTCATAGTTGTGTCCACATTGATTCATATTCAAAGAATAATTACTTGCTGACAGTATGTCTGATTCTCTGAGATGTTATCAGCATGCATCCCATAACATACTCTGTTTTCATTTTTGCTGGCTCTGCCTGCTATGGACGTTGAGTTGTAAGTGACTTTTAATGGAGCAAGGGTTCCCTGCCCTTTATGCTACTACACATGATATTTATATAAGAGATCTTCATTTTTTTAAATGCAAGTGGTACATATACACAAAGAATAGAACCAATATAGATTACAGCTTCAGCTGGATGACTCATTGCTACTTTGCATGGATAGTGATTCTTTTGGGATATATAGTGATTTGCCAGTGTTGTTCTACTTAAGATCTGAACTCAACGATAGATTTTGTTCCTCACCATCTACTGAACCCTTGTTTACTGTATCACACTTCAAACCAGCTTGCCCTTCAAAATAATGGGCCTATTAAAAAAAAAAAAAAATCAAAATCCCCCCCAGCACTGTCGTAATTAGTATTATGTAGGGACGGTACAATCTTGAAATTTCACCTATGTTTTTGACAAATGTTTTTATTGACAAAAATGGAAGACAGAGATTGCATTTACCCATTGCTTACCCAAGCCTAATTCAAAATTTTTGGAAACTTGAGCTCCTAATCATTTCACAGGTTTCATGCTCAAAAATTGCTGTTTAATGAAATTTTAGCCATTAGCTATTTTTCTGAACTGCTAAGATTGGATTCAGTTGAACTCATTTACAATTTCTAAGATATTACTAATATGCAGTCACGATCAAAAATTGATTGCCACTACCTGTTGATTCAGAGATGCTATCTATAATTACAATCATTAATTTTAAATAAACTTACTAGGCAATTCCTGGCAAGGAACAATCAGGGTTTAAGATCAGATTTTATCGTAAAAATCTATAAATTCCTGCCTGCTGGAAGGGTAAAACAGCAGGTCACAAGCAGTCCAGGAGACATCTGGAGCGCACTGATGATGACTTCTTGACACAGGTTGACTGAAGAGCTGATGAGGGGAAGCACTCTGATGGTACCAATAATTAGGAACTGGATGTGAAGATTGGCGTGGCCTTTACTGCAGTGACCATGAAATGGTGGATTTCAGGATCCTGAGGGAAGGGAACAGGGTCAATAGGGTCACAACTTTGAATTTCAGAAGAACAAACTTTGCTCTGTTTAAGGTTCTGCTTGGGGCAAATCCATGGGATGAAGTCCTGGAGAGAAGAGGGGTCCAGGATTGCTGGGTCACCTCCTCTAAACTCGAGATTTGTCCATCTGAAAGTCAAGGGAAGGTGGCAGGAAGCCTGTGTTGATCAACAAGAAGCTCATGACAAAACTCAATCATAAGGGATGTGGAAGCAGGGACAGGTAACCTGGGAGACTATAGAGAGACACTGTCTGAGTGTGTGGGGACTGGCTTAGAAAAACCAAAGACCACATGGAGTTGAATCTGGTGAGGGGTGCAAAGGGCAAAAATGAGTTCTACAGCTTTATCAGCAGAAAAAGGAAGAATTTGGAAAATGTGAGTCTGCTACTGAATGGGGCAGGGGACTGGGCACCAAAGGACGTAAAAAGGCTAGGGTACTCAATACTGGTTTTGCCTCAGTCTCTACTGATAGGATTTGCCTTCAAGAATCCCATGTCCCTGAGTCTAGAGGGAGCATCTGGAGTAATAAGGACTTTCCTTCGGTGGAGGATGATCAGATTAGGGGGCATTTAAACAAACTTGACATACATAAGGGGGATGTCCCTGCTTTGAGCAGTGGGTTGGACTAGAAGATCACGTGAGGTCCATTCCAACCTCAACCGTTCTGTGATTTATAATTCTGAATTGATTTTTACATCTCAGTGGAATCTCATGTTTGCTAAATTCACATTTTCCTAAACATTCTTATACCATTAGCTTAACTTTCTTTTAATTTATATCTCCTGTTTCAGCAGATGTACATTTAACCTGCATTGTCTACCTGATTTATTAGTTTGTCTACCAAAGAATCTGGAATATTCAACAAAAATGCTTTCTTCAGGATGTAAAAATGAGTGGAAACAAGTTTAATAACAACATGATCTGTAAGTGATCAGTGAACTGGTTTTCTTCCTAATCTTTTGTAGTGAAAATTATTCTTGTTCATTTACTTAATGAATAAATGTCTGAGTTTAACATTTAGCATAAGTATTTTTAACCTGAAGTGATGTGCTTCCTTCTGTCTTGCAAATCAAAAATACGTCTTGCAATATCACTGCTTTTTGCAAGAACAATTTTAATCATTAACAACTTTTCTCAGCATTTGTATTTGACTTCTACTTCATACATATTTATCATGACTTTTAATTTTAAAATGTAATTACATTAACATATTTTACGTTAATGTTTAATAAAGCCATAGAACATTCCAGAAAATGTAATATAAGACTTTTCAATATGGAAACGTTATATTTATTGGTGGCAAATGATGGAGAGCCATATATATAGCCATATATTCATTGGTGGAAAGTGGTGGAGAGCCATTTTTTTCTTCATATTTGATGAATAGGCAACAAGTGCATATTTATTACATTCCATAGGGTTGTTAAGCATGAATAGAAACAGAAGTCAGAGAAAATACAGAGAAGTCAACTCATGTGGCATAGTTCCACACTTCTTGACAGTTTTGTACAAAGAATATGACCTACTTGACTTCTGAATCTGACTTAATTTCTGATTTATGCATAATATGTAATATTGGCTCTAAACTGAATATGTATGTTATCGAAATGATGGAGTAATATGTCAAGAATTGTGTGGTAAGATATGAAGATGTCCAGGGTAGATGCCAAGCTGGTTCATTTGCCTCCTCCTCACATATGTAAGTTGAAAAAGAAAAAATAAATGTTTCTTACCATTATTATGATATTTTTATAGTAAACTGGTGCTAAGAGCACTTATGTTTTGGACCTTATTTGGCACTTTCCTTGCACCATCATTTCTGATTACATAATCTCTTGAATATTTTTGTAGATGAAGTCACAGATAATCTTAAAAACCAACAGTGTTTTGATGTTAGAAAAATGTATCAATTGCAATCATCTGTTTTTTTTCCTGTTGTTGAATTTTCTTTCATAAACAGGCAAACATTTCTAGAACGATAAGGAAATTGTTTACCATCAGCATACTAAAATCGGTACAAAAGCTAAACAGTTACATATGACATTGATTATATTGAATAAGATTGTCCCTGCAGTATTTGCCACGTGATGATTGTGCAAAATCATGCTTCCGATGACATACTTAATTGCAGTCCTTGAAATATTTTTTCATTAGAAATAGGCAAGGTCTACATTTTGCTAGTTTTTGTCATTAAATTTACATATTTTTGTGAGAGCTGTAGTGCTTAGTGAAAAATTTGTTTTAATTATCAAGAGAAGCTTATATAATATTTCCTTCCCACTTTAAACGTTGACTTGTTACTTCTTGTAATCATTTAGAGATGAAGCTTGTTAAATCAGCAAGCATTTTATCAACCAAAAGAGATCACTGAAGTTTAAACTTATAATTAGACTTAGACATATACCTGTTTTAGGAAACAGCAGAATTTGGCCATCAGATAATGAACTAGAATAGTGAAAATGTGGTGAAATAGAAGGCAGGTTGTTTTTATATCGAAAGTAATTGTTAATTACAGTTTTAAACATAAAGATAAGAAATTTCTGTTGATGATGTATTCCATTGTTTATTTTGAAAAGTACGATATGTGTTGAACTAAGCCTGCAAATGAAAATGCAGTGTTTTGTTACCTGTGTGTATATGCCTAGATTTACAATAGTTTGAAAACATGGTGGATCTCTGTCACACAGAAATTTCATGTGTGGGAGGCTGAGATCTTATGCTCTGGCAAATGTCAAATCCATGACATATATAAGTAGTGTCATTGAATACATTCTGTATATACCATCTGCTATAGAACAATTGTTTTAAGAATTAAAAAGTCTGAATGCAACTTTCTTGCCAGAATATTTAGTTACTATTAGTCCAAAAGAGCTCATAGGTAGAGCAGAATGAATATAAATGCAAAACACTTCTGGTATTGACCAGCAATAGCTTTTCATTAAAGTAAAAGTATCTGCGTAAATGTATACATAGACAAAAACATAGTAAAGTTAGATGTCTTTAAGTATGCCGGGACTGGGAAATGGGTCTCATTGAGATCTTTGCATTGACTTGACATTTCTAGCTTAGCCAGACAATGAAATATCTGATCTTACATGTTAAAATGTCACAAGCTTAAAAAAAAATGTTGTTGGCATATGACTGCATAGAACTCAGCCTAGAGTCGGAATATTTGCTATTTGGGGGGAAGATTCACATGGAGAAGTGTAAATGTTTCTCTGTCAAGTTATTTATAATACTAATAACGGCAGTTACTAGTATTAGTTATTAGCTTGTTGGAATCCCCAAATGCTAGGCATGTTAGTCTTGGCAAAGGGTGACAAAAGGCAGGTAATGCAGTCAAAGGTCAGTAATAAATTTTGTAATATTACATCACCTTTAAGTGTCTAGCAATACTGGATCTTGGAGACAGCTGGCTACTTTTATGAAAGAAGAGTAAGAGAGTCAGGTATGTATATAAATATTAATTCTAACTGTGAGCACTCAAGTTTGCAAAAGAGAAAAGGAATATGTTTGCTACTCTGGGCAGAAGAACATACGTCCCTGGAGGCTTCCAAAGGGAAAGCCTAGAAGAGCACTACTGCCAGCTGGTGAAGACGGAAAGCATCAAGTCAATAGACTAAGACTGGTTTGTGATTTAGAGATGTTTGTAGGTCTGGCTGATGAGGAAGCGTTACGCTGTGAACTAAATGTAGCTTTTTCCCTTTCAAGCTGATCGTATGCTATGTCCTATTTTGGAGAAGAGTGCTTATATGTTTTGCTTGTTTGAGTAAGAGTGGTTCCTTTCATTACTGCTAAATTTTTATGTTTACTTGTGGCTCTAAGTCCTTTCTTGATGTGACCCCTGCATGCTGAGCAAACAGCAGCTCTCTCTACATATCGATAGTACCTTTTACCTGCATGTCTAACGGCATTTTTGCAGCTGAAAAGAGGACCATGGCTCCTCTTTTCTTCACCTTCACAAAAATTATCATCCTCGTTCATTTTCCTGTAGTCTTTTCTTATAAACATAGCTTGTTTTTAAATTGTGTGTTCTTTCTAAGATGCATGCTTAGTCTGTAAATTAAAATCAAGCATGTTTATTAGCTTGAGTATCAATGGAACTGTATCTTGTTTAATGATATTCTGTTTGCAGAACCTATGAAAGGAATGCACTTTTTGAATTGACATTGAGTTGAAAATGCAAGATAACTCTGGAAGTTTATGGAAGATGGCTCTGTGCTTTTAGGAATAGGTGAGATATCAGTTCCTTCTTTGATAGAGAAGTCTCAGTTTAATCAGAGGTTCATATAGACACCTATGGTAAATTATGAACTTTCTGTTCCTTTAAATTTTCAAATTAGGAAAGATATTTAATCAGTAGATAATGAATCAACTGTAATGCCTAAAATAAAAAAAAAGTACATGCAAAAATATATTTTTTTCTCTGTTTTGCTATATCAAGCTTGGGTCAGCATGAAATGTGCTGTATAGAGTTTTTCATATGGTTCTTGATAGTCACAAAACTAATGAGAGATCATCCCTCTTCAGTCTTTGCAGTCCCATGTGAACTATCCAAAAGGCTACACTAAGAGCAAGAAACTGCAACTGCACAGTAGTTGCCTAACAATCGTGTTTAAGCATGACTGACTATATATTCAGCCATTGAAAAATGTATCCTGTTAACAAAAGAAATACCTGCATAGGTGATTAGGTTCATGCACACGCATCTGAGAATGTGACTGAAGCCCAGTATTTGATCTTTTGTATAAGCAAAATTCTTTGAAGTGAAGAGAATAGAAGCTATATTTTTAAATTGTAACAGTAACAACCAGAACTCTACTCTTAATGTTGTCCATCTGCCATAGGTAGTTATGCAAGAGGTATTATATTTGATTTTGCATATATTTTTCTGGCATACAACATGCAAAAGTATGCTTTCAAATATTAAGAACCATTCATTAACTTCTACAGCTTAATCTTTCTTTACATCTATTATCATTCCTCCATTAGTGTAACATGCTCTGCTGTTTCTGTATAATTTATACACAGAATTGGGGTGCTCTCTCCAATACAACATCCTTGCATTTTTCATAAGAAGCATTGTAGTTTTAAGGTTTCCTGATCATTTCTGGTGGGTTCTTTGTGTGTAATAAAGCTTGTGGAATTCTCTAAGTGATTTCTGTATCTACTCTAGTAACTTGCTATTTAGCTAGCATATTTCAAATTCACTTTCTAAAGGCTCAAAATATGGGTTAGATTGTTTCAGCTATAGGCTAGTGGAGAAACATGGGTTTTTATAGTTGCCTATGTACATTGTATCTGGTTTTAAGTTATGAGGAACAGAGGTTACAAATATTAAGATAATTTTAAAAGGATAAATTAAGATAAAAAGGGATTTGGGAGGATAATTTTCACAAAAAAAAGTTAGGAAATTATAGAACATATTTATTCTTTGTTAATTCATTTGTTTACCACATAATGTATTTGCAGTCCTTGAAAATATTCTGAGTTTGCAACACTATGGAGAATTTGGCCTTCTAAAATAATAACACAATGGGTAGTAACGCAGCTGTAGGAGTTTAAGCTATAAATGGAAAAGTTTAAAAGAAGAGCTAGAGCTGTGGTTAGCTAATAAGACAAGCTTTGAGCTAAATCCTATAACTTCATCCTTTTAATCATCACTTTCCTGATGTGTATGGTGATTTGGGATCTGGGTGAGGTAAATAACATAACTAGATTTTGTGTAATTTATTCATGGGGTTCATTTGTCACTTCCAGAAGTGAAATGTGTTAGTTAAGCACTTAATAAGAGAGTCAAAATAAGGCCTGTCTGAAGCATTCACAGGTATACAATTATCACATTTTAACTAGAACACTTGTTAAAGTGTGACCTTTCATGTAAAATACATATATATACAGCCATAAAAATACTTTTTGTTAAGAATTTATTCTTTGGAAGTATATTTGTGCTAAGTGCTTCTGAAAGTGAGGGACTACTGGTAGCAGGAATACTATTCATGGAAGGGGTGACAAAGAACTGCTGCAAATGAGACTTGATAAATAATAATATTTGCTTCATCCTGTTGTCCTGGTTTTGGCAGGGATAGAGTTAATTTCCTTCCTAGGAGCTGGTACAGTGCTGTGTTTTGGATTTAGGATGAGAACAATGTTGATAACACACTGATGTTTTAGTTGTTGCTAAGCAGTGCTTACACTAAATCAAGGACTTTTCAGTTTCCCATGCTCTACCGACTGAGAAGGCTGGAGGTGCACAAGAAGCTGGGAGGGGGCACAGCCAAACTGGCCAAAGGGACATTCCATACCATGTGCCGTCATGCTCAGTACATAAACTGGGGAAAGCTGGCCGGGGGGGCCGCTGCTCGGGGACTGGCTGGGCATCGGTCGGCGGGTGGTGAGCAATTGTACTGTGCATCACTTGCTTTGTGTATTATTACTATTATATTATTATTATTATTATTATCATTTTATTTCAATTATTAAACTGTTTTTATCTCAGCCCACGATTTTTTCTCACTTGTGCTCTTCCAATTCTCTCCCCCATCCCACCGGGTGGGGGAAGTGAATTATAGAACATATTTATTCTTTGTTAATTCATTTGTTTACCACATAATGTATTTGCAGTCCTTGAAAATATTCTGAGTTTGCAACACTATGGAGAATTTGGCCTTCTAAAATAATAACACAATGAGTAGTAATCCAGCTGTAGGAGTTTAAGCTATAAATGGAAAAGTTTAAAAGAACTTTAAAAGAACCCCACCGGGTGGGGGGAGTGAGCGAGCGGCTGTGTGGTGCTCAGTTGCCGACTGAGGTTAAACCACGACACCTGTTTAGAGAATGAAAAGAAAAGTGAATTTATATCAACAAAACACTTAACCCCATTTCTAACTTAAGCATGTCAACAGTAGAGCCAGTGACTTGGGCAACTTTTGCATTATGCAACACTGTCTCTGTGTTACTGCCCCGTGTTACAATGATTACACTGTTCTATTGCCATCAATACCATTAGGTTTTTAATGTCATTGTGTATCTGTTCATCAACTGCTGCTGCATAACTGGGGCAGGTAGTATACTACGATAGGATTGCCAGCAACGTAACAGCTCTTTCCCAGTTCCAGTTTGGTGATTTCATGTGTAATCAGGGAAATTTAGTATAATCATGGTGAATATTAGTTCTTGCCGCTGGCACTTAATTTTACCCTCAAATGAGAACACTACCTCAGTGTAATTCAACTGTAATACAACCCTACACTGATTTGGAAAAAAAAACCCTATTCTTTAGGAGAATGCTGGGGAACAAGCACTTCTCTCTGACACACACCATCTCATTCAGTTCTTTTATATCTGGCTGGCTCCAGAAACTGATGGGAAGTAAAGAGCATTTGCACTGCATATTTTACAGGTGCCTCACTAGACCTAGGTAATTTATTCACCTGTAGATCATTCACTGAGAAATGTACTTGTGGTTTAACGTTGTCTCTGAATAGAAGCTGAATTTATTACCTAACCTTGTCTGATCTGCAAATAGGGGGCAAAATTCGCAAAATGCTATTCTCCTCCTACCCCATGGCCCAGTGGTCAGGCAATTTGTATACTATTTGTTTCTGATGGAACATCTTTTAGTTTTCACTGAGTGAAAACAGTACAGCTGATCATGGCTCCTGTGAACATCCTTTCCTATTCTCCCCTTAAGATCATTGGATATAATAGCGAGATGAACAAGCAAACCCCAACAAACTTGGGGTTGATTGAGCACAAGAAGGATGTTCCACAAGAAATTCAATGTTCTCTAACCCAAAAAGGAATGTTGAAATTTCTGACACATACCTGATGATTTTTAGCCTGACTTCTTAAGGAAATAAGACTTAGGCTGTCACACTGAGTGTGTAGATTTTGTAAGAGTGTGTTGTCAGCTTCTTCTCTCTGCCAATTTCAACCAAATTTGTTTGGGGGGTGGAGGAGAAGTAGGGATCTTGCAAATAAATAACTTCCTATCAGTTTCATTAAAGTAAGTGGCTATAAGAAGAAAGACCCACTAAGTTTCCCAACTGAAAGACAAGCTTCTGTCTCAGTTCATGCTTTCTTAGGCTCTAGGGAATGAAAGTGGATGAGAGTTCCAACTACAGGAAAAGCTTCAATGGGAGCTCATAATAGTGACAAAAGTTTGAAGCAAACTAGGCTTCATTAGTTCCAATACTCATGAAAGTGTTTGTTTAGGTTGAAACTGAGTACTAGTTGATGCAGCACCGTTTAGAAAAATAAGCATGAGGTGGAAATTTAATCCCAGCTGTCCCAATGATTTATTCTATGACACTGGACAGTTATTTTTCCTGACCCTTTGTTTTGTTTTGTTTTTCTTCCATTTAAGTTAAGTACCCTGCAGCCCAGGAGACTGTTAGCCTTCTTATGCAGCAAGGGCACATTGCTGGCTCGTGTTCAACTTGGTGTCCACCAGGACCCCCTAGGTCCTTTGCTGCCAAGCTGCTTTCCAGACAGTTTACCCCCAGCATGGGGTGTATTCTTCCCCAGGTGCAGGACTTTGCACTTTCCTGTGTTGAACTACATTAGGTTCCGGTCGGCCCATTTTTCCAGCCTATCGAGGTCCCTTTGAATGGCAGCACAACCCTCTGGTGTATCAGTAACTCCTCCCAATTTTGTATCTTGAGGAAACTTGCTGAGGATATACTCTGCCGCATCATCCAGATCATTAATGAAGATGTTGAACAGGATTGCACCTAGTACTGAACTTGGTTTACACCCTGGGATGCACGGCTAGTTACTAGCCTCTAACTGGACTTCGTACCGCTGATTACCACCCTCTTGGCCCAGCCGTTCATCCAGTTTTCAATCCACCTTACTGTCTGCTCATCCAGCCAATATTTCATCAGCTTCTCTATGAGGATCTTACAGGAGACAGTGATGAAAGCCTTCCTAAAGTCTAGGTAGACAACATCCACTGCTCTCCCCTCATCTATCAAGCCAGTCATTTAATCATAGAATGTTATCAGGTTGGTCAAGCATGCCTTTCCTTTCATAAATCCATGCTGAGTATTCCTGATGACTTGTCCTTCATGTGCCTGGAAAGGGTTTCCAGTATTAGTAGTTCCATCACCTTACCAGGGATAGAGGTAAGGTTGACCAGCCTGTAGCTCCCTGGGTCTTACTTCCTGCCCTTTTTGAAGACAGGAATGACATTTGATTTTCTACAGTCTCAGCCACTTCTCCCAATTGCCATGGTCATTGAATGATTATTGAGTGGCCTCAAAATGTCGTCAGCCAGCTCCCTCAGCACTAGGGTACATCCCGTGAGGGCCTATGGACTTATGTATGTCCCACCTGCATAAGTATTCCCTGACCTGATCCTCTTCTACCGAGGATAAATTTTCCTTGCTCCAGACTTTGCCCCTGGTCTCCAGGGCCCGGGATTCTGGAAGGCTAATCTTGCTAGTAAAGACCGAGGGAAAGAAGGTATTCAGTACCTCTGCCTTTTCCATGTCTTGTGTCACCAGGGCCTCTGCCCCATTCAGTGACGGGCCCATGTTTTCCTAGGTCTTTCTTTTACCACTTCTATACTTACAGAAGCCCTTCTCATTGCCTTTGGCATCCCTTGCCAAATTCAGTTCCAAGTGGGCTTTGGCTTTCCTAAATTAATCTCTGCATGCTCAGACAGTGTCTCTATTCCTTCCAGATTTCCTGTCCCTGCTTCTACCTTCTGTATTATTTCCTTTTTATGTTTGAGTTTTGCCAGAAGCTCCTTGTTCATCTATGCAGGCATCCTGGCATTTTTGCCTGACTTCCTGCTCATTGGCATGGACTGTTCCTGAGCTTGGAGGAGGTGATGCTTGGATATTAACCAGCTTTCTTGGGCCCTCTCTTCTCTCCATGGCCTTATCCCATGGGACTCTTCCAAGCAAATCCCTGAAGAGGGCAAAGTCTGCTTTCCTGAAGTCTAGGGTTGTGATCTTGCTTTTTGCCCTCCTCTCAGGATCCTGAACACCACCATCTCACAGTCACTGAAGCCAAGGCTGCCTTTGATCTTCACATCCCCAACAAAAGCCCTTCCATGTTTGTATGAGGTCCAGCAGAGCACCTTTCCTCTTTGGCTTCTCTGTCGCTTGGGTCAGGAGGTGCTCTTCATGAAACTCCTGGATTACATATGCCCTGCTGTGTTGTTTCTCCAGCGGATATCGGGATGGTTCAAGTCCCCCATAAGAACCAGGGCCTGTGAGCATGACGCTATTTCTACCTGTCTGCAGAAGGCTTCATCCGCTTATTCTTCCTCATCAGGTAGCCTATAGCAGACATCCAATATAATGTCACTCATACTGATCTGCTCTTCAATGCTTATTCATAAACTCTCAGTTGGCTCATCATCCACCCCTAGGCAGAGCTCCGTGCATTCCAGCTGTTCTGCCAGATAAAGGGCAACTCCTGCCCCGTCTTCCTGGCTTGTCCTTCCTAAAGAGCCTGTTTCCCTCCATTGCAACACTCCAGTTATATGATCCATCATACCGTGTCTCCATGACCATAACAAGATCATAGCCCTGCAACTACAACTAATTCCTCATGTTTATTCCCCAGTCAGCGTTTACAGGCTGATTTCCCAGAAAGGGTTTGAAGGTTTTTCCCATAGTGCTGCCTTGTAGGCGATCCTTGCTTACATACAAATACTTGAGGTGATCCTACTTAAGCTCTTTTGTGTTTACTTTCATTCACACCACCACAGGCCCTTTGCTTATCAACTGGGTCCATCAGTCCCTCACATGGCTGCTGGTAACTCTCTCCTTCCCCTGTTGAGATCTAAGAGCCTGAATCTCTTCTGAAAACGAGTCTTTGTTTTCTGTATTGCTGAGGTGCTTTTGAAAGTTTTACTGAAAGTAAGTTATAATCTCACTTACTTTAAAATATCTTAATTTTACTTCATTTGTCATTTAATCATATACACTGATAGATAGCTAGATAGATATATTAATCATTGATTGGCATTCAAGAATCATTCATGTAATATTTATTGAATTCATATGTCTATATCTGGACGACTGGAGAGAGCAAATATTAGCAGATAAAATGATTATACTTTCAGTGATGATTTATAAACTGTTTGTAAACATTTAAAGCCACAGTAGTTCATACATATCCTAGGTGATAGAACTTCACTTATTTATACGCCAGACACATCTGTAAAGAACCTTGAGTAAGGATCGTAAATATCATCTATGTCCCTGTTTGAAGATTTAAATTAAAAGAGAAGCCTCACTCTGACAAGTGTGCTCCTTACTTCTTATATGAATTTATTAATCATTAGTTTCAATCTCTTTGGTGTATTGGGTTTGCGTGGCAAGGTTTTGGTAGTGGAGGGGCTACAGGGTGGCTTCTGTGAGAAGCTACTAGAAGCTTCCCCTATGTCTGACAGAGCCAATGCCAGCCGGCTCCAAGATGGACCCACTGCTGGCCAAAGCCGAGCCAATCAGTGACGGTGGTAGCGCCTCTGTGATAACATATTTAAGAAGGAAAAAAAACCAAAACTGCACAACAACCTGCAGCTGGAGGGAGGAGTGAGAATATGTGAGAGAAACAACTCTGCAGACACCAAGGTCAGTGAAGAAGGAGGAGGAGGAGGTGCTTCAGGCACCAGAGCAGAGGTTCCCCTATAGCCCGTGGGGAAGACCATGGTGAGGCAGGCTGTCCCCCTGCCGACCATGGAGGTTAATGGTGGAGCAGATATCCACGTGCAGCCTGTGGAGGACCCCATGCTGGAGCAGGTGGATGTGCCCAAAGGAGGCTGTGACCCTATGGAAAGCCTATGCTGGAGCAGCCTTCTGGCAGGACCTGTGGCCCTGCGGAGAGAGGAGCCCATGCTGGAGCAGGTTTGCTGGCAGGACTTGTGACCCCGTGGGGGACCCATGCTGGAACAGTTTGTGAAGAACTGTGGCCTGTGGGAAGGACCCACGTTGGAGAAGTTCGTGAAGAGCTGTCTCCCGTGGGAGGGACCCCACGCTGGAGCAGGGGAAGAGTGTGAGGAGTCCTCCCCTTGAGGAGGAAGGAGCTACAGAGACAACATGTGATGATCTGACCGCAACCCTCATTCCCTGTCCCCCTGCGCCACTGGTGGGGGAAGAGGTAGAGAATTCGGGAGTAAAGTTGAGCCCAGGAAGAAGGGAGGGGTTGGGGAGACTGTTTTAAGGTTGTTTTTATTTTCTCATTACCCTACTCTGATTTGACTGGCAATAAATTAAATTAATTTTCCCTAAGTCAAGTCTGTTCTGCCTGTGATAGTAATTGCTGAGTGATCTCCCTGTCCTTATCTCGACCCATGAGCCTTTCATTATGTTTTCTCTCCCATGTCCAGCTGAGGAGGGGATTGACAGAGCGGCTTTGGTGGGCACCTGGCATCTAGCCAGGGTCAACCCACCACAGCTGGCTAGCTAGTCAGGAAAAAAAATAATCTAGTATTAAAACCTCAATCTTCCTATACTGGAAAAAACTAAGTCACCTATTAACCTTTGTTAGACTATATGGCTTGGGTTTCTACAGTTCAGTGTCTAATGTAAAATATTGATTTAACTGCATAAATTACATCGTTTATTGTCATAATATAGCCTACAAAACAGCAATTGAACTTCCTTTGTTCTAAGCAGTGAAGTTTAAACTTCAAAACCTTGCACTGAAATATATATTGAGATTATGAACTTCAAGAATTCTTATACATTGTATAATTCATTGTTATCCTGTTATTTTGATTTAACAGCATGCATAGGTTTAATATACCTGAAACTTCGAACCTGAAAATTCAAATATGATTTTTGCTGTTGCTCACAATAAGGCAAATATTATAAAACAGTAGAGTCATAAAAATAATAGAAAATGTATTACAAAAAAGGGAAAACATTTTTTGTGTTCTGTTGATGCCCATTCAAATACATAAATGGTATGTTAACTCTGTGAAGTAGTGTACCATACGCAAAAGTGCCACTGTTTTCCAAATATTGCATCATATCTATTCAGTATGACAATAGCTTTAGGCACGAAATAAAACTTTGCATTACTTTAGACTTACATGGAAAGATATTTATGGTACTGCTGGAAATGCTGCATCGAATTGCACTTATTTCCCAGATTTATATTGGGCTAAAAGAAGTCATTAGCAATTTGCATTTTGAGAACATTGTTGGTACAATAAGTGTTGTGAGTCACCAAAAGCTTAGTGACATAAAGAATTACAGCCTGAAGGAAAAAAAAAATATAATTTGCCCAGAGTACTGCATCTGATTTAGTATATTATGATCAGAGATTTGAATTGCCTTTTTATTTCTTGTTTTTCAAAATATGAATAGGCACTTTCATAAGCATTTGACGGAGGGAGAATATTCATTGGATAGCTTTATTTCTTTTTTTTTTGGCCAGAAAATGCACATGGCTGGAGGACACACAGAAACTCCTAACATTCAGATATAGAATAGTAGCAGTACCTCCAGTTTAAAACCTGATCTTAAATTCTTTTGAAGAAAAATGCTGTAATGCTGGGAAAGCATGTATGTAAAAGACAGAACTTGTAACACTTAAACTGAACAGTTTGGAACAGAATAAGATACTGGTGCCTACTTTGTATTTTAACAATAGTATCATGATGACTCATCAATACTCTAGACTACACAGGAACCAAAGAAAACCAAATTGCTCAATGAAAACTTTCCCATTTATAGGTCAGACTATAGCCCTTCTTTCTGTGGGAGCATTAAGAGGATTTCATTCTTCTACCCATTATTATTACATAAAACTTGTAGAAACTTGCTGTCTTTGACACCTCTACACCTTACCAAATTTCTTGAAATGTGCAGCCAGTTCAAAGTTGTTAGAGAAAGATAGATGCACTGCTACATGTATCATGATCACGCAAGATTTATTTATCTATGAAACCAGTATAAAAATCTTTTAATGAGGAAAACTTAATCTTCTATAGGATTTGTTCCTTTGTGTTTTTTAAAAATTATCACAAACTAAATTTCAGGCTTATTATGTTATTGACTCTTTTGTGTATCCTTCTACCAAAGAATGTTAGAAGAGTTCTTAATCAGATTCTATTAAAGATTTTTTTTAATGCAATTCAAGATGTTAAGATGCTTTTTGCAAAGTGGAATTTTTTTCTTATACATAAGTAACACACCAGAGAGCAACTTCTTTTTCTGTCAAGGCAAATTGTAGTAGAGCATAAAGCTTGGCATAAGCTTGTTCCTCACCATAGGTATTTCCAGTTACTCTTGCAGGATTTTTCAGTCTGACAGAGAACTCATAGGACTAGCTGATCTAGCTGCCTAAAGGAGACAAGAAGATAGCTTTGTATGCTTGTGCAAGGTCCTAACACCTGGCAAAACTATTCTTAGCATAAAGACTTAAAACACTTAGAAGAATTTATACTATTCTAACATCTCCTACAACATGTTCGTGTGCTGGTTTATTTTAAAAATATTTTTTAATTGGTTAAAACACCAAAACCAAACAAACCCATAAAATCCCCCAAAATCCAATCTTTACTAAATCAGTTTGGATCAGTGTACATCGGGAAGGCCAGAGCTGTTTAAATATAAATTTAGACTGGATCTAAACTGGGCTCCAAATATCTTTTAAAAGTGCTTAATAATAGTCCAAAAATATGTCTTTGAAACTTGCTTAAACTCTTGGAAGCATAAAAGCTTACTCCTACTGAAGTTACTATGATTTTTAAATATCTTGCTTTTACAGAAAGGATATTAACATCTCTGTAGCTGCTTGCTGTTATTTACTAGTGAATCTGGATGACTAAGAAATCTAGAAAGCTGCTAGAAGTCTAAGCAGGAAAAAAGAGTACTTATATTACCTAGAAAAACTCCGCTGTACTTTCAGCTGCCTAAACAGAAAATCCCCACCAGCTGTTTTTTGAAAGTTCTATATGACTGTGAGTCTACTTGATCTAGGTGATGAAACTCATTTTCTTCATGGAATGTTTATTTGCTTCTTATCATTTTAGTTTGTTTTTTTATGATGATAGCATTTTGATAGCAACAAAAATGAGCATTTTATTTTTTTTAATTTGGTAATTAAGAGAGATTTCTCCTCCCCCCTCCCCCCAAGTTTTTTGTGAGATCTTAATTTGCTTCAACACCAAAGAGCTAGTCAGAAGAGCATTTGCACCGTGGTTGGCTATTTTGTAATTAGTAGAATAACTGATTTATTTTCTTGGAATTCTGTGGATTCCAGTGTGATGCAAAGACATTGAAAAAGATTGCAGAGGAAGTTCATAGAATCACCATCACTAGCAATCTCTAAGTCTGTCATTGCTATGTCCATCAGTGCCTTTTATTTTTGGTTGTCTTTGCTTTAATGAAATAAATGTCTAATCCCAGGATTGTCTTAGATTTTAAACTGTTTTGTGCCAGAGACATTGCTGTCTCTTGTTTGGATGAATGCATAGTTATGACAATTCATTAATAAATAATATATTTAGTCATATTTTGTGCCAAAAATAATTAAAATAACTCTTTTTAGAATGTGGATCCAACTACTAGATTTAGTTTCTTGCATTATTTCATCATTCTGACTCATTATGTCCTTCTTTCTTTAATTTTAGAATACATACATTAGAGGTCTCTCTCTCTTGTCTGCCCATAATAACTTTTACTAAGCAACTTTCCTAATCACTAAAAGTGTAAGAATCAACTAAAGCACTAAACAATTCCAGACATGGTAAGAGTGAATTATATGTATATATAAAAAGAGAAAAGATTGTTTGATTGAAATCTTGACTTTTATGAAAATGTAGTAAGAAACTTGTGGTTGGGGGAAATATTTTAAAGTATTTTAAAATAGGCCATCATAAGGGAAAAGCTATCTTTGACAGTTTTTCTTTTAGAGTTACTGTGTAGAACTTTGTCAGGATCCTAGGTAGTTCTTTTCTTTATTGCTGCTGAGAGTCACCTAGCTTCTGCTGCATGATCTGGTTTTGGCTGGCAGCGTGGGGACTTGGGTCCCCAAGTGGAGGGCAGGCTCTGCACTCATACTACATTTGAGAAAGAATCCCATGGAAAAGCTAATTAAATAACAGAAAGCAGGTAAAGGGTTTAAAAACCAGAGTTCATTTTTTAATCAGCTATTTTACTTTTAGAATTTAGGAAGTAGCCCACCTGTGAAGAGGGAAGTCAGCAAGATGGAACTTGTGCTTTGAAAACCTTCAGCTGGTGGTATGTGTAGATACCAAGATGGAATTTTCCTGAGTGAAGCAAAATTGCTTAAGGTCACTGAAGTTTTATTGCATCTCTTACACCATCAGCAGATGGAAAAAAGGTTGTTAGGAAAAGAGGAACATAAGGTCAAGTGAGTCCTATCAAAGAGTCTCTAGTGCAATATGATGGCCAAGTACAGTCCTTACAACTAAGAGGTGGAAGGAAGTTGTAAGACCTTAAAATCAAGGTTCAGCTTCTGCTTGCATCTGTCAAGATTTGTATGAAGTCTGGCAGCACCTTTGGCCTTGGTGATAGTGGAAAGATACCTGCAGACCCACCAAAACTGATCTTATTTTGGGAGGCTCATATAATATCACTTATTCAAAACCAGGCATAGACAGCAGAGACAGATGATATTTGTCTCAGAGTTAGATAGTACAGTTCTCGCCTCTCACTTCATCCCAAAGGGTCTCTGACATCTTTACTTGTTGTCAGAATCAGTGAATTAAGTGTTAAGGGATTGAAACTGCCCCAGCAGTGAGATAGTTCAGTGAGAACAAAGTTAAAGGCTTCTTTTCTTGATTTGGCACTCAACTACTAACAAGAATTGCATCTTGGACTTTACTTGGCTTTAAAGACTATCTGTTTTCAGGTTTGTCAGTCATCTCAAAACTGCTTTTTTTGACAGAAAAGGTTGCTCTTCCCTTTTTATCCACTTGATTCTCCTTAAAAAGGTTAGACTCAGTGATGATATTGCTCAGTCATGCAGCTCGTCCCATCAGTTTTGAGTAATATCAACTGCATTAAATACATGTTCAGAAATGAAAAATTCTAATTGTGGTTTATATCAGAGTTCTAAGAGTCTAGGCGATAGGCAGATAAATTCTTTACATGCTTTTTGGTGACATGTTTTGTTCTTGGTGATTTGAGTTTCTTAAATAAGTGTTCATTTATTCCCACTTTTTTCTCTCCCTTTTTGTTATTAAATGCGTTTTTCTCTAGTTTAGCCAATAGTCCTTGACTGTTCAAACGGAGGTGATCTAAACTATGTAATGCTCTCTCACTAAGGAATGTGAACTTCTTTTCCATAAAACTATTTACCTACCCAGTGATTCACTTCCGAAACTTCGTTTTTCTTTGTACAGAATAGAAGATCTATGTTTGGAAACATTTCATCATTCCCAGTTTATAAGTTATAGATTTCTTCAGAGAACTGTCACATAAAGCAGCAGTGGTAATCACTGTCTGCACATTTATCTTCATTGTACAGATGTGATGAATTTTGAGAGACTCCACAAAGGAGTTTAGTTCAGTATAACTAATCTTTTTTTAAAAAAAGTTAAGTGTTATTATCAATGTCAGTATTTCCATATGCATAAAATTTGGCCATGAGATTCAATTACTTATTTCTCCTAAGATGGCTCAACATCCTATATTTCCTCCAAGATTAGTATGAGTTCATTCTCCACCATGGCAAATTATTTTTCTAATCTAGGCCAACAAACACTTGTGTAGGAATACTTTTTTCTCTAGTGGAAAAATGAAAACTTGACTAATTCTTGGCTGGTATTTATTTTGCTTTTACCTGGATTTTTTTTTTTTTCTTTTTTTGGTGTTGACATTTTCTGTGCAGCAGGAAATCTCCAGTTTTCAATCAAATATACTTGCATGTTTTAAGAAAAATTGATAGTTCTTTTAGAACTGAAGAAGTTACCTTTATTTAAAAGTAAGATCTATAGCTGTCAGTGGAAGTTAGTCTCAAGCAGCAGAAGTTAAGGAAAATAAAATAACTTTAGTAAATTAACTTAAATTTAAGAAATCTTTACTTGGATGTTGTCTGATTGCAATTCCTATTTCCTACTAGCTAACTGAAGGCTTTATATAATTTCCACTAACACAGGAGTCTCAGCTCATATTGTTTGGCCCTTAGCTAGATTTCTTCTAATTTCTTTTCAATTTTAGTCAGAAACCCTGTTGGCATTTTAAGAGATTTGCAATCTGTAGCAGTCATATTATACAGAACAAGAGGAAGAGTCTGTGCTTGGTCTTCTGTTTAACAGGAAGGCTGTCTTCAACAGAAGTGCTCCACTGCTATTGCTTTTGCAACATATCATTACAATCAGTATCATTTGTTCCATGCTTTTTCAGCATCTGTGAAGCAGCAGCTGGTTACTGCTTTCTTCATCATCAAAGTGCTTTCAAGGACATTGGACTAGAAACTTCTAGGAGAATTTTATTAATTTGAAAACAGAGAAATATAAGTATTTCAATGTTGGTTTCAAATGTAGGTCAAGTAAGATGTTAAAAAGTATTGGGGAAGACTTATCCACCATGGGAATGTGTGTGTTGATCAAATATGAAAAGTCTTCTTGGAAGCAATAGAGTTTTCTTCTTATAATTTTGATGATTCTCCATTATTTTGATAATTTTAATTCTCCTCTTTATAATTTCCCTTTATTTTGCTAGGGATACCAGAAATACAATCGGTCCCTTTAAATCTTCATGTTGACATAAAATGTCTGTAATTAATACCCTCCACTCCTGGGATTTACACAGCTCTAACAAAAATAAATCTTCTTCAAATGGAAATCTGGGCACATTCTAGCCACCTCTAATCCTTCTGCAACATTAAACTTCTACAAGTAGCACTTAATTGATAGCCACCAGCCTACATTTTACATATGTGAAGTTTGGCAATAAAAGCAAAAAGATCTGGACGTTTCGATTTAGAAGGCATCATGCTGTCAGCATGTCCTTTGCTTATTTGTTCTTACATATAAGTTGGATTCCATTTTTATGGTAAAGCTATCAAGAAATGTATCATGAAGAGGCAGTTGCTGTCTTAGATAACCATCAACTTCTTTTTAATAATAATTCAACATAAACTTGGGGAAGAGAAGATCCAAAATGATCATCAACACTTAAATGTTTTAAATAAGTAAGAAATGGTGGTAGAGGCACTATGGGACATAAGAATATCAGATCATCTCAGTGCTCTGTCATATTCTTCATTTAATTAAGGCCAACCCATTGCAGATGTTGTTAACAATAACTAGAGTCTGATATAATCAAATATACATCTGAATTGCTTTATTGATACTTCAGGATGGTATCTGTGTGCTATTTGTTACACCTAGAGATGCAAATTAATTCTTGCTTTCAAAGTTCTTTTAGAATGGGTGATTTTGGAAAGAGACATAGCAAACTTACTGTGCAGAATTCTTCACCTATCAATGTACTGTTAAAGTAGCTGTAATTTCATTGCACCTCCTTTGGTAAATATAAATTCAAGGCAATACTTTAATTAGCTACTATAAGTTTCCCCAGAGAACCTCATTTATTTTATTCTGTTGCTATGAAATCATAGAATTGTTGAAGTGGGAAGGGACCAACCTCCCTGCTCAAAGCAGGGTCAACTACAGCACATTGTTCAGGACTGTATCTAGTTGGGTTTGCATATCTCCAAGGGTGGAGACTTCACAACCTCTCTAGGCAACCTGTTCCGGTGTTTGACTACCCTTACAGTAAAAAACGGGTTTTTTTATTACATTCAGGTGCAATTTCCAGTATTTTACATTCTATTGCCTCTTTTCCTTTCACTGGTTGCCACTAAAAAGAGTCTGGCTCTGTCTTCTTTACTACCTTGCATCTGATATTTATACACATTCATAAGATCTACTCTGAACCTTTCTTGTGGCTAAACAGTCCCGGCTCTCTCACCCTCTCCTTTTATGTCAGAAATTGGAAATTATTTTGGATAGGTCAGGAATTCATCTTTTATATCTTTCTAATACAATTCTAAAGTTTATTCCAACTCCCTTATTGATGTATTTTCATTATTCCTAATAATTTTATTATAGTTATGCCACTGCTGATCCTAACAACAACATGTTCTTCCCCCTTCCCCACCTATTAAAATATCTCCTGTGTCCTCTACATGTCTCTTTAGTGTGTAAAGTGAAAGGATATGTCTAATCATCAAATATTTCTCATTGTAGTTTGAAAAATTAAAAAATTACAGTAAGTGTCTGCAGTTGTACTACATTTAAGGTATAGAGATTGGAACTAATATTGTGGAATACTAAAGTACATTTATTTAAAAGGTCTACTCTTCTTTTGATTTCTGCCACTAGGAGGTGAAAGTGGTCCTTTCACATAATCAGCAGTAGGAAAATCTTGTCTTGCTCAGTGCCTTTTCTATCCCTCCACTATCTTTTTTTTTTTTTTTTTTTTTTTTAGAATAGGAATGTATTGTGTTTGGTTTTTCTTTTATAATGCTTTCTTAGTGTTTGTGGCTCACCCTGTTCACACAATCATTTCCTCTTGGTTGATAATCTGTTCTTCCCTCCCTCAAAATGGCCTAAAAGCATTTCCTCCCTTTGCCTTTTCCAGCATTTCTGCCTGACTTTTTTTTAAAAAAAACAACAAATTACAAAAAATCTCCAAGCTAGCCTTTCCAAACTGGCAGCCTGGTTGCTGTAGCCCTGAATCCCCTTAAAGCCAAATGCTTTAAGGCCACTTGAATTCAGGGAATTGAAATTGCCCAGAAAATGTCAAGAGCTAGGGTTATTCAAATGGCCCTAGGGAATTAGGCTCTCATTTCTTACTAAAAGACTTTGTGAGGACATCACCTCTAGTTCTTGGCCCTTTAAAATTGTCACTGTTCGTTATATTTATGAAATTGCTCTTTTATTTAAGTGCTTTAAAATTCCAGCAAAACCACTGACAGAAGCTATCTATATTTCTCCCTAATTTCTTTTTTCAGTAACACTATCAGATTTCTAACTAGCTTTCCTTCTTCAAAATTTGTTCCCTGAATTATTTGTAACTTCTGAGGATGAATATTCCCCAATTGTATTAAACACTGCAAGTTTGCACTCTTAACTAGTGTTCTCTCTACACTGTCTTTCAACAGATAAAGGTCAGTGAGGGACAAGAAACGTGACCTCAAATGAAAAGGTCCAGGCAAAAGGTCTTGCATACCATGGGCCTTGCATACAGTAGCAAGTGCTAAATGTAAAAATTTTACTCAAATTCAGGTGTTTACTTGGAGATGTCTCATTCTGGTCAAGCACCTTAGAATCTCATTCTGCAGAAATATGTAAGAGGTTTTCAGTCTCTTTCTTGCAAATCTTTACACCCACAAATGAAGACATAAAAAATTAACAGCAGAACACTTTCTTTTTTTTCCATTGGAGTATGCCTTAAGAGAATCATTCTTTTATGCAAACTGCAGGGTATAAAAATAAATAACAAAACAAATGATTATGAAATAAATCAAGGTATTGTGGTTTCCTAAGTACTGAGGATTAGGGATAATGCATCCTCACTCTTTTTTTCTCATTGATTTGAAAATGAAGATATATGAACTCTGTCTCTTTTTACTGTTGGTATATTCTCGCACATTCTGATAGTAACTGAAATGAGGTCAGTTAACCATAACCCTGCCATACATTGTCAGGGAACACAGCAAGGATAAAATAATGTAGTAAGAACTTTTTAATTCTTGATTCAAGTGTAAAATATTTACCAGATTATTAGAATTCATCCTCTTTCTTCCTTTAATTTTTTTGCAGCAATTACACTTTTCCTTTTGCTGAAGTGTTAGAAGTACATGCCTCAAGCACACCAAAACAATTCTTTTTTTGAAAAGTCTTAAGTCAGTAGTGTCTCTCCAACTCCATGGTGGACTTTCCTATCCTTACTTTTTTAATTCACAGTTTTATAAGAATGATGAACAGTTTTTTTAATTAAGCAAATTTAGCTATGGAGATAGAGGGTTTTTTTCGAACTTACTGGTTCCTGCCATGTGCTGTTCTTCATATTAACTTTTAGATAGCTTTGTCATTCATCAAATATAGCTTTATTTGGAAACCCACTTAAGTTGTTAATGGTTAAATCCTTTTTTTTTTTTTTTTCCCTTCCCTTTTCCCTTTGCCTATGTGTTTATGAGCTTTGTTATTGTGGGGAATGCTATGATAATATTATCCATATATAAAATTTTTCAGCACTGCAAAATACTTCAGATCTGTCTTGCATCAATCACACTGAGCCAAAATCTATGATTTCTAATCAGTAAAGTTCTTGACTGTAGTGGGAGTTTTGCTCAGTTTAAGACCTGCAGTATTTGGCCTGTATTTTTTCCTGTACTAAAAGAACTTGATCATGTTTTCATGAAATAAACCTAGTATTCTTTTCTATTGGTTTTCTTTTCCAGGATCTCATTTCCTCTAAGACATCTGGCATGTAAAATTGGCTGACAGGAATGTTGCCTGGTGCATGAGTCTTGGAATGTTAACACTCTAAAGCTCAGTGCCATATCATGAGTGTGTTTTTCATAATGTTAGGAAGGATGAGTTTCCAGTTTATTCTTGTGCACAGACTCGGGATTTTTTTTTTAACAGTGCCTTGACCAGTTGTTATATGTAGGAGCTGAACCTTTAGCTGGTAATGCAGAGAGAGCAACAACCTGTTCAAGTAACCAGTCTCAAAACAAGACACCAAAACTGAAAGGCTTGATTTCCTCTCTGAATTGAACGACATTAATACATTCAGAATGATTGTAGATGATTTTTCCCCAACTTGTGTTTTCACTTATCTGTTACAAGGTTGATGGACTGTAAAAATATTTCCTTTGTGGAATAGTCATGCTTTATGTCTGTCTGTCTTTGTAAAACAAACAAAACCGAACTCCAGTCAACCTAAAATCATTCTTTAGTTCCATTAATATGAAAGGAGAGGTTTCCATTGATCGTACTACATTTTGGATAGGGCTTTTAGGCAGGCTTATAGCTGAACTATTTTTAGTTTTCTAATATAAGGAATGTGTAACTGAAATATTCAGAGCTGCTGTCACCTACTGTGCATAGCATATATGAGTGGTATTATTCTGTTAGTCAGACTTGCATCACATTTGAGCTGTCATACATTCAGCTATACTGAAATCAGGGAGCTGCAGCTCCTCTCAAAACCCTCTAAAGGTTCTGTGTCTGTCATATTAGACAGTCAGGTGAGTGCCAAATTCACTGAAGCTCACCGAACTGAATATATTGAGGCTACAGTTGCTGCAACGTTAGAGAAGTAAAGCTACAGAGCAAATGGGGGTGGGGTGGAGGAGAAGGCGCAAAATGAGAAGGCAGGGCTGAAAGCAAGCAAGCAAAAAAGGATTTGTTAAAATCAGTGAGGAAAGTAACCAAATGTGCACTGCTTAAGCTTCCTCAGAGATACTCTGGTCAGTCATCCCTGGTATACTTTCCCTATGCATCAGTTTCTCAGGCTGTTTTCTCTTTGGTATCCCTGCTCCTCTTTCTTGCTCATAGCAGCCTGATACTTTCTAATATGTAAGTTCCCACTCCACTGGCATATTTGACTTTCCTTTCCTGTCTGGTTGTCCTTAATTCTGCATTATGCAAAAATTTTGGCTTTTGGCTGCTTCACATCTGTGGGATTCCAAGGGGAGAAATCAGATTATTTTTTTCTAATCAACAACAAATGTAACAGTGAAGTACCCTACTAGCTGTGAATATCTGTAATAAGTGTGTTTAAACTTTTAGGATTTCCATTGCTATGAAGGTAGAGAGCTTGCCTTGATTTCTGTGTTATTGAAAGATAACAAGTCATCAAAATTATGGATTTTAAAAAAAGTCTTATTTTAGAGAGCAGAACATTTTGAATGCCGAGCATAGCCTTGAGTGTCTGCTGAGAATTTGCACCAGAGGCAGAACCTAAAATAATATAGTCATAGAAAGGATACTGAATGAATCTGAAATCTGTGCCTGTTTCAAATTTCAGCTACTGCTTTTGCACAAAGGAAACAATTTCTTGTTTGTCAGATATAAAATAAGGCTTACTATGTTACATATATGTCCAGTTTAGAGGAACATTTTTTAAAGCTTTGAAGGTAGGTTATTTATAATTTTCAGCAAATTAGGTAGTTTTGTCAGAATGTTGTGTGCATAATGAATTTCAAAATTTACAATAAAAACAGATTTCAGCATCTCTTGTGCAGAATTAAAAAGAAATGTGCAGAATATAAATTTTGAACTCAACTATGCATAGCTGTAACATTCTGCTAAAAGTTTAAGATTTATGTTTTGCATTGTATAGATTCATTAATATCACTTGCCTGTCAGACAATGCAGTTAATGGAATGCAACAGTCTTTTAATGTGTTTTATTTACTCTGCCATCTCTTTCCAAGACTAAAAAAACCCAAGCCTTCCATGTTTCCTTGTATGTCCTGTTTCCTAGACGTCTGGTCGTTTTTGCATCCCTTTGGGTACTTCCCATTCAACACCGTCTTTGGAACTTGATGCAAAAACTGAGTACAGTATTCCAGTGGAAGCCTTAACACTTCTGAAATTGCTATATTTTCTTTTGATCTTCCACTCCTCCTCCCCTAGTTTGAAAGATGCATTTTACCACAAATTGGCTCCTTTAGAAATGGCATAAATAGTTAAGTAAATTTTGTTTGTTAAAGATGAAGAGTATTTCTTCTTCTATCATTAAATCTATGTGTAAAGTATTAGAAGAGCCTCTCCTCTTTTTTTTTTTTTTTTTTTTTCCCCTTCACTGTGATCTTTTTGTATTAGGATGTGAGACATTCCTTAGCGCAGGAGTTGTAATTTTGGATCCATAGCATCATGTTACATGAGTGATAAGGCATTTTCAGTTGCTATATAAGAAGGCTTGTCACAATTTCTCAGTCCTAGATTTTGTGCTAATAGAAAGGTGAAACATTAATATTTAAAATATTAAGTATCTACTAAGTTCATCCTATATATGGTAGGACAAAATGATGACACTTTCAGAGGACATTTTTCTCCACTGCTTAAAGGGAAGGTCTGGAAACTAAAATTTTCAATGGCTACATGTAGGTGTGATGGAGGAGTGCAAATCCACAGTGGAGAAAGATGGAAACTTCTTGGAAATACCTCTCTCTCTTTTCTCTCTAGTGAGTCAAGGAGATGCTAAGGTAAAGTTAACAGTTAAAGTTAGCAGAAATGAATTGTAATATAGAAATCAGAAATTACTTGTTCGGTGTCTCATGATGTCTAAAATTATGCAGAGAGTTAGGTGTGCATTAGTTAATATGGATGACCAAAATTAGTACTTTAACCCCAAAGTTGTAACTTGACATTTAGAGGTGTCCCTGGGTCAGCTGGTATTCCTCTTCAAGTTTCTACTGTGGATTAGCTCCTCTGCATACCCTAGAACATCAAAATGAGAATATTGAAACAAATGTTTTCACCTGAAAATGCTGCTTTGTCAATACATAAACTTCACACATAATCTTCTCAATCGAAATGTTTTTTCAGTGACAAGTTTAAATTCTTGAAATGTTTCATAGTGTATTTTCCAAATATAAGTTTGAGGCAGTCATCTGACCTTTTTAAAGTAGGAAAATATGCACTATAATTTCTTAGTTATGAATCTGATCTTCAGATCTTGAATTTCAGGTGAGATGAATGTTTTTCTTTAATCAATAATGAGATGCTTACATGCTTTTACTGCTTTCTTCTTGACACAATGGGTAAACAGCGATGTCATTACCAAGCCTTTAAAATAAGCAAAATATTAGTCCTTTTCTGAGCAAAGTGCATGACAAATAATTGGCACATGAATTTAGTATATTGTCTCTTCCATATCAAAACCTGTCCAAATCTTATTTGATTAAGCATAAAAAACCTCTGCGAATGCCATTAGGAGTATCGATGACTACTCAATTTTTCATTGTCTCCTTTTGTTTTTGACAACACATTGTTAAATTGCATGTTAGTCTTTCATCTTACATGAATACACTTTTATTCTCCAGAGATTAAAGGAATTGTTTTCACAATGAGATTTTTTTTAAGCATTTCCTTTTTCAATTAAAGTTGGAAACTTTAATCAGCTGGTAAAGTAGTGTGTACTTGTTACAGCTTGTTTGTCTAATGCTCTTGTTTCCCTCATAAATGCATTACAAGGCTCTTAAATCTTACCAGACACATCTTGGTTAGAAGAGGGGTCTCAGTTAGCAGTGATTCAAAGAGTATCAGTTTGTCATCTTCTTGAATTAGCTCGTTTTTCTTTTTTGTCTGTTTTGAAGCTTTTGCCCTTTTGGCCGAGAGTAATGTCTGTTGTGCAGCCCTACTGAGAGAGCAAGTGTTGAGAAATATGTAGCAGTTGTTGATTTCTCCTAATTCAATATCACTTGGCTGCTTACATGATGTAAATTCTTGTTTTGGTCCCATCTAGGCATTGATTTCTTGAGAGATTATTAGAGAGAGAGATACAAAACCCCTTTGTCATCTCTTTTGGTAGCTGAATTTCTGTGTATGTTTTCCCAGGAGACCAATGACGCTATGTTTTGGCCGAAGAATAATAAAAATAAACCTGTTAGGGGTGCATATATAATTTAGATTGCAATCGAAACTGCTACATGTAAGTGTTTACAGTGTTTGTATAAACCTCTATCTGTTTGTTTGTAGGACTTTTTAGAAGCCTGAGATATCTGAGGACTGTACTATATGGTGTCTTCAGTAAGACTTCTAGGCTGATGTCAGGATACCAGCTTACTGACTTTCACCTTCTGAATTTGCAGTCTGATAGATTCTGATGTCTGAGACTTCCATACTTAACTTTTAGGATGATATGTTAAAAGTGGGATAAATATATTCCATATATATATACACCTGATACATTTATCTAACACTATGCTCAAATGAATGTGTTAGCTTAATTTTTCTTTGAAGTTACTCTGAAAAGTCTGGGTTGACTTTATTACACAGGTTAAATTCTTCATTGACAAAGACAGAATTTGAAACTGACTAGGAACAACTAAAAGGCAAACTTAAACAGGCAACAAACTTAAAGGTATGAAGTAGCATTGTCCCATGACATATGAAGATAGATAATCTCTTTGTAACTGGAAAAGGATGTCATAAACATTTCAAAGGCCTTGACAGTACTTCCTGTTGATTTCAGTAGCTTTCTCATCAGATCTATCCTACACTTGATGCTTTATTTCCCAAATCTAGAATAATAGAATGTCTGTAGCAAGATATTTGTTTTTAACAGCAGGTATAAAAACAGAGTTGCAATTCTTGAGTGCTGCTCTTGGTTCTGTTATGGACTAGCTGTATATTTTTTAGCAAGTTAGCTAGAATTTGGTCTTTTACTTTTGTCTGATGAAAAATGAAGATAATTCTGCTTTGTTTGCTTCTGAAAAACACCGTGAGATGTTCCATAAGTAGAAAGAATTATTCATTCATGATCTCATAACATAATTATCTGTACTAGTTACTGTCAATTTTTTAATGTTATGTTCAAATTATATGGCATACCAGCTTGATAATGTGTTCAGGCTTCAGTAATCTGAGGCACCATATGACACATTTCTACACTGAGAGCTTTAGAGGGGCCTTCATCACAGAGTATTATATAATTACTGTTATGTTTCAGCTTTCACATTTTTGCATTTAGCCTTTCAGTTTCCTGAAACTTTTGAGGTTAAAATTTTGCAGATTTATTCTCTTCCTGGGTAGTATCTGTAATTGTATGTACACTCTGAAATGGGGCAAGTAATAGACAATTCTGCATAAGGGGGCAAGCTGGATAGGAAAGAATCCACTGTATTATTATAAACTATTGAGTATTGTTTTTAGACAAATATTGAACAGAATTTTTTAGAATGGGACAGACATTCCAAATAAAAGTTGCCTTTGTTTGTTCCATTGTTTGCCTTGATAGATTTATGAACCTTTCAAATTTTTATATTGCACATTAAGTCAGCTCTTTGTGCAGCTGGAAAATCCCTCATCTTCACAAGCTTGTGCTCCATACGTCCATTTACTTCTAATGATTCTCATCCTTTCTGGTGCTTGAGAGAATTTAAGAAACTAATGTAACAGGTCAGGAAGAAATCACAAGATGCTGGAGAAGCACTGTGGTGTCATCAGTTAAACTCCAATTATTATTTTTTTTTTTTTTTTAAATCAAGGTGCCAGGGACAATTTACCTGTATCTGACACTAATGTGCTGAGTGATATTGGGGAAGTTATTCTGTCCAACCCATAATAAAATGAAAACATTGCATTCATATCCCACATTTGAGGATGTCAGAGCCACAATGAGGGAGGTTTTGTAATGTTCTTTGGATATTTTCAGCTTTAAGCAAAAAAATTACTGTGTTCATCTGCTGCCGGGAAGCTTGAAGGAATAGTGAGCACTGCAAAGGGGAGAACAAAGTTTCCTCCTCATGGCCTAGACTTACTGTCTCACACAGAAGCCAGATAGCATGGAAAATGCTCTCCTGAGAGATTCTCTGGACGTATAATTACTAGAACATGAGGGATGGGGAAAGAATGTTTAGCACTGATATTTTTTGTACAAAGAAACTTGTGCACACACAAAACAACAGTTGAAAAAGAAACAGAGAGAGGAAGAAGGCACTTACAGTACTGATGATTGCTCAAGATGTGCCAGAAAGGATAGTTTTAGAACAAGGTATGTAATAAATCACATTTTCGGAAGTAATAACTTGTCAATACATTGAAAAAGTACTTTCAAATGAAGATTTAAACACACATTTACAGAGTATTCATATCTTGGATATATTTTGTTAGCTAAATGTGATTATACGGATACTTTCTGGGAAGCTAACTTTAACAAATGGTGGTGGCAGCTCCTTAATTAACAGTGTTACCTGAAAAGCAAAGATCCAGCCACATAAAGAAAAACAGAGAGTGTAAGGAAATTAAGAGTCTGTCTGTTGTTAGGAGACAGTGAAGAACTTTATGAGTATCCTCTTTTAAAAAATCAGAGAAAGAATATGTGGACTTGATGGTTTTTGCATTGGATAAAGGAATAGAAAGAAGGAAGAAGTAAAGGAAAGGAGAAAAGAAGTAAGCGTATATAAAAAAGGTAACAGCAGAACAAAATCAAATCAAGGGATTTGTACTCTGACAGGGGAAAGAATCAGAGCTATATGAAATATGGGAAGCCTGAAGTTTATGCTTTGTTATTTATTTGAAAGGCATATAGTAATTTAAAATCCTTAACTAAAATAAGGTTTAAAAGTACCTCTTATTAAATACTGTTGAAAAATGTCAATGAAGGAAGTAAAAAGAGTATCCAGAGAGAGAAATTAAAAAAGAATAAAACTCATTGCATAGCTTTCTGTTGAAGTAACAAAAGGCATATCATGAGTTAATAAAGAAAAAAAAAAGTACATCTATATTAATAGACGTACATTACATGGAAAAATACTTATGCACATAGAATTATAATGATTTTAATAATATCACTTTTATTAATGAGAAACATTTTAAATGGGCCTACTTATGGTACATATTTACATACTGATTCAAGCACCTTACAGAATCTTGGCCAAAGGCTCAGATGGCATTTCTGTACTGGTAATTCTGTCACTGCACTGGCACTTGGAGAAAATATGTTTAAAGAACCAGTCCGTTTCCTTGTTAAAAGGAAATAGAAACGCAAAAAGACTCAAAGACAAATCATGCCAACTAGAGATTTTCTTTATTTAGTGCCCAGGAAAGTTCCAGTCCATCTCAGAATAGGATGGTTAGAAAATGTGTTGAACTTATCCTCAAGATTTCAGCAGTATTTCAGAGCCAGACTTGCTGGCCACTGGCATTCTACAGGATACAGAAATATGAGCTCCAAACTGATATAAAGTAAAACCCTCGATGTCAGTGGTTACCCAGAAAGGTAGTAGAAATGTCCCCATTTGAATATGAGATCTAAGTTTGTGAGATGCTGATGAAATTCCTTGACTCACTGGAGTCCTTGGGTAGTGATAGGGTTAGCATGCTGCAGGTTCAGCTATTAAGTTATCTTGATTTTGTGGTTACAAGCAGCATGGACACTGAAATAGAAAGAGCAAAAGGTGAAATAAAGGATAGGAGGAAATGTTTTAATATTAACTGGCGCTGTTGTCCTGGATAGCATAGCAGAGAACATGCAGTATTTGAACTAAGTTAAAAAGCCGGGTAAAAAAGCTAAATGCTGTTTAGACAGAACAAGAACAGCAGGAGATGTGTTTGATAGTTATATTTGCAGAAAAGGCTAATTCAAGTGTTTTGCCTGAAGTCAATCGTTTATTGATTACTAAAATAACAATGGGATGTACTTAAAGCAGTACGGGATTGTGTTCAGCATGTTAAATTATCAAGAAATTTACTGACTGAATTGGCTCTAAGAGCTATGAATGAGTTATGTGTACGAAACAATATTTGAAGCTGGGAGGTACCAGCAATGATAACAATATGCAGATGAAGATCTGCAGGAAAGGCAATGATATAAAGTATTTTTGGAAAAGCAAGGATTTGAAGAATGTGAAATGAAGAAAACTACCTCCCTTGCACAGTATGAATACAGATTTTGGTAGGGATTCTGTACTCAAGTAGTTTCAATAAAATCCATATGAATCCAAACACAGGTAACAGACTGATACTTCTGTAATGTGAACTAGAATACAAATGATGGATGTGACAGAAACATAAACTATTTGAAAGAATTAAAGAAAATATATATCTGAAATACCAAAAAAACTTAACAAAAATTAGCAGCTTCTCTGTGGCCTGTTAATGGTGGAAATAACTGATTTTAAACCTAAAAGATCTTAAAGTGATTAGAGTTGTGTAGTGTGTTGTGTGCCCAGAGCTGTTCCACCTCAAGAATTAAAATGCCTTCCTCTTCAGTAAGGCACACTGGGATCTGGAATCCATCCTGTATAGCATTTAAGTCTTCAAAGGTCTTGATCTCATCGGAAGGCTGAAGGCATGCTTAATGGCGTAGTATCAGGCACCCAAAAAATGCTGGCATTGTTGCTTTTTTTTTTCCAAATTGCAAGCTAATTGCACTATGTGTAGAACCAATGGGAGATCTGATTTGATTCCGTTTTTAGCCTGATGGCATTCAAACCTTTATCTCTCACTTCTTGACAGCATGCCCAAATCAGTAGACTTACCAGCTTTTTTTGTTGGAAGGGCTGGGAAGGCATTTGCTGCTTCTCCTATTGCACTGAGTCACTACATAGCAAGAACGTGATATATGGAACAGAAGGGGAAAAGCAAATAAAAAGAGTGAAAACATTACTTAGTGGAGAGAGCACATGCTTGGAAGGTGAGTCCTGGAGGACTTGGAGTCTGGTCCAAAGACAGTGCATTTTAATTGAAATGGTTGTTGTATTAAAGGTTAAGTCCAAGCACTCCCCAAACAAACAAAACCCACCCAGTGGTAATCTGGAAATCCCGCTTTAATCTTTGTTTTATCTCAGTTTGACTAACACTTTTCTTTCTGTTCTGTTCAATTTCTTCTCAATGTTTTGGTTGTCAAAATACAAAGATGACGAATTACTTCTTTTCAGAAAGCCAGCAGAAAATCTGTGTACCAGTGATGCATAGTGCAACATGTGCAAACTGTTATGAATGTTAATAGCTCTGTCACCCTCTCAGTTGGTAAAACATACTTCTCAGAGGTAACTCCTTTTCGCAGAGATAAAAGATTGGCTTAGAATCACCACTAATCAACTTTATTGAAAAAGTATGTACAAGAGAGAGATATAATAAGTAAAAATATAAGGTCATAAGCCAAAATTAGGGCAATAATGTGTGAATAAAGGTATTTTTAACCAAGTGTAAAACAGTATGAAAATACAGGACAAAACCACACATAGCTGAATGAATTTGCCCAAGTAGAAAAAAAAATCACACACACAATGTCAACTTTGCACTAATAAAATAAGAATTTCTTCCATGACATTTTTAACAGCTGCTGTTGATATTCCTAATTTTTACTAAGCTTCCAGAAGTCCTGCTGGCCTTCAAGTAGCAATGGATTTCTAGGTTGATTTTTCTCTTTAGCTGTGATCCAAAACCAGTTCCAAGTTATGGCAATAAATAAGATAATTTCCCAGTAAGTCAATATCCAGGCTTGGTTAATCTGCAGCAACTCTTTGATCCAAAGGTTCTATAAATTAAATTATCTGCATCTGAGGAAGTGCACAATTGAAGAAAGGAGCTGGCCACTAAAGTTTTGATTTTTTCTGAACCTAGTAGTAATTTCTTAGACATTTCCTTAATCCCTGTGGAGTGTTCTTATTTTGATTGTGTTAGCATAGCTTACCATACAGTCATATTTATTAACAAGTACGTGTTGTTCACGCAAGATTGAAAACTTGTGGTAATGTATGCAATACATATGATTAAAAACTTTAAAAATTTTTGATTAAGATTACAAATGAATGGATTTTTAAAATGTTCCTTGGCCACATTGCCAAATCCACAAGTTGTTGTGGTGTCTGTTAACTGCATCTCATCATCAGAAACTAAGAATGAAAATATGTTTATTATTGTTGGGTGATTATTTTTAAACTGAAATCTCCATAAATTGCTCAAGTATTACAATAAGACAGTGTGGGTTTAAAAATTATTGGCTGTGAATGTTTAAATACAGAGAATTTTGTGTGAGGGATATTACTTTAGGGATTGTGCACTTAAGAGTCTAGAATGGCTACTATGCCAGCAGGGTAAAAATACAAGAAGTCAGAGTAAAGAGAAGATGGGGAAACCAGTCCAGGAAGCTGTTTTGCACTGTAGCCAAAATCAATATCTAGGGAAAAACGCTAGAACAAGGCAACATGTAGTGAAACTTTCCTACCCTCCATCGATTTACAATTTAGGGACTTCCTGGGACAGAGGCCTTTTTTGTGTCTATTTGCATTTGCAGTGCTAAGGCTGTCCTCAGGCCTCCCGGAACCATGAGTTCACTGGCAGAGTGAAGCACTGCCCGCAGCAAAAGAAGAGGGAATTATGGAGCACCTAAGCCAAATGGAGATACACAAGTTCTTGGGACCACATGGGATGCATATGAGGGTGATGAGGGAGCTACGCAGTATTGTTGTGAGGCTGCTCTCTATCATATTAGAAAGGTTATGGCAACTGCAGGAGTTTAGTGACTGAAAAAAGGCAAACATCCAAGAGGGCTAAGATCTGTGGAAATACGAGTTAGCCTCAGTACCTGGAAAGTTACAGAAAACGATCTTCCTGGAAGCTGTTTCCAAGCACATGAAGGTCAAGATGGCAACTGGGAACAGTCAGCATAGATTTACCAAGGCATAATCATGCCTGATTGACCTGATTGCCTTAATATCACCCATAAACTTTGTCTTCTTACCGTTCACCCCTTCTCCAGCTCATTTAGGAAAAGGTTGAACAGCATGGGTGCTAAAACAGATTGCAGCAGGATTTCACATATGGTGCCTCTCCACTATCGACTGGCCATTTTTCCTGATTTATCTTTTCTGCTTTTTAATCAGTGGTGTGCATGTATGAAGAACTTCCCTCTCATTCCATGACAGTTTAATGTTTTAAGAACTTTGGATGAGGGACCTAATTTACAAGAATTTTGGAAATCCAAGATCACCCTGATCTTTCTTGACTACACGCTTGTCATTTCTTCCAAAGAATTCCCAACAGATTTCTGAGGCTTAACTTCACAACAACCATCTTCCTTTTCTTGCAAGATACCATATTTATCATACAATATTTATTCACATACCCACAGATTCTGTTCTTGAGAACAATTTAAGTGATAGAGATATAAGGCGTGGTAGTTTGTAGTTCCTTAAATGTCCCTTGGATATCTTTGGGAGAATCAGTATGCATTAGCTACCACCTAGTTGTCATATAGCAAGGAGCTTTTGAGTGAGTGGCTGTATACTAGAGTTCAGATATCGGCATCTGTGGGTGAATAGAGTTTGTTCCTGGTCATTCATTACTATTAATTTTATCGATAGGTTCCATAATCCCTTCTATTGACACTTCATTTTATCAAGGCTCTTGAACCACTAGTTAACTTTCCATGTCAGTCCTATCTTAGGAGTGAAGCCTGCTCATGCTGTTAAGGTATGTCCTGATTTTGGTGTATTCTGAGAATTAAATGTATATGCCAGGGAAGAGAAAGGAAGAATGCAAATTACTGCAAAATCTATGTGGATGAGGAATTTTCAACGCATTTTTTATTAACCATAATCCTTTATTAGACCTCACAGAGGTGTAAACTATACATACAAATACATTAGAAAGATACCCTCTTAACAGTAATGCTTCACATTTTGGACCTGATACCAAGAGGGTTGCAAACATTTCAGTACATTCTACAAACCAAAGGGTGCATTAGCCTTTATGTATACAGAGTGACAAAGCCCTTTACTGAAATCAAAGTAGATAAAAGTGAAAATCAGTCAACTACCTCTTCCAACCTTTACCTACCATAAATGCATATAAAAGCCTTTAAAAGCATGAATACACTATTATTTATGGAGCAAAGTTTACTGTTCTAGACAGCTCGTAGAGAGAGGGGAAGAGACTGGTCAAGATGGCATTACATGAACTGCAAACTAGCAAAAATTCTTGGGTTTTTTTTATATTTGTACATATTAAGAGCTCTGTTTTTTTGATTTATTGGTTGTTACTAGAAAAGCTTGTAAGTGCTAAATGGGGAGAATAGCGCAACAAAGACATTGTTGAGGTATTTGGGGGATTCTGCAACACAATGATGTTACATACACAGTATGAAATATTATTTGTCATCAAGTAGTGACATTGTATTATGAGTAAGCACAAGAAAATAAAAAAGAAAGAATAAATCCAGTTAGAACTTTAATAGAGAGTTTAAATGGTTTTTAGTGAATGAACATTTAACACTTGTCACTGTTTGGTTATGATGACTTGAAATGTTAATAGTAGCATTATTCAGTAGTGAAATCAGAAATTCATGTATCCACATTCATGCTTGCATCATGGAAATCCCAGTTTTAGTCAGGATACCAATTGAAGTCCAACAGTGAAGAAAGGGAGGACAGTTAATATTCCTATTGGAAAGGGTGTCCTCCTGAAAACCAAGTGCTATTGAAGTGCTCTTCTGGGTGGCTTTGCAGATAATTAGTGAGGAGAGAAAGCTCATGTATGATTTGATTATCAGCAGCAGGTGGTGCCGCTTCTTCTACTTTAACTTTGTTTCCTAAAATCCTGAGGCTTGATAAACATGTTTAATATTCAACCCAAAGACCCCAAGGATTAAGAAACTATAAAACAGAACCATCACATTCTGATAAAAGCAACATGAAGTATCAGACTACAGGTGAAGCTGTTCAGAACATTATGAAGTAGCAGTATGCTTTCAGTGGAGCATTTTATGACTCATGTTTGATGAGACTTAGTTTAATCAGGCAACTATTACACACTTTTAACAACTGTTTTTTCATCTTGCACAGGATTTCCATAGAATTCAGTTGAACTAATTCCTTAGAAATGGTAATAAATGAAAAGGTAAGATTTATATACTGTATCATGCAGTGTAACTTGCATGTGTTTTATTATATTCAAACTTGTCTGTAAGTGGAAATAACGAAGGGTATTATAATTCTTATGCAGTATTTATATCAATTTCACTTGAAATTCTAGTCTAAAAAAAAATTTAAGATAGAATTCATCCCTGTGCACAAAATAAGGACATTTTACCTCTTTCATTGGTATCACTTTAGTCTATTGGTCTTGGATCCTTTGTCTTTGATCAATGTTAAAGTGGGCTTTTTCATACCATAATCCAGGTTAATGCCAGTAAACCAGGAAGAGTGGAACATTAATTTGATTTTAAAATTTACAAAGTTAAATGTTTCATTACAAGATATGAAATTCATTGAATCAGTTGTAAATATAATTATCTGGTTAAACCTTTTTCTTTAACACGAGTACATGAAGTATGGTCCTATTTATCAAGATAAAGTCCTTTTTGTTCTGCAGATATTTTGTTGTTGCTTTAGAGGAATGAGACGATACTAATGAATGTAAAATAGGTAAGATAGAAAGAATGTCTTTGATTTAGTTAAAAATGATTCATACCTTTAAAACGTGAAAAAAAATTTAAATCTCCCAATTATATTTGTGCTGTTTCTTAAGAACTTCAATCAAGTGTGAATATGTAAATATTGTAGGTGGGTGTATGTATGTTAAATATTTGTGGGAAAGAATGTTTAGCAGCAGAAGTATTGTGTTGATGCTTTTTATGACTTTTGTGAGTCAAGCTGGCAAAATAAAAAGTTACTGAAGAATACAGAGAAATCAAAAGTTATTATAAATAATTTGAGATATAGGAATTTACAGTGCTAAGTCTTTTTCACTTCTGAAATAGTTAAGGGTACTATAGAGAGGCATGAATTATTCTTACAAAAAACATCTAATTGACAAATGAGTAACAGAGGTGATATTATTAAATGACAGAAATTTTCATTCTTCTCTCTTTATATTACCCATTATTCTTAGTTTGAAGGGGTACATACGCTTAAAAAATTTCACTTAACAGAAGTTATCTGGAGAAGAATGAATTAAAAGAAAATTTTTAAATCAATGTTTTCATAATAAGGCCCTCAGAGTTAGTATTTTATATCTGTACTTAGATAGATAGATTTGCCTGATGACAGCAAAGAAGTTTCTCATGATTTAAAAATCAGGTCATTCCTTTAGGTGTGAAAAACAAAGGTAGGATCAAACTTGTGACACCCATATTATACAATGTTCTTCTAAAATTAAATTCCAATTGGATTATTGACTATAGTCCATGGGAAATAATGTGTAAAAAGCAAGAAATTCAAATTTTACTTGAGAGGAAAAAGAAGAAAAGCATAATATACACATGCACACACACACGCACATACACATACATACATAATAACATTATATATATACACATATACATACATATGTCTATATATGTATATATCTATATATACATACACACACCCTTTATGCAACTAGTATAAGATTTCCTAATGTAAGCATGAGGGAGGTCCTTCTTGTTTTGGTCTCTGCTAGACTGGTATCTCTATACTGTACTATATGTAATCAAGTTTCAGATACTCCAATAACACCCTTCATGTAAAAAATCAAAGAAGATTTATATATATCAGATACTGTGTGTTCAGACAGTTACAGTCCAGTAGAATATTCCAATGCTGTGAGAAGCAAAATGTATAGCGTAGGATTAGAATGAGTACAAACTTTGTGTTAATAACTTTTTTTCCTTCTTTCAAGACAACTTTAATCTAGTTGCTTTACTTAATGCTACTTCCACACATGAAATGGATAATTAATAATCTCATCAAGGCAAATTCTTTATTTTTTTGTGGATTGTACCCAAGAGGAAAAAGTCTTAATCACTTGAAAGACTCATCTCCTCCTCCTTACCCCTGCCCCCCAAATCAAAACAAAACAACCTCCCCAAAACAAACAGACAAACAATAAAATTATGTTGCAATAGTGTTTTAACTAGTTTTGCTGGGGGGAGGGGGAGGGAGGAATGAATGTTGGTTTTGAATAGAAGTTTGGCATTTGGAAAAGTTGTTTGCACTGAACAGTATCCTTAAAAGAGGGACCAGTATAGGTTGCGTCCCCAAATAAATTATTACTATTCCTTTTCAGACTAAAAATAAAACATTTTAAATATATTGATTATACCTTCATCAGAACATAAGTATTCTATCTAGCCTATAGGTTCCAAGAATCTCTATTTGGGCTTAACTTACCATCATTTCAAAACAAAACAATGAAATGTGAAATTTTGCACATTAGGATGTTCATAGTGACCACATAAAGTTAAAAAAAAAAAAAATTCACAGACTCTTAGCCATATATTTCAACTTTTTCTCACAATTTGAAACGTAAGAATTAAAAATAGCATCAGTTTCATGTTAGGAATATTTATTTCTCCATTCCTTTTTAAAATCAGATGCATTTTTTTGTGCTATTTTTTTTAAAGATTGTTGACTTTTGGGGGGCATGCCATGAATGAGAACGTAATCAGGTAAAAATAAAAGCATGTGCTCAATGAAAATCTCGATCATATCATGCCACTGACTTTAAGCCAAACTCTACACTGATTTCAGGCTAGAGTGTGGCTTAAAAATCTGTGGTATGATATAGGACTCGCATTAATCTGAAGAGGCTTTCAGTCGTATCCATTGTTCCCTGACTTTAAATGCTTTTCTTCATCTGTATTTCTGACTTGGAGTAAAGATTCAGAATTGCATTTCAAGTCTATGAATTTTTGTGGCATTTTGACTCTTATTCCTGCTCCATCTCTGTCAATTTAAGATTTCTTTGCCGTTGCTGCGTGACAAAAAGTTGAAAAGTTATGGCTAGTTGTATTTCTATTTTAATAACCATACCTATATAATTGTCATTTTCATACATTAAAAAAATATTTATGCTTTCTTTTATATTTTAGTCAAGTACTTTCTTAAACAAAACAATAGCACCACTTTGGCATTGTTGGCCAAATCAGTAACAGGTAAAGCAAATATGCATACACTTTTCTGAACTTGTCTTATGCAGTTGCTTGTTAAAATGGAGAGCCAAGAAGACACAGTGCTTGGCCTAGAGTCTTCATTCATCAACTTTAACCATTGATACTAAGTCAACAACCAGCTCATGGGGCAACTGAACATAGCTGCTAGTTGTGTATGGAATTCACTTCTGTAAAGAAAGTCTACCACTAATTTACCCTTTAATATTAAAAAAGGAATTGACACTGTAATCTGTCTTGGGCAAAAGGTGCCTACTTTAATGTATCTACAGGGACTGAATGCAGTATCCCATTATTTGATTTTCTTTTCTTTCTTGACTGAATGGTACAAATGAGCGTCATACAAGTCTTTCACACAAATGTAAGTGTAGGTTTGTAAGTACATTTTGAGCAGAATATAGAATGTATTCATCTTCCATTTAAACTCTTAATGATTAATTATGATTACTATGGAGATGAGGCTCAAATTTTGCTACCTTGATGAAAGAGATATATTAACTTCAGTGGGTTTAGCTCTGCAGTCCTTTTTGAACTAACTGAAGATAATGAGGCTTAATTCACTTTTTTACTTCTGCACTTCAGTGACATTCTGTGTAATAATTGGAGTTTTATGTCTATTCTAGAATGCAAAAATCTGTGACTTCTGTCATGTGATTTACATGGTATGGAAGGATGGGGAGTGGGATTTTCTTTACCACTTAAGTGATTTGTGAGAATCAATGGCATCCAGTGGGAGCCCTGTTCCTAAATATCTGGAGTGCTTTTGCAAATCTAGCTGAACCCTTCAATTTCTCTAATTAGAAGTTTTCCAAGTCAGACTACTTTGTACTTTTGGGAGGGAGATATTTTGGCTCATGCTTCAACTTCTTTAAGTAGCGGATTTATTGAGATTATTAAGCTAATGCAGCCCTTTATCTTTCACATTGACTGGTATATCATGTGCTCCCTGCCATATGACTGGAGATTTCTTATACAGTATGCATTTCCCATCCATGCATTTCTCACCTCTACAGTGGTGCAGCTACTCTCCATTTTGTGATACCATTTATTCTCTAGTAAAGCAAAGTGTTGCCTTTGAAGCTTGTAGGGATTCATTGTTTATTGTAGTTTCTTTCAAGAATTGTTCCAATTTGTTTAGACAGTTGTCAAATTCTGATGTTAGATATTGCTGTCTATGAGTGACATTTTCTAATTATGATTTCTTAACAGGAGAAATATGGTGGTATGAATGTGAGTGCATGAATTCCAAGATAAGACCAAAATTTGAATTAATTTGCAGGAATTAAATAGCACAATGATGTATGGTTATTCAGTTAACAGTGCATTAGTAAAATGTTATCTACAAAGAAGCTTGCCACCACAGAGATCTGCAAATTGCTTTTTGTGCTCACACCTTTCCTCCCTCCTTCTGTTAGAGCTTCAGAGGAGGTAGGGGACAGAAAGAGTCATGGGACATGAAATGGAAACATGTATTATGTCTGTGACATCAAACTAATGGCTTATTCTTAGAATGCATTTCAGAATTCTTAACAGCCATTGAAGTAAAAATACTTCCCTCTCCTTCCCCTCCGCCAAAAAAAGGCCTGTAAGAGCTGTGATAGGTATCAGAATCACTACCTCTGTTTATTGAATTGGTGGTAAATAATTTACGTTAGTTTCCCCATCTGTTTCTCTCTACTTTCTTCCTTTTTCAACATAACTATCTCAGTCAGTGACAGCTGTTACATATTCTTTTTATTCATTTACTGTTCTGTTTTTACAATGTAATGGCAGCCTATTGTGCATATAAACATGCATCTCACACAAAGTGGAGGGTTTAAAGAATTGCATAGGAATACATTGCACTTTCCTTGGAAAAAATACAAACCCCAAATTTTCTATGGAAATAAAAAAGGAACTATAATAATTTGTTAGACTTTTAAGACCTACCTTTCCTGTCTGTTTCACAAGAAACTATTGAGAAGCTGTACCATATGCAGTCTACAGAGATTCTTCTCTTGTGTTTTAATCAATAGTTCAGTCATCTACTCCCATGGATGTAGTAGAAAGTAAGGCAGATTTGAGCCTCTAAAAAGAGATACTTTGTTTACAGGTCTAATCTAATCTAACATCTCCCTAATTGCTCCCTTCATACAGTATTCTCCCTGCCCTCCTTGGGCTGACCAGGGGATACTTCATCCCTTGTCTGAGCTTACAGCGTGCAGGGCGATGGGGGGAAGAAGTCAGGTGGAACCACATTGCAGTTCTGGACAGGATGGAACAGTGCATTCTCCCCTGCCTTCTCATCCCTTCTCTCACAAAGAAGTTTATTGTTCACCTTGGGACGCTGTTGGCTACCTATCCCCCTTTACTGCATGGCCGATGTAGCACTGAGTTGATTTACAAAAACGGAGCATAGGACACTGTTATTCAAGGTAGAATCAGTGCAGTACCTATCAAGGTTACATGGCAGAGATTATCTGGAAATGTATATGTCTCCCACAAGAGTGCATGAAAAGGTATTGGGAGTAGCAGTTGGAAGGACTTTATGGTTCATCTCTTCTTGAGGACTCTTTCTACACTGTAATTTGGTGATTTGATTAGCTTTTCTGATTTACGGAGAGATGCAGCAGCCTAATTAACAGTCAGTTTAGTCACATCTGATTGTGGGAAGAATTAAAATGGCAGAGAACTTGAGTAGCCCTCTGTTACACTTGAATAGAATGCTGACATTTCAGAAAGATTTAGGCCCTGATGGGCTACCCTTTGAAGTCATTTGAGGGCTGTTTTTCAAATTGTCTTCTCCAGGTCTAGGCATCTATGAATTTGTGTTCCACACTACAGTGAGTGAAAACACCACCATTCAAGTATCTAAAAGGAAACAAGTATCTGAATTTTCTTTTGAAGATGGGAAAGTTATTTCCATGTTGGAATCTGAAGCCGTTTTTTAGTTCATTTAAACTGAATATTTTTAAAACTATTTTGTTATTTAATCTTTGGCTTGATCTTTTCATATTTGCTTTTACCTATTACTGTTTTGGCCAGACCCTTTCATGTAACAAACTATAAAATAGCACCGTTGTACTATAAAACAGAGATTTTTACATACTGTTTGATATATGTGTATTATTGATATGCTAAATTTTACATACTGCATTATATGGAGGAAGAAAGAAGTTACCTATACTGTTGCAAAATAATTACCTGGAAGAATCATTAATGGTTTGAGAGCCTATGTATGCTTTAACTGCTTTTAAAAATCTTTTGTCTCACAAATTGCAATAAACTGCATCTTTGCAAGAGAAGGAAAAATAAAACTGTCTTAAAACAAATGCATCTATAACCCATATTCTGTCAAAATGCCACAGATGGAATTAATGGATGTTTAAAACTGTATATGTTACCTTACTGCTGCTGTTACTGGGAATGTCAAACTGTGCAAATATGAAGGGGTAGACAAACAATGTTATCAGACACTGTAAAACAAACAGCCTGTTGCTTGTATAGAAGTGCAAATAAAAAAACCACCACTTAGACAAGGCTGATGAATGACTCCAGCAGCCAGTGTTCATAGGTTAATTTAGTGCAATTGGAACCATCAAAGGCCCATAAATTTGTAGGCTTTTGAGGGGCACAGGACTTTAAGAGATTTTGTGCAGGACATTTAAAACAGGTTAACAAACAGTAATATATCAACCGCAGAATTTTTTAGCTCTGGGCTGGTTAAAATGTTCTGTTCTCTAAAGACTTAATATTGGAATGTTTAGTTGCATTGTTCATTGGGAGAATGCCCATTGGTTGAGAATGCATCAAGCTTATTAAACCATAGGTTTTTTTAAGTCTTCCAATGTTTAACAAATAATTTATTTACAGCAAAGTATCCTGCAGATGGCACATTCATTCTTCATTCTTGTGGATGGCATGTTCTTACATTCTGTAGTTTCTGTTTCCTGTGTTCCCTCTACTTGTATTCTTCAAATGCACTTCCTGAAGGTGTAGGGAAAAAAAAAAAAAATTATTCTAGATAGGTTTTAATACGCTGCATGACCACAAAACTCATCTTAGTGGGAAAACAGTTATCCTGAATGCTGGAATTGTTAAAGCCCTTCTGTCAGTTCACAGAGAACTTAACTATATAAAACTTCTGTACACTAAATTCCCCGTTCTCCTAGGCATAAACACTTTGACTGCTGTCATTTGTTGATCTTGGCAGAGAAAACATCTGCATACTGGAACCTGGATGGGCTTAGACACACAGTAGGTACCAAAGATTTTCTTTCTTACAGAAGAAGGACATTTGCAAAAGCAGGATGTACAGGGGCCAGGGAACGTTAGAGTTGTAACTGCAGGATTTATGGAGCCTCCTGGGCTTTGGTACCCAGCGGTCAAAGGTTTTCAAAATTGCTGAGTGGGACTCTGTTACCTACATTTTGCATAAATCACATATCAGACCTGTAATGTTTTTGTTGGAGAAGGCCTTTAGGAGGATAAAAAGTGTGGGTTCACTGCAGGAGCTGCAGCCAAATAATTTGCATTTTCAAAAAGAGACAAGGTGATGTGCCAGGCAAACCAAGAGGGCTTTGGAATGAATAATGCCCTCAGTACAGTCTTTCCATGCACTGGCCAGTTTCTAGCAGCAGGGATGGGTGTGGCATATATCTTTCAGTTTGACTTCCTTATTTGTCATGCTGGTAAATATTAGCTGGGCCCAAATCTTTGCACATTCTGTACCAGATTAGAGGCAGAATTGTTAAGTGACTCTCCACATTTATGTTCTGCATCAGAAGTAAAATTCTTAGTTAACTGAAATCATGTCTGTTGTCTTAAGAAAAGCCAAAAATAAAAAAATCTCCCTGAGAAAGGTGAGGCATGCGTATGCAGCTCTACCACTGCATTATCTGCTATTTAAGCCCTAAAAAAAAAATGAAATGTATTCTCTAAAATTTAAAAAGTAATGAAATTTTTGCCTGCTTTTCTGATGGACAGAAAGAAAATGGAAGCTGATTTGGTGCATTACAGTAGATTTGTGAGGGGTTTTTTTAATTATTTCCTATATAAAATTCTTTTCTATATATAACTTTTCCATTTGCCTCCAGTATCTATTAAACATAAATCAGAAACTGGCAAAGGATCACAAAACTTGAGCTCACATGAAGCTTATTCATTTTCACTGGTTTTGGATTGGGTTCTCATGGATATGAGTAGAATTATTATTTTCAGGATATAAAAAACCCCCAAGCAGTACTAGTAATTGTTAAATTAATTATACCACCACCAAGTAAGAACACTGAGCCAAATTAAGATTTATCATCACTGACAAGCCAAATTTGTTAATAGCAAAGTATTCATAATGAAGAAATGTCTTTGTTAAGAATCTGCCATTCTAGATGTTTTTAGTCCGAAATGCAATACTAAATGAGGAAGAAGAGATTAATCATCTAGTCACTATTCCCGTGATCAGTTCAGTAGGATACTGGCTTGTCTTCATCAAATTTTGCTAATACTGCTATAGAATAGCTTCCTTAGCATGGATCGAATACAGAAACAGAAATGTCAACAGAATTCTGCTTATCCATAAATTAAAATAATTTTTGCTGTTTCAAAAGCTCTTCCAGCTTTTCCAAAACTACCTTTTCCGTCTTTAGTTTTCCCTAAATTGTACCTTAGTTTTCACCCTGAAGCACTCATTCTGGATGAACCCTTCAATTTTCACTGATTTGCACTAAAATCATCATTGCAGCACTTCACAGGAGTCTGCCACTGTTAAGGATCCTGCCTTATGCTACAAATGCTTATACTGGTAACAATGAACTAAGAAAACAGGAATTTCTTGACTCATCTGCCCTGTTTTTTTCCTTGTGGAAACAAAGCAATATAACCTTGTCAATGCTGCCCCTAGGTTCTCCTCTTTGAAGAGAGTTTGCTAGCATATAGGAAAAGTTATATGTTACATTTTATTTGCAGAAAGTCATACATTCTTAAAGACTGCACACTCATGATTTATAAAATGGACAGTGAGAGCCTTATTATGAAACAACAGCCATTTTGCATTGCAGTGGCTTTCAAAGTATACTTAGATTGAAAAATAACTCTATGTTTCCCAAATGAAAATATAAATTCTCTCCACTACTGTTGTTGTCTGACTTTAAAATTGCTTTGTCATCCAAATAGACCAGATACTAACAAGCAGCAGGGTTTCAGTTATAGCTTTTAATACTGACATGTAGATGGAAAAAGAGCTGTCATAATACACTTTGAAATAGAGGGAAGATGGCAGGTTACTTCTAGAGCAGTTTCTCCTCTGGAATCAGCATTTTGATGAATAACTACAAAGAAGTGGCACTGGTGGTGGCAGCAATAACATGCATGCCAGAAAATGCTTTGACCCACATTACACATTTCAGGTATGCAATGTTAAGACCATTGGGGAAAAAAAAGTGTGAATGCCTGAATCAGGTTCTCAGACCTGCATTTGCACTGGTATAGAAAAGCTTGCCTTGTTTCTCAAGTCTTTGGAAAAAAGGTAATTAGAAATAAAATCGTTATCTGTGATGCCTGTTTCATTATCAGATCCTCTGAGCTGATATTCAGACCCAGGCAAAGACAATAAGCGTTTTAAGATGGCAGATACAAAATGTCAACTTTGCATAAGTCAGTTCATGAAGAGAGAAGCTCAGACTTCTGACCTATCACTTTAAGCATGGATCTTTGGAGACAGGGCAGCATTAACATAAGGATAACAACTACCTCCGTGATAGTAAAGGTCATTTAACTGAGATGGAAGGGTATTGGAAAGCATGCAGCAGCATTCTTATCCTATTAGGATGGATATTCAAACCTCATATTGGCATTAAAAGATCTCCTGCTTTATTGGTAATAAATGGAAAGTCTAATGTTTGTAGTAACAGGCATGATATCTTAGCTACGAACTCTCTGGGGTCTCTTTGAAAGCTTTTCAGTTCTGTGGGCAGTGTGATCAGTAACATAATAACAAGGCTGGAAAGTAAGCAGTGGGAAAAAATAATTTTCTGAAGCAAAGAGGCCAAGTTCTTCTATCTGTTACACCTAAAGGTTCCCTTATTGGCTTGGTAATGTGGCATGGCTGTAATAGAAATTAGGATTTGTGCCTTTGTGCATATTTTGGCCTGTAAATGTATCTGTGAGTTGATACTGAGCCAATTACAAAAGAATCTGTCAATCTTGGAAAGATTAATGAGAAATAATGCAATACTTTTTCTGTTTTCTTAATGGCATTTTCTTAAACTAAAAATATTAACATCTTTTCCCTCTCTCTCTTAGTCCCACTTCGTATTTATTTAAATTTTGAAGATTAGATAAAACCTGAAAAGGATTTTTGAGAGAATCCACTTCCTATTGGTACTTTGTTGGTAAATATATTTATGTGTATTTTCCACATATGAGGCCTAAAGAAGAATAAGGACTAAAAATCTGAGGAAAAGCAAATTATATCAAGATGTACACCTCTTTGGTCCTTTTTCTCAGGGTGCAAGGGGATGGCATAGCATTATGTTTTTTTGCTTTCCCTCTTCTTTATTTACTGGATATTAAAATCAACCTTACCAGGGTTCATATTCACGTAATAATTTTCAAGGTACCTTGTAACCTTTAATTGATAAGAACTTTGTGCCACTGGTTCTGTGACATTGCTTCGCTCAAAAAGGTCACAGTCTTCCCTCACGTACACAATTGTTGTGGAAATAGCTCAATTTCCTTTGCTTGAACAGAGAATAGTTGTTTTTCAAAGTTCTATTCACTAGTTTTCCAAACTGCTGTTAAAACTTAATTCACTTAAGGGTAAATAAACTGAACTTTTGTTAGCATTTCTCAGAAGAGAAAGAAATGAGTGAAAGAAAAGATAGATGGAACCGTGTACACTGAAGACAGAACTTTAATTCCCCTTCTTGCTCCTGTTTTGCAGTTTAAAACTCTAAACATAAACTTAGTGTAAAAATAGGCGAAACCATTACTTTGCTTTCAGCACAAATACTGAACGTTTCTCCCTGTTCCTTACTCCTACTTTACTAGCTGATGTATTTCCTCATTAAGTGAGATTTTAATCTGAAAGCAATGTCAACAATTATTCTTATAGTTATAGGTAAAAAAAAAATCTTGATCTATAATGTGCTTTGGTTTCACACCTGTTCTCTTTGTTATAAAATCAGGGACATCTTTCTTGGGTTAGAAATGCTGACATATGATTAAGTTGTGTCCTCTTTAATAATCTCTGGTTATATACATAACTAACTGCAATTGAGGCAGAATTTTATAATGGATTTGTATTATGCAGTTGATCACTTCCTGTTTTTTATCAGTTCTGGCAAGATGAATACCTAAGTATCTCTCATTTTTTAACAGTAAGAATTCAACTGAAAGCTTTCAACAGAGTATTCAAATAGCAAGCAACTAAACAAAACAGGCTTTGGATGAGCATAATTGATGAGTGATCATGAAATGAGTGAACAACAGATTGTGCAGGTTGCTTGGATTATTTGATCAAATGTTTAGGTTTTCCTTATTCTTAAAAAAATTATTATTATTTCTCATGAGTTTTCAAATGAAATCTATTACAAAAGAAAATTGCTGCAAGACTAAAAGGAATATTTGCTGGATTGTGATCCTGCAAAAAATTACCTGTGTTTAAATGTACAAGTGTTTTAATCAAATTTAATTTCTTACAGTATTTTAACTTTGTTTTACTGGGGTCTTGTTTTGAATAGTATTATAATTAATGCAAAAAGGTGAAGTACTAAATTCAGTGGCTTAATTAAGATGGTCAGAAGCGAAGTAAGGGGATTTTGAGTAATATTAAATTCCCTGAAATCTGAAGTTTTGAGGAGACTGAAAATAGCTCAATGAAAATCAGTTTCACCACAAAAAAGATAGAACTGCAACAAATCAAAAAGCTTTAATTTGACTTTTTGAGATTAAAATATTTTGCTTTGGAAATACAAAAATATTCAATTCCAGCAGTTCCAATGTGAAACTTCTGACTTTCCCTTTTCAAAACATCATTGTTTTCATTCAGTGTAGTAAAGATATATAGAGAACTAATTAATGTCAATAATATAAATATTAATAATAGAAAGGTATATACAATGAAGTAAATTAAATAAACTGAAAAAAGAAAATCAATCTTTATCACCCTTGGTCTTAGTGTTGCAACAGGATCTAAAATTATTCTATTCCCTTACCTAAATAGTCCAGAACAGTTGTCCTGAATTATTTTTTTTTATTTCATCAATCTGAACATTAAACTGAAAATCAAATTGAATCACCTAGTTTTCCTTAGGAAGCCCATTAGAGAAAACCAATTGCATTACCTGTAGTTCTTGCATATTTTATGCCATTTCTGTATTTCTGGTCAGCTGCTCTTGTACTGAGGAATCTGAATGATCAGGGCAATATATTCTAGAACACAGATTGACTGAGTGTAGATTATATGGATAGATCCTATTCTATTTTAAAGGAATAATTTACCTTTGCAGATCAAGTTCAGAGGAACAGAAACAAAAGATGCAAAGTAAATGGTTTACTAAATCTTAGCCAGCTATGTTGGTTTTGTATAAAATCTGCTTCAGAGATGACCGTTACAGCAACCTGTGAAGGCTATTGAAAAAATTATTTGTATAAAACTAAAGCATTTTCTCATTGACCAACCATTGTCCAGTTGTCACCAAGAACACAACTTTTCTTCTATGCTAGATTTGAGCATTTAGAAACAGAACTGCCACTCACTGTATATTTCCTGTACCCCAGCTTGGATATATTTATTGTTTCACACCAGAGAAAGCAGTTTGAATACTCCAGAAGTCTCTCAAACGACAAACAGTTTTTTCATCCCAGAGTTGCTGACCAGGCAGGTTTCGACTCAAAAAACCAGAAAGTATTTCAGGGAGTAGGGGAGATACTTCTTTTTAAGTAGAGGGGACACACTCTGGTGAGAGTTTGGTATCCTTTAGATAGATGTCTGAGAAGGATGTTTGACTGCTGGGCACCAATAGAAACTACGTCTTACTGTAGTTCACAACTTACTCATGGCCCACAGTGCTGAAATCCAGCTGGAAAGGTACTCTGAGTTATCCCATCTGTTCACTAGAGACTTTAGGGTGGTTAGCCTGTAGCTATCACTTTGTGCTCTGATGCGCACCTCATTTCTCTCTGCAAACTATTATGCATGTTTGTTGCATTCATTGGCTGCTCCAGTTTAAGGTAATTTTGTCATGCGCTGAGTGCAAAAGAGGTGGTGAAAGCTGGGCATCTAAATTAGGACAGAGTTAAGGCTGGGTATGTGCTCCATTGTATACAGCAGCCGAGGCAATAACAAAGTGCTTCTAACTGCTACTTCTTTCTTAATTTCTTTTTTTGTGGATCTGTGAAGTACACTGTGTATGTAATACCCCTAAGTATATCACAACAATGTGTTTATTTCTTACTTTTCAGTATACTTTTATATTTATTTGTGAGTAAAGGTCTTAGAACAAGACAAATAATAATCCTATAGAGAACAAAATATTTTGTTCATCAGCTACAAACAAACAAAACTCTACACATACAGTCTCTGTAATTGGATTAAAACTAGTTCTTGATGTTGGCTTTATAGCAACAAATAGGCATTTTGGGGTTCCCAGCCCACATCAATCATTCAGTGCCTGGTCCTCATCATTCAGATTTGTGCGTGTAGTGTAGCAACACTTGTTTGTAATGTAATGACTAAAGAACAGCATTAACATAACCTATAAACAGAACAACAGCCCTGCTCCATTGAAGTAGGTTATTCTACCAAATTGTGCGTAGGAGAAATGATCTGCTCAAGGAATTGGGGAAGTAGACCATTTACAAAAACACTTAAACCAAAACACAAATCCTGGGTTTGTCTATTAAAAAGGTTGTGAGGAGATGCCAAATAAAAACTACAACAGAAGTATGAAAGGCATAAGAAACTGATTGTGTATGAAATCTGAGAGTAACTGTACAACATCTTATATATTCCACTTAATCCTGCCTTAAATCTTGTAACTAAACAAGAAAATATTAGAGGTCATATATATTATCTTATATATATTCACTTTATATATATAAGGTATGTACCTCATATAACATATAATATTAAGAGGGAAAAATATCCTAAATAAAAAAAAAATTGCTCAACTGAAAAATAATTTGACTTTAGTATAATTAATTTTTTAATTAAAATCAGTGACATCTCAACACTATGAATTAGCTAAATGCATTCATACTGGGGGAGCCTATCCAAATAAGAAAGTATGAACATAGCATTGTCCTTCTTAATGGAGGCATGTACAGCTGACTGCAAAAAGAAAAAAGAAAAAATAATTACATGAGAATATGTACCAGAGCTTTTTCACACAGAGTTTTTCTTAATGAATTCTGTTTCCCTTCTCTTCCTTTCCCTGTATTTTCCTTTTATCTATCATAAATCTGAATAATAGTTTCTCCTACCCCTTCTGTATTTTTGTTTCCTCAATCTAATTTTCTCCATCCACAGATATTAACAAAAATTTCAGTTTGTTTTTCCCATCAGATTTCTGTTATTTTATCACCAAGGTCCCATCAAGAAGCGTTTATGATTTTTCTGCTTCTATTCACTTCTCTCCTTTTCCATACATTTTCTTTAAAGGTGTTGTTTTCTTTAATATTAATTCTTCTCTAATTTTATTTTCTCTCCCTTTTTCTCAAAATTCTGTCTTTTCTGTGTGATGCACCATGGTTCATTCAGTTCTTCGATATTTCTCATCTTCTCAGCCTCTTTGATCTAATTCCCTCCCCTTTCTTTTCTTCTGCTCTTCACTGTCCTTTTACTGCCCTTTTCATCTCTTGATTTTTTTCTCCTTTTAATTTCCTGGGTGATTTCTTCTGCAGCTAGATTCTCTCAATTACTACATACTCCCTCTAATTTTTTTCTTCTTCCAGTATCCCCTTTTGCACACTACTTCCCCTGCTGCTGCAGAAAGATGCAAAGCCTGTCTTCTGTTCCTTCCTGTTTGTAAGAAAAGTGTTTTCCTGCCTATCTTTTGAACTGGGAAGAGGACAGCTGCCTGAAGAATGACATCATTCCTTAGCACTCCAAGGAAAGTGGTATGGAGATCCATCAGAGAGCTGGCAGGTATCTTGTCTCCTTTTACTTGAAGTTACAGAATGTTTTACCCATCACCTTAGCAACAAGTACGGGAAGGAGCACACAGATTACTGCCAAGTCTGTTTTCTTCTTTTCCCACAAGTCTTAAATGTATGTGTGCCCAGACAGGAATAAAACGCAGTGTTTTCTTGTCTATAGTTGAGCTCTACCTGAAGAAGACTTCACTTGTTGTCATGTGTGCCTTTTGAGATGTTCACGGCTAAGGTGGTACTTCCCAGGAAGAATCATACAGGTGAAAGCATTCCATTCCATGGATTAACTTATGGAAAAGAAATGGATGCTGGAATGATTACAATTGTTCTTTTCATAAAGTTGATATCAAGGAAATTAGTATATAGTGCTGGTTTCCTGACTTCCTATGAAATCTTAGGATTTCATGCAGTTCCATTTCTTATAAGAAAAAATTTTCAGATAACTGCAGGAGTGGGGCCAACATATGTGTAGGACAGATAGGGTCAACAGCAATAAAATATATCACTAGAGGCTTGCAGCAGATGACAGATAAAACAGATGTTCAGAGCTCAAAGAGAAGAGACAGTTGGACATGAGCTTAATGGTAGCCTAGCCTAGCCTAAGATGGGTTTTCTGAACTATAGGCTCTGTTGAGGAGAGATGAGACTTAACTACATGTATGCACAGTATATCTAGTATGACAGGAACAAAAATCTGGATACTCTGAACTCCACAACTATACAAATAATGCTAATGAATATTTGAAGTGCTTGGAAAATATACATATTAAACATTAAATAGTTAAAATGAAGTATGTAATGGTTGCAGTGACTATCCAGTTAATTTAGTTCTGATTAAAAAAAAAAAAAGCCAAAATAATGCAGAAAGAAAAAAATCATTTGTTCATTTACAAGTAAAATTAATAGCAGAAGAGCTGTGTTTTCCCTCTTGATCACTCACTCTACCTCTTCCTGACAAGGAAGGATGAGTGAGGAGGTTCTGTATAGGTCAGTTGTTAAACATTCAGTGTTTGGTTTCTCTTTTGAAAGAAGTCTTAGGTGCTATTACGATTGGATGACGTGAGTACTTGTCATTTACTACCCAGTAGCAGGATAAAGCCTCACAACTACTAGCTTTCCATCTTTCATTCAGTGTTCTAAGAGATGAGATAGAACACACCATTTCCTATTTATTTCCTACCACGGACGCTATTTTCCAAAACCCCACTAAATCTCAGTGTCCCTAGTAGGCAGAACACATCAGTTGTTTGCTATGTTACCAGTCTTGATAGAATTTTCCTTCCCTAAAATAGGTAGGTTGGGGTGTTTTGTTTTGTTTTGTTTTGTTTTTCCCAGCCTGGCCTACCTTTTGTGCTTTTGGCATATCAGTGTGGCGCTGAGCACGTACAGAGCGTGCAGATTTAGGTGGCTTTATTGGAGCACAATACATCTCCAGCCTCCTCAGGTCACAACTCTGGAAGCAGCATTCATCCACTATTCCCTTGTGGTGTAAGCGTCTACTGCTGGATCCATACCCTGTAGGCTTACCTATTCAAAACACAAATGGAAAGTTTTTATGTTAGAAAGAAAATGCAAAGATCTCAGCAGCAATCATATTAAGTTGCATTCTTTTAACTGAATCACCAACGACAGTTGTAGAGGCTGCCTGTGTGTATCTATTCTAAGATATTCCTGGAAATGGCCAGCTTTGATCTCTGTCTATAGGTGGTTGCTATTTAAGCATTCGAGCAAAATTACATCTTCTTAGAAACGTATTATTAAAATACTTTCTTGAACTGTCTTGGCATTGAAAATGGAGAGGGAGGAAGTTGAAATCTGGCATTTAGAAGCCTTGCAAAGGAAATTTGCCCTTTAGGTTTTGGATGAAAACTGGTTGTTGAGCTGACTGAGGTAGCTGGTGTTTAAAGATCATAAATCGCGCCTGTGTTGTAGGCAAGTATTTTCTAATGAAAAAGGCTACACTGAGCCACTATGTGAAGTCAGAGTGTGTGCCAAAGGGGAAATAAATACTGTATACCATTGCACAGGCTGTAAGATCTGCAAGCTCAAACACTAGTGGGAAGCAAGAAATAAGGTAACAAAGTAACCAATGAAGTGCAGCAAAAATAGGAAGATGGTTGATGGAACAGGTAAAAGCAGAAGATTTTATATTCAGTAGCTTCGCACGAGATAGGTAATGGGACTGACATAACGTGGTCTTTCCTGTGTTTTGTGTTTGCACTGGGCATCTGTAGAAACTACTTGACTGGCAAATGTTTTGCACTTTTCATTCAGCTCCAGTAAAGGGTGACATTTTCATTCATAGAACTCTTACACGCTTCTCTTTTTTTTTTCTTTTTTCAGTGATTTATGACTTCTTTAGTAACTGTTGATTTCTCTGCTGTACTATGCAAAGATTACAGACCCATTATTTCCTGGGCCTGTTGGTATGCAACCCAGCTGGATGTGCAGTTGCCCTGTTATGACTAACTAGAAATGAAGGAACAGTAAATTCACAAAAATAAGTATTTGCTTACTTCAACTATTTTAAAATTCTGGTAGAATTTGGTTTCAGACAGTAAAATTCTGAAAAGATTAAATGTTTTGTTTTGACATTTTCAGCATTAAATGTTTCCATTTACAGAATGATCCACATTGGTTAAGAACCCAGAAATATGGAAAAAAGGAAAGAAAATGTCACCAAGAGCCAAAAAATGAAGTAACTCAATTCAGTCAGCTCTACCAATTTTTTTTCTTGCTTTTTTTCTTTTCCCCTTCAGTTTTATCACTGAGACCAAAAATCTGTTATTCACAGAGTTTGGCAGGGGTTTACGTTTTAAGAAATTACTCAAGCTAGATAAAGGATAAGAATATCAAAAAAGATGAAAATTCAGTTTCTCTTTGGGAAATTATTGCCTCCAATGCTTATACAGCAAATTCTAGGTTAACATCCATATACTTGTCCTGCAGTTGTCAAGTTGAAGACAACACTGCATTTTGCAGTTCTCTGTGATTAAAACATACGTCCACTGATGAAGAACCCTTGAGGCCTTAGTACATCCATAAATGAAAAGACCTCTAGTGGTAAAGTATGTCTAACATTTTAGCCAGCAATACAGTCAGCTAAGAACTAACTATCCCTATGAGCTTTGTAAACCCAGACAATAGGTTTTTAAATGTCTTTTTTTTTTTCCCAGGGACTATAAATTAAACAAAAAGAAAAACATGCTTACTTAGTATATTGCAATCCACCGAGGGGCTCTATACTGTACATTGCCTGCTAACTTATTTGTTTCGTAAGACTGATCAGAACAGCAAGCCAGGAGTAGATTACAGTAATATTCTGATTTGTCTATGTGTGGGTGCATGTGTTGTTTTCTGTGTATCACTGTAAAGTATTACAAATATTAAGACACAGAGTTTGTTGGTTTTTTTTTCCCTGACTATTTTCACTCACTAAGTTACAATATAAAGTACAAGCTTCTCCCTGGAGATTTTTCTGAAGTCTGTTAATCAGGTTGTCTTAGCCTAATACTTTTAAAATTTAGCAGTCATGATAAAATATGGAGTGTCATTACTGTGCGGGATACCCTGAGCCGTTCCACATTTTGTCTTGCTCCCATTTAAAACATGCAAGGGCAAATTCTGTTCCTGGATATGCAGGCGCAACTCTTCCTGATAGATCCAGCTGAACTGTAGGTACAAAAATTGATTAGTTAAGCTTACCTTTCTTTTCTCAGTCTGCCAGGTTTTCATAAGCAAACACTCTAAAAGCTTCTGTTCAAGAATACTCCTTTAAATGGTATTTCACAGCAGCTAACAGGCATAGAGGTTTGGTTGATTCCCTGGCTACTGCTAATAGTAAAAATAAGGATGGCCAGTTCACTGGTCAGTTTCACCTGGCTTATCATGACCTTTCTACCTAGCAAAGAAGTTACATATTCAAAAAAATTTCTATCAATCCAATAGAAGAAATATCAGGATTAGAAATATCTTGCACTTCTAAGAATCTTACAAATGTTAGCTCCTCATGACATTCATGCTAGGTAGATAATATTACTTCTAAGTGACAAAAATTAGAATCAATAAGATGAAATGTGCTGGCCAGGAACTTCCATGAGTTAACAACAGAACTTGACAGAAGAAATCTTCCTTCCATGAGTAGCAAGACTATAAATGTCTAATGACTGATAGTGGCATTTTTTATGGGATCCATTGGTATATGAAGGGGTTATAAAGGAAATAGTCAAATGAAATGTAAAGTTTGCAAGGTCTCAAAATTTGTTGTTTAATGTGGTTAACATTTATCTTTGTCATGATTAAAGCCAAAGATGAACTGATTCGTAGAGGTGATTTTTTTTTTTTAAATCTTTCATCTCCTTTAACAATCAATAGTTCTTTCCAGTTTGTCTGTGTTGAGCCTGTACTTGTACAGTATTGCTTGTATTTTGCCATTTTAAATTTAGCTCAGTCATATAATCTGATGCTTTCTTTCCTTAATTATTTTTTTACTCAAGACATAAGATAAAACAGTGACATCCAATGGGTTATATAGCGTTCTACCAGTTTATCAGTATCATTTCTTGTATGAAACTTATGACATATTGGTAAATGCAGTCATTTCAACAGGAATACATTTGTTTTTTCTTTGATGGTACATAAAGTAGAGGAACTAGAGCCGTGTACTCTAACTTTTAATACCATCACTCATTTATTTTTGTATGATGTCTTCCCAATAAGTCAAGCAGGAACTTATACAATTTTTTTGTTAGTTGGAATTTGTCAATTCTGAGTTTTATTCTTATCTAGCTACAATCTTGTTGTGTGATTACATGGAAGTTATTTTACCCTTCAGTGTCTGAATTTAACCATTTATAAAGTTGATAAAATACCTTGAATAACCCATGAAGCATTGCCTGCTTTATTTAGTAATCAGTAGCAACATTTCTCCTGCACTATCATAGGCATAAACAGTTAATACAAATCCTGAATCCTGGAATCTTTCAGGTGAAAATCTCAGTGTACTTCAAAATTATTTTTACTGTAGCCAGACCACAGACATCTACAAGTTGTTTCTCTTTCTGACAGAATAATGACTTTATGAAGGAGGATATAGTATCTTATAGCTCTTTAAAAAACCTGTATGGTACATGTAACAAGTTTGGAATGGAATCACTAACACATCAGTGATGTGGTCAGCAATGAAACTTGACATTTATTTATAGGCTTAAATATTCATGTATTACATGGCATACTAAATGCTCATCCTTCATAAAAAGATAACATTATATTGCGAATTCAAATGGTTTTATTTTTTTCTTTAAAAAAAAAATTTCCAAAGGTTTTTGAAAGACCTAAGCCATCAAGTATGCTTAAAATTCATATAAAATAGAAAGTGATATTACCTAAAATGCTGTACAACAGAGCAAATAAATAGGGAAGAAAAAAAAAAAAGGAGAAATTATTCTTTTTCAGTAATCATGATTCTGGACTTTACTTTTGAGACGTATCTGATGTCCAAATTAATTTTAAACCAATAGATTTTAAATTGCTGCTGTCCTCTTAAATGTTGCAGTATACAAAAGATGCTATCACAGACAAAGATGAGATAAAGAATTAGAAGGAGATACTACCACTTCTACAGATATTATCAGTATTTGACCCATTTTCTTCTGGAAGGACTGCAGGATCAGATGGTCCCTGTTCATGAAGTTACCAAAGTATGCACTTAGATCTAGGCAAATATTCAAGCTCCTACATGGTCTGTTGGACTAAAGCACCTCTTCAACAGTAAGCATATGCCTGAGTGCTGCCCTATATAAGGACTGATGTAACTAAGCACTTAAGTTAATTTCTAGACCAAAATCCATATTAGTAAATAAATGGCTGGTGGTTCTGCACACTTAATACCAGTTTTCTGTTCCTTAGGTTTTTTTATGATATTGCCTTAAAATACTGGCTGATCCTGCTGTGTTAGTATACTGGGCACCCATATAGTTCTTTCTCATCTTTCTGACACAATTTGAGTGCTGCCTTCCAGCTGTTATCAAAAAGTTCCTTATATTTACTCAACCTTCAAAGTGCTGCCTATGGACATATAACAGTCCTAGGCATTCCTTTTTGCTGACGTACACTGATTTCCTCGGAGGTTTCTTTCCTTTCTTGTCAGTTGCTAGCTCAAAAGAGGCTTCATATCATGTAGGTCAAAGTTTACGTACTAGAATTTTTGGCTCTCATTTAATCTACAGTACCAAATATGTGAATGTTTCTTTCCATGTGCTACATGCAGATACAAAGTTTAGTTGCACTGTTCTGAAGTCCCCTGAAAGCAGGCCAAGGTACAGAATTCCAATAGTTAAACAGCTGGCTTCTGTACTAACAGCACTTCCCTTTAAATAATGCAAAGTCAATGGAGTAATTCAGCAGGGCTTGTTTATGCTTGATTTCTTTGTTCCCCCCCTTCCCTCCAAAATATCTCACTGGTGCTGCCATTGGTTCTGCTCTACTGACGGTTTCAATGTGAGAAGCACTGGTGTAGGTGGACTACAGAAGTTTCAGTTGTCAAACTACCTAGGCATTCTGTGGAGAATTATAATCTACTGTTGTAGCATTAACGTTAGAAATTACATGAGAAATAGCCCAGGATAAACACAAAGCTAATCTACTGTTTAGGTGACTCTAGGAAGAACTGGGGTAACGTTGCCTGTCAGGAAAGGACCTGGGGGTGTTGGTCGACAGCTGGCTGAATATGAGCTGGGCAGTGTGCCCAGGTGGCCAAGAAGGCCAATGGCATCCTGGCCTGGATCAGAAATAGTGTGGCCAGCAGGAGCAGGGAAGTGATTGTCCCCCTGTACTTGGCACTGGTGAGGCCGCACCTCGAATACTGTGTTCAGTTTTGGGCCCCTCACTACAAGAAGGACGTTGAGGTGCTGGAGCATGTCCAGAGAAGGGCAACGAAGCTGGTGAAGGGTCTGGAGAACAAGTCTTATGAGGAGCGGTTGAGGGAACTGGGGTTGTTTAGCCTGGAGAAGAGGAGGCTCAGGGGAGACCTCGTCGCTCTCTACAACTACCTGAAAGGAGGTTGTAGCGAGGTGGGTGTTGGTCTCTTCTCCCAAGTAACTAGCGATAGGACGAGAGGAAATGGCCTCAAGTTGCGCCAGGGGAGGTTTAGATTGGACATGAGGAAAAATGTCTTTACTGAAAGAGTGGTTAAACATTGGAACAGGCTGCCCAGGGAAGTGGTTGAGTCACCATCCCTGGAGGTATTTAAAAGAGGTGTAGATGAGGCACTTAGGGACATGGTTCAGTGGGCATGGTGGTGTTGGGTTGACGGTTGGACTTGATGATCTTAGAGGTCTTTTCCAACCTTAATGATTCTATGATTCTATGTCCTGGAGCTTTTATGTGACTCTCTATATTTGCTGTACATAGTGTCTTTTTTAGCCCAGCAGTGGAACCCAAGAATGCTATTTAGAATGTAATTCAGAAAAACCTAATAAATCGGAAAAACAGTGAACTTACTCCTAACCTACTATTAGAGTCAATCTTCAGCTATAACTGAAGCAGCTTTTAAAGTAATGCGAAAGGCTATTGACCTATTAGTATACTATAAACTTGTACTGAGAAACTCAAGAAGTTTCCATCAAAACATTTCCATCAAGGTAACATAATTTGTACAATTTTGAAGCATTGACAGAAGTTTTGGGGTACCTCTGTGAGGGATCCTTCAGAGAAGTGTGATGACAAACATTTTTTCTCATTTACCACTGTGTCCAGTTCATAGCTTGCAGTATCTGGATGTATGTAAGCATGCTATGAGGCAGTAGGTCAGTCAGACAGAATTTTTCTGCGGCCTGAACAACAAGGTTGAGAGTCTGTGGTACTATATTACAATGTAGTAACTGAACAAGTACATCCTGTATGCTAGATCCAGACTGGGAGCTGGTGGTTGGAGTATTTTTAAGTTGCATGTACTATCTGCCTTATGGTGGCACAGAAAACTAGGGATGCTGAGTTTGAGGTTCATCTTACTCAGCTGTACTATCTGAAAATTAGGGATCTAGTTTAAGATAGTCAAGTCAATGAGCAGGTGTGTCTGGAGAGTGACTTATTCCTGTTTTGAATGCTTTGCTTAAAATGAAATGAATCCTTGTCCTCTGAAAGAGCCCGTGTTCTTTCATTGACTATAGACAAAGCTACTTGATCTAGTCTTGAGTATACGTGTAACTTCTTCTAGGTAACTGAACTCAAAGAAAATGAATTCCATTGAAAGTGATTTGTCCTAAATCACAAAATGTATGCCACTGGTGGAGTACAAAGCTATTCTCTTTTATTTCCATTTTAACAATTAAATATAATGACACATTGTTCTGAAAAGCCTACCAGCCAGTCTACTGTTTAATTATGTATCTCCGTACCTCTTTGACTATGTTCTATATATCAGGCTAGTATTCTTGTCTATTTTTGCATTATGAATGTATACATATGTAAAATAAGAGATTGTTGATAGCACTTTTCATCTTGTGATCTTACACAAATGGTTTAATGTTATATTGGTAATACTTCTTGAGGGTACTCTGGAATTTCTAATCTGTATTTGGAAAATTATGAGTCAATGTTCAATCAGCAGGAAATGCCTGTATTTTGATACTTCTATGAACTGTTAAAACAAACAAACAAACAAGCAAACAACAAATCTTGTGAACTGTTGTAAAGTCCCTTAACAGAAATACCTCAAGGTTTAAATGTTGCAAAGTAGGCAATCTGATTTTCATGTAAATAAGTTGCATGCATTTTGAAGCTATGATATTTAATATTTAGCTTTCATTTTCCTTCAATGTTTTGTTAGTGCCAAAAAATAATTATGCTTAGACTGATTTTTGTTTGTATTCATCAAAATGAGCATATATTAGCATTTATAAATGCTCAATGAATGGATGCTCTAGCTCCGAAGTCTAATTTAATATGCATGAGAATAGAGGATAAGCTTTATCAGTATGCACAAGTAAAATCTTTATGAAAGCATATGCATTTGTTAATATTGAGATATTGCACTAGAGCTACTGCTTTGTGGAATACTGGATTGCATTAATTACTGAGTCTAAGGCAAGAAGATGTTTGCTCATTGCTCTGAAATTCTAGGTGAGTAAGACTGGGAAAACATAGGCAGTCAGTTAGTACTGATCTGTAAGAGAAATCTATCAAGACTTCACAGAGTGTTTTGCCTGAATAATTAAGATTTATAAGCTGCACCTTATGAAAAAATGAAAACTCTTTGATGCTTCAAATGGAGAGTAAAATAACTATTTCACTTCTTTAAAGTCAGCCGACAAATGTGGATTTATTCCAAAAGGTGTTTTAATTTTTAGTTTGTATGTCTGTGTTTATTTAGTCTGCCACACAGTTGAAGAAGGTAATTTTTTCCTCTAGAAATACGCTTTCGGAAGCATTTTTTTTCTTCATTGTGTATTTAATTGAAAAGAAAATCTCCTCTTCCCCTAAACTTATTTCCAAAGTACAACACTTGTAACAATTTCCTCTCACATATAGCTGCACTGTATTCTGCCCTTTTCATGGAACGGCTGCTTTGGAGGCCATTAAGTATACTGAGCATGTGATAGAGCCATTATGCTTCACACAGTAGTTCCTAAGCCAGTTGCAACGTGTGAAGGGAAAGACCTATAGTTTTGTGAGTATTGCACTGGGATATGAAATGGAAATTTCAGAGTTTAGAATTCTTTTGAGGAAAAATAATAGCAGAAAGAGTGGGAAACAATATAATGTATTATTTTACACCAATTCAGTGCTCTAGAGGGTGAAAACCTTGCCAACCTAGCACAATTTACAAGCCTACGTCAGATTCCAGGGCTGGAAAGTGCCAGATGCTGCCAAAAAATATATACTTTGGCAAGGGAAATGCTTTGCTGGAAAGAAATTCACTATTGCAAGAATAGCCAGGTTTATCAGGGTTTAGGACAAGATAATTAGAAACCAGTAGGTCATTGTTACATTTGAATATTGCCCCCTATATTGCATCAAGGAGGACAATGGTAATACAGTCATCCGTCCATAATGAGAACACATTCTCTCCTCTTCTTGTATATGCTCTCACAGTAAATAATTACTGCTTACTCTTGTGTGTGGTGACAGGATGATCAGTCATGATAGGACCTTTCATACCCTTCTTATCCCATAGCCAATGTAAAACTGCCTTTTATTTGGATTACCAAATGAATAACAACGCAAACCCTAGCATCACTGAAGTCACCGGGCAATCTTTTAGTGCAGTCAGGATTATGTCCTGATAAATCAGGTCCCAGAAGCTACTTATATATAACATGATCCAAGGTCTATTAAAATCAATGAAAAGACTTCCATTGCCCTTAGTAGGCTTTGCATCAGGCTGATAATGAACAATCACTTGGTTTTTCTTCCAGCCTTACAGTTCAGTGAGTAAATACTCTCTTAGTGTCATCTAGAGAGATTTGCAGGGAATGGATATGATGTGATTCCTTGAAGAAGGTAAGAACAAAAGAATACTGATGTACAATGTGAAGCAGAATGACTGCTATGTGGTTCATGCCACTGGCCACATAAAAAGCAGTACATTGCTTTGCACTGTGTAATCAAGTTTTTTATTTCTATAAGTACTCTTTCTCAGCTGTATTCTGAGAAATGAAAGCAAATAACAAATGACAAACATGGTACTCTTGTTCCTGCATTTTGGAATCATCATCTGGTTAGAGGCAGAAGGTGTGAATGGCTGTTGCATTAAGTAACTCCTGTCTAATACCTTTCACATTATCCAGGAGTACACCTATTGACACACGTTATGATTTTTATTTCTATTTATACAGCAGTAGCACTTACAGGAGGGTAAGCAGTTGAGCGCAGGCCAGTGTCATCTTATCAACTATAGAGGTAGACAATTTTCATTCCCTTATAAGAAACAAGTGTGACAATAGAAAAGAAAGCAGGAGGGAGAAAGAAGATAACAGTAAGAGCCTGGCTCACTTCTCACTTACACTAGTTTTGTATTTGTCTAATGCAGTTAACATCAGCGGATTTACTCAAATGTGCTCTAAGCTCTAGAGCTATAAGTTCTGTTTAGTAAGATCTGATATCATTGCTGAGGGCTTTGTCAGCAAGAGGCATCCAACCTTGTACAATGATGCAGCAACAGAGCGTAAGGAATAAACAAGATTCAGTTTTGTACCCGTGCAGTATTGTCTGAATCTTGTTTAGACTTTCAGTTATTGAACCTTGTTGTACAAGTCAGGATGACATTACTTTAATTACTTCAAAAATTACGTTAAGCGTGGTAAGATGACTTAAAGCTTTTGATAGAAGTCCAGCATGTAGTTTTCTTATGGCCGACAATTTAAATGTGAATTATTTTCCAGAAAACTTATTTTTGATTGTCTGTTACTTTTGGTGTATTGGGATACTTTTACTTGTGAAGATTGACTTACAAGGTTCCTGATTAGCAAGGACAAATTAGCCACTACATTCAGAAAGGGAATTACGACAGAAAGATTAAGAGACAGATTGTTTTATCTTCACTGATGTTAAACAGTACTTTATCCTAAATTAAGAAAGCTCTTTGCAGAGAAAGATAGTACTTAATTTGAGTAATATTTATGGAATCTCCCTATCAATTGTTTGCACAAGAGAAGGCCGTGACAGTGCCAGGAACTGAACCTACATCAACATAAGCATGAGGTCAATACTTTAACCATATACCTGTCTTCCTTTAACGTTATTTTTGAGTCAGTAGGGCATGTAAAAATCTAATCTTGAAATGAAACATTCCTTTGAGGTCATGATGCTCCTGTTAAACTTGTCTAATGAGATAAAAGAAAAAGTGAAACTTTCCAGTGGAGTACATAGTCATTAGGGAGTGAGGATGAAGTCACTGGGATAAGAAAGGGACAGTGAGTTGTGTCTGGAAACAAAACCAGAACTAAACCTAGCTAAAATGTACTGTTATGCTTGATTCACCTTTCACTCACACTGGTTTTCTACCAGTTGTAGCTCCATTCTTTAGTGATTTAATACTGCAATAGGAGCCAGGAGAATCAGTTCTAGTGGCAGGAACCTAAAAAGAAGTCTCTGCTGAACAATAAATGAAGCTACTCTTGTTCTCCTTGACCATCCAGCTCACCTTGTTATTACTGAAGACAAGCAGGGGGATTATAAAGGAACACTGGTATAGTGCAGGGAGAAATTGGTTCCAGTATAACATCTTAAATACCAAGACTACAGTTTCTATAGGATCGTTGAAAATGGAAGTGCTTATAGGTAGTAAAGTTGGTTTATGGAGCAAATAGGAAGTAATCCTTCTTTTACAGGGCTGACAATGCCCTCTCCAGTCACACTTTTTAAAAGGGAATGTGGTTTCTGAGTAGATTTTATTTAAGTTCTCACTTGCCAAGTTTCAATGGCCTTTTCAGGGAAGTTCAAAGGTTTTAAAAGTTCATTTCCATTTAAAGAGAAGGTTTTCTAAGTAACCAGAATTATTCCTTTCTTTTACTATTTCCTTCCCAACTTGTTCAGACTTGATTAACGATTGAAACCTCCACATTAGTTAAAGATGTTGTTCAATGTCTTCTCTTACTTGGCAACCTTGCTGTCCTTTTGTTCCTCTAGGTTTGTTCTGTGGGTCATGTAGGAATATTATAAACTTTAAAAAGGCCGTGACAATATTGAAGTTGATCTGGCTTTTAAATTCCACGTGCTCACTGACTTCTCTTGAGCCACAACTTTGTGCATCCACAATCATTTAAGCAAGGGAATCCAGTTCAGCAGAAAAGTAGGATGAATAAGTATGCTTACAATGGTGTAGACTTCTCATTTATCTTATTGGTGTACTGATGTGTAAGCTTAATGGTGACTCTGTAAATATTAACTCTGTTAGATGTGCCTCAGTCTACAAAATCATTCTTCCCAATGCTGGGCCAGTGTTTTTGGACATCATGACATCCACTTCATCAGGCTGAGCCTATCCCTGCTCAGGAGCTATTGTGGTTATGCAAAAAAAAAAAAAAAGTATTGTGGAAAAATGAAAAAAATACTTGTCTTAAGCATACTTGGCCAGTGGAGGGCTTACATGGTATCACAGAAAATGAGAAAGTAGAACCAAGTAATTCCTATGAAGTGCATTTCTAAAGAATCTCTTTTATTCCTGTATTGGTTATTAGAAATCACAGCCTTTTTTAATTTTCAAGCCTTCAACACCTATCGTTCAATTTTTATTCCTTTAAATGCTAATAAATCTCAAAGCCTGGAGGACTTTGAAGAAAGCTTTTGATCATCTGAAAGCATCGATTCTTTTGTTGTTGTGTTGAGTTGTGTCTGAAGATATTTCTTGGACATAGGCATCAGTCTTAAGGCCTTTTCAAATATTTTTGTTGTGAGTCTTTAGATATTTAGTTCTGTAGTTACAAGTAACTTAGCTGTATTTTAAATTAATAATCCAGTATTCAAATATGACACTAAGAGTCAAGCTGTACAAAGGAAAACTATGTTCAGGCATACTCTGTTAGTACCCAAAATTTGACTTAATAAGATCATAAATATTTTCAAATAACTATCCTTAAGTAGCTAACTGTAGTTAATCCTACAATTAAATCTGACATAGCTATACATAAACTGAATCAAATAGGATAGAAAACAATACTTCCATACAAAAAAGACACCAAAACACCAAAATCCTTGTAATTTCTTCTTCTTTGCTTCTTCTATCTCATTTGATACAACTAAAGGAATGGGAAAATGTTCAGGGGAGGTTAAGTCATTTTCAGATGTTATAGATGTGCAGTTAAAGAAGGTTTTTTTAAAACATATTCAAATTAACTTTGTCATTAGCCACTCAAATGTCATTAGAAAGTGGAATAATTTATACAATTTCCTCTGACTCTGCCTCCTGAAAGTGCTATTGCATAATTGTGATAATATTTGCAACCTCCTGCACTTTTAGTATTTATACACTTTGAGTGTGGATGTAGATGCCAGCAGTACAGTATTTCTTTCTCTTAGTCCTTCTGTATCAAAACTTTTTAGACTTCTTTCCATTGAGAGTTATTTTTGGATAAAATATGACCATTGGTCTCACTGAACCTTTGGTCAAAATGTATACCAAATGAAACTTTTCTGTGGTTTGGGAAAGTTGGATTAATTTTTCCCCCTTGTTTTTCATTTTGCATTCCTCCGAATTCTTCTTTGCTAGCCGGAAAAGGAGGTGCCAAAATAACCCAAGGAGGCTGTGCAGCCTGTCCGGAAGTGAGAAGTTCAGCAAGTTTAGCGAGAGTGGTTGTTCACGTAAGATTTCCAGCATAAGGGCCTTAATCAGGACGACACTTGAAACTCATTTTCCCCATTTGTGAAATTCAGAAAAGTTTCAGGTCAGCATCCAGGATAAAATCCTAAATGGAAGTAAAATGAAGTCACCTTCACAATTCTGTTTGTCTAAAATGGGTCTGAGTTTTCTCTTCTTTGCTTCTAAATGATTATCTAAACTGCATCTCTTGTGATTTTGCTTAATTGTTTGCAATCTCTCCTCATCTGTCAGTTGCTTATGCCTCTCATGCATTACTTGTCGTCTTCTAGTATCACTTCATAACTTTTCTAATGAGTTTCCTAAACTCATTCTAGCATTCTAGGTATTCTTTGTTTATCCCTCTAGCAGTTAGACAGCAGGGCATTAAATAAGTTGTTATCAATTTAAACTTCATAATTGTTTTGACTTTCCATCCAGCATCATAAAACTGCTATGCAATCAACTGTGATCACTCTAAAGATTAAAAACACAAAAATTATCTGTTGCATATGGTTTTCTCTCTACAATTTCAGAATAATATTGGTTTTAGACCAGATAAATTTAACATATAACTCATTTAGAATTAGTGGCAATAAAATACAATCAACATAAGCATCGACCTTGCCTTTTTCTTCTAAGCTTAGTGATACAAAGCATAAACCAAAAGTTTTGGTGCAGGAAATAGCTGCATATTATGGACCTGTGTAGGACCGAATGTCTGTCTATCTCTCTTTACGTGTCTGTCTCTCTCTACTTGCATGACTGTGATCTTTTGCCAACAGCTACTATGCAGCATCTTCATAGAATGCTACAGGTACCATGGAGGCATATGCTGCCTCTCCAATGTCTTCTTTTGTCTTCAACTGTATATATTATGTGAATATTACATTAATTACATGCTGTAGTGGTATATATAGAATTTTTTTTCTCTATCATATGAGATAGAGAGATGGAGCTGTTGTAATGAAGCCGTATCACTAGCAAATAGATCCGAGCACTGGAATTTCCTGGATATTATTTAGATTATAAAACAAACTGGCTACACCTCTGGAAGATTTGAGTGATCAGCACATAATAGATAAAACTTGCCCTAGTACATAGGGTTTACAAAAAGGCTTTCTGTCCTTTAAATGCTCCTTATCAATTGTTCTTAAGGTCAAGGTCTACTGAAAAATTTAAACAAAGTCTTTATCTGACAGGGACTGCAGTTTATTTCTGCATCATTCTCAGGTTTTTGGATTCCTTTTTCAATTAAGACTGGTTTTATGGCCAGTCACACATTAGCCTTAAATCACATTATCTGTAACGCCCATTAAGACTAGCTGTAAGTATATACACCTTTTTTCCTTCAGTGTTGAAATCCAGGAGGTTTTATAATTGTTGCATCTTCTGGCCAGCGTGTGTTGCTGGAATGCCTGGAGACTGACAGTGACATTGTAGTCATTGTTTTGCTGCGTTATTTGTGTGCAAAATATGGGTGGTAGGTTCAGTTTCTTTTTTACACTAGAGGGCTCCTTCACACTTGGTTAGCAGTGTGGCAGCACCTACAAGTCAGAGCAGTGGAAACATGCCGCAGTATAAGGGGATGCCTGCACTATAGGACGTAACAGGCTTGCTGCGTCTTCGCTTCACAGAAACTGCTTCTGCATATCATGATATTGTCACCTCAAGAGCAGCATCAGAGAGGCTTGTGATAATTTTCCCTCTGTCTTACCACATAATATGGGAAGAACAGAAACGTTGTGGAACTATTTCTGAACAAAGAGAAGTTAAGATTCGCTCCCTGTTCAGTTTATAGGTACACATGAGAATGGTAAATGCCATAATCACGCCAGCTGGCAAACCGGAAATCTTATCTTGAATGTTCCCTAAAATTACGGTCACTAGGTAAGATTTTTAGAGGCTATTGAAAATCACATCGACTTGCCCTTCTGTTGTTGAAGCGGCTGAGTTAATTTAATTTCAGCAGTGGGACCAGTATTTTTACAGGTTGAAGAAAATGCTTATGCGACCTCTGCATGTTGCAGTAGTTTTTCCTGTCAGTATTTGGATCTTGGACTACAGTGGCTCAAATAACAGACAAAAACTAGAAAGTGAGAAGAAAGCTTAACTGTTGGAGGAAGGCACCCCCGTGTGATAACTCCTCTTGACCTTTTTTAGACCAGAATTTCAGATAGTTTTGACCTGTAAATACAGTTCTGGAATTTGAAAAATAAATTGATAGTGAAGATGTGCAAATCAGAAAGTAAAACACTTCTCAAATATCTGCCCTGTACTCTGTCCTTTGGCATCTTTTCTGCATTATTAATAGTTTTCTTAATTGTCTATATAGAAATTTCTTAGTATTAATCAGTCTAGGCTTTCTTAATTTCTAGATTAAATGAAGTATTATGGTAGAAAACCAGCAAATTTACAGACAAAATAGCTGTGTGCTGTAGTTCAATAACCTTTGAAGTTTCTAAAATAACTGAACCATATTCAGTGAGACAGGTTGTGTGGTAAACACTCTTGTCCATTCAAGTAACAATATCAGAAATTGTTCCCAAAACACTGAGTTATGTTGATATTTTAAAATATTGCTGTTGATCTCCACGGCTTAAGCACTTAAGCCCTACCCCTCTTTGTCAGCTTCATGCTTGGGAAATGTCGCTGGAGTGACAGCTGGTGGAGTGAAGGCAAAGAGCAGAGAGGAAGCACTGAAAAATGCTTGGAGCATGTTGCTGTATCGGAGGGAGAAATGATACTAGAAATATAGAAAACAATATATGGCTTTTAAAATCCACAACATGCTCCATCCTGTGTAAAAGACTGTTTAGTATTGGTTGTAATTAAACTTATATGCATGATGAGCCGTATATTTATCAGAACTCCTTGCCATTCTTCAATAATGCAGCAACAAGGAAGATTATCCTTTCCCCTACTCCAGGATGACGTCATTGTACTGATAAGTAGGACTTAGGAAAGGTTTATGTTCTTAGCACTAGAATTAAAGAATATAATACTCCTTTTAATATAGTAATTTCTAGCTCTACTAATTTTCAATGTTTATCTTACAAGATCATTAGGAAATTCAGAAATCATTTCTCTGGTTTGAGAGAAAAACAGTGGGGTGATCTAAGGATAAAAAAGCACTCTGCTCTAGTGTTCCTCTACCACTGTATCACATCTGGCAAGTATCGACAAGGTCTTTCAAAGTGATATGCTGTAAAATTGTGAAGAAATGCAGCCTTTAAAAATTCAAACATATTGTTAACATTTTAGTGTTGAAGCTGGTAGCAATTATTGAGTACTATATTTGTTTCCTAATAGAACAGACGTTCTTAATTTATTATTTCACATTGTAAATTTTCACATTAGACACCATACTGGCTCAAGATAAAATATCAGTGATAGGACACTTGTTCTTTCTTTTTATTCAGAAGAAACCAGACATTATTGCACCATGTCCTGTATCTTGCTCAGATTCATTTGACTCATTTCCTTACAGAAATTGCTGAAACATCTCCAGAGTTCTTCATGGACCATTCATTCATTATTGTCTCAGTGCTCTGGCGCAATTATATAAAGTCGTATTTAGTGGATATAGAAGAAGAAAGATTAAGAGTTAGCTCATCTGGATGGGCTATATGGCATCTGGTATAGCTCAAGCTGGAATCAGTGAAGGGCAGCCCAATCCCTAAAGAACAATTCATCCTGTCTTATTGCACAAAGCGCATATAAATGTTTGAAAATTAAATACTTCTGCAAAAGCAAACTAAATATCCCATAACAGTATCATCAACCGAGCAGGAGAACATAAAGTTTGGTAATCATACATATAAATTATGATTGTTTGGCACTATAATATTACCATTGACACTAATAGTTGGAGCAGGTAACAACACTTGAACTTCAAATTACCTGACATTTTCTAATATTAATCTCTGTCTTAACGTTGCTATAACTTAACCAAACCTTAACTGTCTGGGATTCAGGTTTTGTGCATTGTGCATTTTTGATAAGTTTTTGAGTTTTTTTGTTTTCTTCTTGTGAAGGAATGGGAGAGAGAAAGGCGCAGCTAAAACCATTGAGTTGTTTCTGACAATAAGATTAGAAGACACATGGTTTTGCCCCTATTAAAATGTAAACCCCCCCTTCTCTGAAGTGTATGGCTGTTTTATTGAATAACCCTTGTGCTTTTGTGATGTGAAGGTGGAATTCAGGGAGGAGGCAAAAAGGAAATTACTTTGGTTCAGATATGTGCATTTGTGTCCTGCATGTGGAAATTCACCTAAAAATTGCAATTTCCAAGGTTCTAAGGTATTTATCATTAAAGGTAGGTATAAGTATTTATCAGTCCAGTATAAGTATTTACTGGTTCAGTTCTCTGAAGAGTTGGGCTGCCACAAGTGTTTTTCTTTTTATACACCCCCTCATGATAATTTCAAGGAGTTGTCATCTGGCAACTCTCCTGCTCTTTAGAATGGCTGCTACCAGTTGTTACTGCTGGTAACAGCAGTAACATAACTGAACCTGCTGTCTGATGCTGACATTTCCCCATCTGAACACTGAGGTGAGGTTTCTCTTAAAAACATTTTTTCTTGGACTCTACTGAGATTGAAGTTAAACGAGATGCGGCTACTTTGTGGTTAGGCGATCTGGTGTGGGTATTTCTGTAGAGATGCTTCACAGCCTGCTTCACAGTCTGTGCTAACCAGGGCTGCAGGATTGACACTTACATAGCTAACCACTGACATGCAATTGCTAGTACACAGTGCAGTTGCTGCCCAGCCTGGATCTGGTAATAAAAATTGGACACAGTTGCATGTGCTGTGTGTTTCTGAGGGGAGAACTGTCCTTGAAACCTGGTTCAAACATGATTTACCCTCAAAGGAATCAAAGTCCTAGTTCAGGTAAGGTAGCTGCCAAATACAGAACTTTATTAGCAACTTTTAAAGGCTCCTCTGTCTTAAATTATGTTTTCTTTTGATTCATCATTTTTACCTCTTTCCAGTTGAAATTTTTCTGCCTTGCTTGTAACACCTTTCTCTTACTGCTAATTCTCACCTTCTTTTTTTCTGCGTGCAATTCTGAGGTATAATGACTGTTTTTAAAAGAAATATACTAGAGTATTGACTCCTTTAAATTAATGATGGATATCTCAAAGCTTAGACTAAGGGATTTTTCTTCTATTGTTCCTGCATTAAGAATACTGGAAACTTTTGAACAGAGTTACTATTAAATTTGAAAGAATAAAACTTTTCTCAACTGATTTTCCCAAATCAAAATTACTTAGCAATTCTGAAAAATAATACCTTCACAGTTCATTGACACAGTATTGACCCAGAACTGACAGATATCCTACCTACAGGGAAGTCACTGACTTCAGGGAAGTTAACCTCATGGGAATATTGATAGAAACAGGACTAGGAAAAGAGCATGCAAGGCAAGTGCGCTCTTCTCTGAGGCGACTTGTTTGATTTATTGCCTCATCTCTGTGTTAGCATTGGCAGAACATTGTGGAGAATGAAAAGAAATTGCTTACTAGGCTCTACCACTTTATTGAGAGGATGCAAGGAAAGTGGTGTGAAAAGTGAAATGTGTGGGGAATTAGAGTGAGAGCACAGTATTTTGTTGCTGGCAGATGTCTGCTAGGCTTCACCATTTTACTGGGGTGGTACAATTCAGTTGTTATGACACATCCAGGAAGAAAAACAGAAAACACGAGCTGGAGGCTTGTAGAAAATTAAATGATGATGACTCAGAACTTAAACCCCAAAGTAAAATGAAGATTGAAACACTGCACCAATTTGTTTAGCAGAGGAATCTGAAGCACACATGAAGAAATGAGCTTCCAATTTATTGAAGCTTTGCACTGATCTTCAGATGAAGAGGGTAATATTAGAAAGCTAGTGTCAAGGTGAAAGGCAAGGATGATTACAGATAAACTGCAAGCTGAGCTTATGTTTTTGCTGCTATTCCCTTTTCAAAACATTCTTTTTGTTCAGTGTGTAGTCAGCCCCACATCTGCTTCTGCTGAAATCCAAGGAAAAGTGTTTCAGTGCCTAGAAGTGTTATTGTTTGACTCGTTTGGCTGGGAAAATGAGTCTCAAGTAACCTATGAACTCTGTGCCATATACTTGCAGTAAGCAGAGGGCCTGCTGGGGTGATCTACTTAACTTGCCGTTAAGTTTTATGTAACTGTTATAGTATTGTTTAAAAACGGTTTGAGGGATTCTCTGCAGAAATATGGCATACATTAACTTCTAGTTTGAAAGTAGTAGCCAATTTTTATCCCTTATGTAAACAGATCTATTTTTATTGTATTTACTGAACTGTATTTCTAAGTCTGATAGACTATTACCTGTAATTTATCATCCTTACTGCAATGTGGCATTTTGCTTAAAACTTTAACTGTTCCAGTGGTTGAGTTAGATATGGGTGAGCTTCTAAAAAATAGTATTTGGATGGATCTGAATGGTTACCTGAATCGGGGGATTTCAAAAGCATTTAAAAAGTGAATAGACAACATTGCCTCATTTTCACACGTGGTGAAAGTAAGACAAATACAGATAAAATTGGTTTGTTCAAGGTTATGTAAGCTAGTTAGTCCCAGAGCTAGAAATAGTCATAGCCCTCCCAGCTGCTTTACTCTTTATCCATTGACTATCTACAGAAGCACTTGGTCTGTCCTCTGAAATATAAAAGGTGAGAGAGGGTTTACACCAATTAGGCTTCTCGATTCGGAAGTCTTATTTCTGGATTCATGGATTGCACAGAAAGGGACTGTGTTAGCCATAATTGTGTACTACTGGACTCATACATTTCAACATCTCACCATTTCTTTTTATGTGGGCAAAATTTATAAATATTTTTTCTGTTCATATGAGAAATTGGTTAACAACAAGATCATCTTATGCAGCATATCAAGAAATCAAGTGACTGTGGCTTTGATACTGGAAGTAACATGTGTCCAGAATTCTTGTGCACTTTAAGAAGCAGTTATAATTGCTGAGTGTTGGAAGACCAGATGGTGATCTTGTTATTTGTTACCAGAGAAATTCAGGTCCTTTTATCTTTGCCAAAGAAGCTGTAATTCAGTCTACCCCAGATGACGGTGTTGCATAGGGCATATCATCCCTTATCTTGTGAAAGCATAGCCTCAAAACTCATTGAATAGTATGCAGCCTACAGGGTATAGTAAGCCTTTATTTCATATTTTTATGCATCATAAATACAGCGTTAGTGGTCTCCTCAGCGGGTTGTCAAGAGGGCAATGGCTACATTACACCACTGCTGATGACTGTGATTACATAAAGGGACAATCTGTCCAACATAGGGCCTCTGTTTTACAGCTCCAATATGCTGATATTCTAAAATGACAGGTAACAGATAACACCAGGTACTCCCTACCGCATGTCACTTGAGGCAAAGGGTACGTATCATTCCCTTTACTGGTACCTGGCAATACTGAATTCTGTTTATCACCAGTCACTTGGCAACAAGGACTATTCCTGGTCAGTGCTTTGCTGCTGCCCTGCACAGCAGCTGCTCTGGAATTTCTGCAGCTCGCAAGGATGAGGCAATTTCTGTTGCTCCAGTGAGAGCAGAAAGAGGCTAATGATTCTCTGGAAGGGTGCTTAGATTTGAAGAAAAGGAGAGGAGGATTACATTCCCAGTTTCTGTTACATGCTGTTCTCCATTGCTTATAGTTGTTGGGCCTAACTTATTCTAAGTTAACTTGGACTGATAGATAGACCATTTACTCAGCAATTTGGGAGTACTATGCTATTTATTGACTGCATACATTTAGGTACATCATGGCCCATTTATAATGTAGAAGCTCAAGTTTATTTTTGTCCATTAAAATGATCAGGATTAGCTCTCTTACCAGACTATATCACTATGAGTTATATTGGTGATGGAACCTTACTGTGTCTGTTGTCTGAATCCAAGCTTCCAGTGTTAACATTGGCTAAACAAGCTTTACATTTTCTTTTCCCCTTATAAAAAAAATATAAAGAGCCCGTATTTCAAAATAAATCTCCTGGATTTTACTCTGACACAGTTGAGATTTTAAGCCGCTAAATGCACGTATAATGCATTTTAAAAAGTGACATTGCTATGGTTATGAGTTACACAACAACATGATGTCAGCCCTCTGATTGGTGTCATGGTATTTAGCAATGCCACTTGGACAGGAAAGTTCACACACAGAAGCCTGTCCAACAGTTCTAAGAATTTTATATCTTTTGAAGTATTTAATATATTTCTTTATGTGTTGAAGCACTGGCCTTCCAAACCCTTGTTTTTATTTTCCAGCAATCTTAGTGAACTTGGGGTCATTGGATTGCTTGCTTTCTCACCGGCTGCACTGAAATCAAGCAGCCATCAGCTAAATTACTATAGTTTAAACGTATCTAAAAGGAATTCAAAGCAGTGCTTTAAAACAGCATTATGACTCTGCTTTCAACATGTCATGAAGATATAACGCAAACCAAAGAGGTAGAGGTGGTTCAAAGAAAAGGTGGATTTTCTGTACTGACTCAAAATAAGAAACAATGGGACTTTCAGATTTCAACTCCTACTTCAGCCAGAAGTTTTCTGTGATTATAGTTGTTTCACCAAGAAAACAATATACTGTTGATACAAATTAGGTCTTAGTTTTCTGAGACATCTCTCCATCTTTTGAGACTATAAGGAAACAGCAAAATGAAAACTTTATCAAAATATTATCAATCTATACTGGCAATATGGCAATGATAGCCTATCAGTTCCTTTGTCTGAAAAAAGTCAAGCTAAGGACAGTTAGGATGGACTCAACCAACAAAATCATATTTATCTATTTAGGTTGTTCAGAACAAACAGTTTTCCAAGTGTTACATATAATATGGTGATGCAGAGTGGGGAAAGCAGGAAAAAAAACAAACTGACATATAAAGTGGCTTTTTATTTAGTAGATTATTGTCCATTGCCAACAAAGCTTGGTATGTGAAAAACATGTTTTTACAGTGACTGTTGAGAAATGCACTGGTGGTCTCTGCTAATACTCACATCATAAAATTACTTGAATGAATTCTCGTCCAGTTGGTATTTTCAATTGACTACCCATGAATGGATACGCCTAATTTATGTTGTCATTACTGAAGATAGGAAATTACTTATTCCAGCTGAAGGTTTAGCATGCAACTGTGAGCGGTATTTACACAACCATGGTACTTCATGAACTTTTTGTGAACAGATATAGGGCTTTTACTGTACCACCTTTCATGAGCTCCTTCATTAGCTGAAAAGGAAAATACATGTTTTTATGTTCTTTCTTAATTGTTTTTAACCTTTTCATCTAAAATCAGATCTCTTGACCAAGAGATTTCAATCATTTAAAATTTTAAATGATTCTGCACTGAATTCTATTTATCACCAGTCACTTGGCAACAAGGACTATTCCTGGTCAGTGCTTTGCTGCTGCCCTGCACAGCAGCTGCTCTGGAATTTCTGCAGCTTGCAAGGATGAGGCAAATTCTGTCACTCCAATGAAAGCAGAAAGAGGTTAATGATTCTTTGGAAGGGTGATTAGATTTGAACAAAAAGAGAGGAAGATTACATTGCTTTTGTTTCCAGCTCTTTTGGCAAAAGTGCTTTATTAGCTCAGGTAGGGTAGGGTACATGCTGAAGCTGCTTTTGAGCAAGCAGCACACTTGCAGATGCCTTTTTCCTTCAGTTTCCCCTGTATAAAGGGAAGGTACTACTTCACTGTATCTCTAGGTTAAATTCATTGACATTTGTATTCTGTTTTGAACATACAAAGTACTAGCAAAAATGTTAAAATTGCTTTGCAGAAAAAATCCTTACCATCTCCAGTTGGATATGCAATTACTAGGGAAAAAAAACCCTTACAAATGTTTAGAGAAACAGATGATTTCCTGGGAAATTGTAGGGTATAATGTATTTGTCTGAGTGCTGCAATCAAATACTTCTATGATGAGCACTCTAGAGGAGTTTATAAGGAAAATATTAATTCTTATTGTCTGCAGTGTTTGGGTCTTGGAAGTCAATAGGGCATGAGACCACCCATTACATAGTGAAGACAGAATAAATATTTGAATGATTTTTTCCTTCTCCCAAGAAGTGTGCATCCTGCATAACTACAGATACAATCTTTTGTTAAAGACTGTAGTCATTTAATGATGGAATGTATCATAATATAAAACTGATTGGCCTGTGACCAAAATGAAGGCTAATATTCCCTGATTTTAAGGGATTCTTAAGACCACAGCTTAAGTCACTAGTTCTTTCATTAAGCTCTTCTGTTTGAGTTGCAGCACATGTTTAAAAAATGTGTTTAATGCATATATTTCTGCATTATTTGTGGTTACACAAACTAATACTTTTTAATAAAACCTGCAGATTCTCTTACTCCTTATATTATAATGTATTTAGAATTATTGCAGTAAATTTAGGTGCTGTCAGATGGTCTCATTACAGTGGAGATTAGGTCTAAGTCACAAGTACAGGAAACTCCAAAGTAAGACATCCTAAAGAAGTTTGAGAGATTTTTAATTATATTTTTCTGGTCAGAAGACAAAGAAAACAATAAAATATGCAGTCTCCCACTTCCTGCAATGATTATAATTTTTCTCATGTTTGATCTTTATCCCATATTGTTTGTGGTCCATGTTTAGGCTTTGGCATCTTGCAAATGAGGTTAATAGAAAGGTAGCATTTACAGTACTTATTAAGCACTGTCTGTTCCAGAATGCCTCTTAGAATATTTATTCAAATTCAGCCTTCATTATTTTTAGCTCACTTGGGAAATTATTAGCTTTCATCTGATGCCTCACATATTTATGCTAGAAATAAGAAGATTTCATACTAAGCGTATTAGTATGTTTAACGTCAGAGAGGAAGCCAAGTCATTATGCCAATTCTTATTTTAAAGAGCTTTTAATAGTGATAGCTTTTTCACAAGTAGTCAATAAGGTCCATAAGCAAAATTTAGACAAGTAGCTAAGGACCCTGACTTGTATTTCCAAAGGTACTGAGGTGACTAAAAACACAGGCATATGCCTAGAAGGATTTAAAAAAAAAAATCTGCTTAGGACCACCTATCACTGATTTCAGTGGAAAATAGATACATGACTGCTTTTGAAAAATCTTTTGAGTGTCCATCTGCATCTTCAGTGCCTAAAAAACATTGAAAATCTGCCTTTAGGAACCTCCAAGGTCTCACTGACTTTTCATGAGACTCGTACTAATTTTTGAAAATAGGTTAACACTCTAAAAAGTTAGTGTTCAGTCTTTTAGATGTAGCCATTTCCTGCCACAAAATCAAGACCAATTTAGGCACTTCAGCAAACACTTATGTATGAAGAACTGATAATTTTTAATAGTTTGTACCATGAATGGTAAATGAACTTTAAAATTACACTACAAACCTTTCAGGTTGGTTTGAATGAATGTTAAAAATGAGGAGTTTTTTGATGTGCATGTACCCTTTTCAAATCAGGCGCAACTAGTATCTATTGATTGCTCAAAAGAGCCTCTATTTGCTATATTTATAATACAGAAGGAAAAATATCAGAAATTGAGCTGGTAGTTCTTAGGAAAAACATATGACTAGTTAGAAACTAGCGGGAATCCAGTCAAGGGAAAATATTTGTGGTGCAATGATACTTATGGCCAAAAGACCTAGGAAAATCAATGATCAATGTTTTCTTTAGTGAACACAGAGAATTCCTCAAATTAACTCACACTATCCTCGGTGTACTGAGCCAAAGCCAGTTGCAGTTAACTGATAACCTTGAGTAAGTAAGTATCCATGGACTCCTGATTGTGGATTATGAAGTGAAGAAACTCCTGGACAAGGCCAGCCTGGATTAACAACATCACTATTTTCCCCTTCTTTGGTATCATCTTTGTCCCTTCTTTATTATACTACATGTCAGCTTTTCCTTGACAATGTCTCTCTTTTCTCTGCCATATAAAAGTGTAGATATACACTTTTTTTGAATATTATATCTTAAAAAACTCAACAAGGGCACTCCCAGCTGTTTCATGATTCAAAGATCATCGTTTTGCATTCAAAATCTGTTGCAGGTTATTTGATTCTTGATGGGGGGTTCAAGCCTGATTTATTCAAAACTTTTGCTCTTTTTTCACAGACCTGAGCTTCATCTGTTCCATATCAGAGTATAAATTTCTATTTGAAAAGAGCAGCAGACAATAAGAATATGACCACTTATGAATTCTGCTCATTTTATTAATCTTCATCTTAGTGATAACAGGAAATAGTTGTCTTCTATTGCATCAACTCCTACTGCTTTCAAAAACTAAAATAAGATGACTGTGTAACAAAAATTATGACAGTTAACACCATTAGAGCTGCAGTTGTAGAATTTCATTCCATTGTTTGCAAAAAGAAAGCTAAGAGTCAAGTTCTACAAAAGTATCTTCCTATTATTTTTTGAATGACCATATTATCTTGACCACTCCAGTTTTTGAAATGATTGTATCTTGGAATACCTATATTAAATCTAATGTATCTAATTCCTGAAATAGTGGTGGAACTCTACAAGTGTATAAAATAATTCATGTGAGTATCTCATACAAGCTCACCCTTCGTGACTTTTAAATGCAGAAGTCAATACATAACTGTGAAGTGAGAGAATGTTGTGGAAACACTACCCTCATTTCTACCCCATGTCCCTCAAGCCAGACCAACAGGGAATGGTACAATGCACAATATTAAGAGTAGCCTGAAATAAGCTCAATTGTATACATATTTATTCATAGCAAATGTAAATAATCCTTTCTGGTTTCTAGTGCTGTACTCTGACTGCTTCAAAATACAGTTACTGGAAAAAGGTTTGTCAAGGTCTGAACAACCTGAAGTACAGTTCCTACTCCCCATAGCTGGTCTGGAAATTTTAACTACTGCAATTACTGTTCCCTGCAAAGGGATCACTTTAGAGATCATGGAATGCAGTTATCTTTGAAGTGGTTCTGCGCTGTTTCTGTATTGCCTTGGATGAAGGGAGGAACAGAATTGAGGAAGGTAGAGGGACTTTGTGCTGTTGATTCAACTCATTGAATGGTTAAGAACCTCAGATGGGGTTCTGCCTTACTTCAGTCATATTATTGCTTTTATAGATGAGCTTATTTGCTCAGCAGTAGCTGTTTTTTAAATCTTTAAATTGCCTGAGTATTTCAAAACTGCATGCCTGTTGTATCAATGAGTATCTCAAAACTGTACTTCAGCATCATTCTGTGTCCTTTCTCCATGATGATACTTTATGGCACAGCATTCTAACAGAGAAAATGCTTCATTAATGACATCTGATATTTAGATGTCACTCTAGGTTTTAAATATTATTATTGCCTCAATTTCTTAAAAAACTGCTGGGCCATGTATATTCATAGGGATAGAAATGAATCTGTGTGAACAGCAGTGTAAAAAATTGCTTCATTATTTATGCATGGATAAGTGCACCTTGTCTCATTATGCAGGAATAAAACATGAAGGAGTGTTACTTATTACAGCATGTAAGAGCATATTCTATCTATTATATCAAGAAAGGAAAGATAGATAAGCTTTTCCCTTCTACTTTTACTGTTTCAAGGTGGACTGCTTTCTCCAACAGGATTTACACTTAGTCAGGCTGAGGCCTGGAAGTTCTTAAAGGCCAAAGGAGCAACTCTAACTGGTGTTACCCGCATAAGGCACATTCTGGGTCATTGCTTAACTGTATTATAGCATGGCAGCTAAAATAAGCTTGGATTTACTTTGATCTGAAATGTGGTCCATATGAGTGCATCCTTATCTCCACATCGAAGTTCACTGTGTGATTTTAAATAGATTCATCCCACCAAAATTTAGGCTCTTAATGGAGTGGTCCTTACTCAACTGACTTAACTAACTTAAGGATACAATTGCCATAGCTTCCTTGCTTAATTTAGTGGATAAGGAAAAGTATGTTCTAGGGATATTCAGAACTTAATGAGAGCTCTGAAAGTTTCTTACTTCTGTCACTGACTGTAGAATGAGCTTGAATAGGCTCCTAACTCAGATACCTCATTTAAGTGCCCAAAAGTAGATGGAATGAATCTGAACCGGAATCTCCTTGTGTATATCGGATCAAGCTCTGTTTAGTCTTTATCATTCAGAAGGTTCAGTCTGTAGGTGGGTAAATGAAAATGATGTTTGTCACAGATTGCCTGTCTAGAAGAACTGAATTTAAAAGTCTTTTGTCTGAAAAGGGGTGAAAGGAACAATACAGTCAACACCATAAAATACAAATGAGAGCTTTTCTAATACACCTATCCTTCTCTGTATGAATCGTGGAGGTATAATAACATCACCTATTCTTCCTACATCTCTATCCTCCCTTGAAAAAAAAAAAGACACCCCCCCCAAAAAAAAAACCCAAACAACTTCAGTAAGGAATACTTTGATATTACTGAATTCCAAAATATAAGTAGGGTCATAACGCAAATTATTTCAGTAGTACCTCTGTTTTCATTCAGTGCCCATTGATTTAGAGTAAAATGTCAGAAACAATTAGAAAAAACAGAAGTGTTCTAAAAGCAAATATATATGGTGATTTTGCATTTAATCTTAGCTATATATTTCAGAAATAAACATGGCTTTTATTCAGGACATGTATTTGCCAATAATACATCTGATTAAACTAGGAAAATTAGACATACTATCAGTAGCTTGCTCCCAAATTACACAAGAAGAAATTAGATACATTTTCAGTAGCTTGCTCTCAAATCTCTTCAGTCTATGAGTCACCAGATTCTTCCTGCCAAACTAAATATGTCTGTGAAAGGCTGGAAACTTTAATGGAAAGAAACATAAAACTTGAAATACGTAGGAAAAACTAAGTTTTTTCATGGAAGACCTGTTGACTAGTAATTCAGGAATTCAGGGGATGTAGAAACAAATTATTACATCTTACTTGTCTACAGAAGTTTCAAGGTATGAAACGTATTCAATTTAAACCTGCTATGTTAACCTAAAACAGATGTCCTTATTAGCTTTCATGTGACCTAAAGTAATCAATGAAGACTTACAAAAAGAAGTTGTAAAAATTTCATCATAATAGTAGAAGCTCTTATCCAGTCATTTTGATGGGGCTGAGTTAAAAGAAACCTTCAGTATAGTTAATGCAAGTCTGAAAAAAAATCCCTCTGTTGTAAATTGGATTTATTATACATAGTACCACACAACCATCAAAGCTAATTAGGAATGTACTCATCTTTTCAGATCCACAACCATAACGACATCTTCTCTACCATTTTCCCCACAACACTTATACTTTTTCTACCTTTGCATAAGCCATACATTTAAAAATATTCTTTAGAATACAGACTTCTTGTGAAATACAGAGTTTGTGTGCATAATTTAAGATTTTATCCATTGCCTTAGTAGGATATGGCTGTTAACATTCTTTTGAAGTCAAAACACTTTTCGGTAGTATTTACTTTCCTTAGAAGTTCCTGTTTATAGGAACTGGGGATGTTACTTAAGTGCTTACTTGTTTAGAGATAGAAATAGTTAATAAGTATTGCTAGAATATTTATTTTCAGAAAGAAAACAGTTTTGTTCACTGAGCTGGATTGAGTCAGAATGCTCTGAGCCAACCCCTTCTTTTTTCTGCATACTCAGCCTTGTGAAAATTTCTGCCCAACACACAAAGACGCAAACACTACAAACAAACAGTTCTGTATAAAAAAAAAAAATCATATAATTTTAGGTTGGGGCGTGAGCTGTAATTTCCTAATGGAAGTGCTTTAACAGGACACTTTTTCCCTAATTCCATGCTTTTATGGGCACATAAGGAAGCAGAAGGTTCTGCTGTCTGGAGGCATTCTCTTACTCTAGAACAGTTATATTACATAGATGGGAAAATTGGGATCACAGCTGAATTTCAAAAATAAGATGGGAAATATATAAATATGCTGTAGACTCAGGAAAAAAAAAAAAGAAAAAGAGATGAGGCCTAAATTGTTTCTTTGATAAAAGGAAGCTATTCCAGTTTTCACTAGCAAAGGATTTAACATGAGGTGAGCAAACAGCTTCCACTGTCTTGTAAGAGCAAGAACATTGAAAACACAGTAAATTTGACTGTACACGGAATTCAATCAAAAAATACAGCAAGTATCTCAGACTTGTGTCTGATTTTGTAGGAATTTAAGTTTACTAAGGAATTCAAAGCAGTTTTCTAAGGAATTCCAAACCAGTTTAGCAGGAATTGGCATAGAAGAGGCAATCAGAAATTTAACCTAAAAGTTGCTCAGATAAAATTGACAAGACAAGCTCACCTATATAATTTGTCTAATAGTTAAAGAAGTCTGAGAAGAAGATAGCATTTGACTTTTCTTGCTTTGATACAGTAAGAAAAGCAATTTATCCTTTTATTCTGAAAGTTATGTGGTAACCAGTGCCTAAGGTACAGCCTTTTGAAATGGGCATTTAGTATTTAACTGGATTCAATTTTTTAAACTTTTACTTACAGTGACAATGCAAGATTTTCTATAAGTTGGAGTGACCCACTGGTCAGTATATGGTATGCCCCTCCAAAGGCTATGGATGTGTTAAAATTCTTGTTCTCAGAACCCCATTCACCAATGCAAACATGAAATATGCCTGTCATTGCTTAACAATTAGACCTAGTACTTGGGCTACATCTTGTGTAGTGATTTTGCATTAAATGCACCACAAACAAAGTATGAATTAATGGCTACTTCTTCTTTTTGACATGGAAGTTCCTGTGGTTATTACCAGAGATAAATTTAGCATAAATTCTTCAATAAGTATACATTTGTGGTATTCCTTTTATCTTGATTTCTAGACTGAGAAATGACTTAACTGTTGGTTACCCCTTTCATTTCTTGTCATATTTTTGAACAATTAAGCTTATATCATAGGGAAATAATGACACTTGGGCATGGCTTAATAAACAAGTTCACATCCATCCTTTTTTAGCAAAGCTCTGAAATGAAAACGGCTTTAAGTCTCTATTTGATTTTCAGTAATGTGAGAGGGTTTGAAACATGCGTAAGAGCTAAAGTGCTGAATAAGCTCTAGAGAAATGGCTGTATGAACTTCCTGCTTTGAATGAGCACTCTGTATAGATTGCCCTAGATGCTCAAGTAGTTAATGCAAAAGCTTTTAATTAAGAGACTATGTGGTTCTACTAAACTGAATAATTTGCTTTGCGACTCGCTGCTGTTGATCAAATATTGCAAATGCATTATTAATAGCAGAACAAATGAAGAGGTCCATATGCAAAGGTTTTGGCCAATTGCATAAAGCATATGCCGGAACTGAAGTGAGTGAAGGGTTTTTCTTGGTTTTTAAGACTCAGTGGAAAAGTAAGAGGGGCAGCTATGCCAAGAATTAATGCTCATCTTGCCAAGTGCTTCTTTGAGCAACTTTATCCAACATGAGACTAAACAATGTATTAAATACACATATAGCAGGAATCAAATGTCAAATAACAGCTTTCTGCTATTTGAGACCAAATTTGAACCTTGGTCTAGTGCATAGATAAAGGCAAACATCATAAAAAGCATTAGCATCTCTAACATCTAACAGCTAATAAGGACACATATAAATTGAACTTTGGGAGAAACTGTACTTATTTGGTTTTAGTAGTAGACACTTTTTGCAGGGTTGTTTCTTGCTGAAATTTTGATCAATGGTTTGCTTCCAGTCACCTCATTAGAATTATCATTACTACTACAGTCCCTCTTCATGAAAAGGTTGAAAAATTATGAAATCCTTGGCAACCTGAGAACTAGCTGTAGGGGAGACCTGTTTGCAGAGTTTAAATTTAGTGTGTTTCAGAGGCTAAATCCTCCTAGACTCACTGTGTGATCCATGGAGAAAGAAGGCAGAACCTCTGTCTCTGTTATTAAAGAGGTAACTTAAGAAGATTAACCTCACTAAACTAAGGTTAGCCTTTATGAACACTCCCTAGCCTTTGTTAATGTGGTAAAAAAAGGAAAAAATTATTTCAAAGACTGGCTTATTTTCAGAGAACTTCCTCAATGATTACTACCGGGGGCAACAGAGCACACACCAAAGTTATGTATCGGTTATTTGACTATACAGTGATACCATTCCAGAAGCCAGAGCTGTCTTTTTTCTTACGTAGGTATATCAATAACTGTGCCTATAGTCCTGGTTCCGTGAGCACTGACCCTGCAGACCTGGTTAAAGCACATCTTAGCTCCTTTCCAGGCTAGCTCTCCTGTAAGAAGTAAGGAACCTGGGGATAAAGATTGAAGAATATACTCAAATCTTTCATGGATACAGGATTTGGACATGAATGGGGCATGTAGCCAGACCAAGGAGCTTAAAAACACTCTCAGATCTTGCTGTGTGAACATAGCCAAGATGACCAGCATTTCTTTGCAAATATTTGTAAGACTGTCACTGACACCATAGGCTGTGTGTCCACCGCAGCTTTTCAGCATGCCTCTCCTGGGCTTGCAACATTAACATTCCTCTCAATCAGGGACACAGAGATGAGCTAATGACTCATAGCTCCTACAGGTATGGAGTAGTTAAAGAACTGAGTGCCATGCCATCTCTTGTAATTATGTTGATAGGTTTGACAGGCCTAGAAACTTTAATAACATCTTAAAAGCAGACTTCCTGAAGTAAACAAGTAGCTGTTAACTAAAGGGAAATGGAAGAAGCAAAACGTAGTTGCCTATTGTCATGCCCCTTATTTCCTCCTTTGTAAGACGGCAATTCCTCCATATATACCTTAGTTCTACAAAGCAACAACATCTGATGACAGCTCTGATTACCCAAAACTATGTTCACTGTCTTATCCTGATTTTCTGATGATTGTAAACCTAATAGTTTTATGTTGTGCACAACTGATATTCCCAAGGACAACACACAATTCTGATTGTCTTAGTGAAAAAAAACATAGTAAAAATCTGTAATGATTCTCCACAAAGCAGTTGACACAGGAAGCATTAGGCTGGATACCAGAAAAGCCCATCTTTTATGGGATTCACTCTTTTACATATGGAAGCATGTGCTAGATCATTCTCCATTCTCTGAAGAATATCAGAGGAACATCATTGTGTCAGGTATCTAAATTCAGCTCCTTCTTTTCTATGCAAGTGATACTTCAGAATATTCACCATAAGCCCAAAGCAGTTTTTTAAACAGAAAAAAGGTGGTTTTTTAATTCATGAAATTGATTGCCATGATTTCAAATAAGTATTGCCATCTAACTTGGGCTTTAGAAATAAGATTGACCGAAAGTGTCTAAAGAAATAAGAAAGCTATTTCTTTATTGGCACTCGTGTGTATTGTTAGCCAAACTGGTATCCATGTATTGGAAAAGGAATATTTTCAAAGGAGAAGAAACTAGATAAAAAAGAATATAGCATTTGATCCTTAGAGCAAACTACATTTGCTTTCCTTTCTCATGGTAGTAATAGTCCTCAGGAAACAACATGAGCAAGAATGAATGATTGTCCATCAAATTCAACTTGTACAAAGAAAAAAAATAATCTCTTTTTTTGATTAATCTACATAGTAAATTCCTGTGATAAGACTAGACTATTTCAAGCAAAATTTCCCCCCTCCTGGGCTATCGCTTCTGTAAGTTTCCTGTAATTTGTCCTTTCAGTTTTTCCAACATTCTTTGCCCTCAGCATTGTTTTGTAATAGCAGTGGCATGATAGACCTTTCTAGGCATTAAGATTCAAATGAACATAGCAGCCATCCCATTTTGCTTCATGACTGTTGAATCCAGAGTTTTTGAGACTCAATTGAGAAGAGTTGTGTCTAAGTGTAGCCACTTGTGTAGCTGTGGCCAGGCTCTCTGTTTGTTGACTTCTCCTAATGTAAGCTAGCACACAGGAAATTGAGTGGCAGAAGTTCTGCTAGAGAGGTGTTGCCAGATAAAAGGTGGCAAAAAACTGCTTTTCACTGGTGAATCATGGGAGAGAAAAAGCTGCCCAAGAAGTAGCCAGTGCTGGCTGGGGTTAAATGTGACCAAGGGAAAAAGCAGATGCTCTATTTTGGGATTTGTGCAGTGTTCTCCCCTAAAAAAACTTTAAGAAATGCTCCTTGCCAGTCTACCTCATGAAGAAAGGGAGTGGTAGAAACCACATTTGACTTCCTCTTGAAGTCAATACTTTTCTTTGTGTGTGGTAAGCAGCTGGGGCATCTCTTCAGAAGCTGTAAAGAATTTCCTTTTATAGATAGGAAGTTGGGCAGAGTAGACTATATATAAGAAACTTTTTTCTTCCAGTCCTAGATGTAGATATAGCCTTGTGGTTGTGGAGTACAGAGTTTCAACAGAAAGTAAGTCAATTATTTCTATCTTCCTTTCCACCCACAACTCCCAAGGAATAGTCAGAAGGCTTAAAATACAATTTAAATTGAACATCCTCTTCACAATAAAAGAAAAAAGTTAACTGGATTTTTACTTCTGCAAATGATGTGCTATTCTTAAAAAGTCCCAAGAAATGGAGTAACATTTTTAACTTCCAATAATACGCTGCATTCTGTAGTACATTTGAGATGAGGATCTCAAGTTGTTTTACCAATGTTACTGGAGTTACTTTTCTATAGTTCTATATTTTAGATTAAACACTAACAAATAAGAGGGAGAAGGCTAAAACATTAAATTGCTGCCTCATGAATCAGAAGTAGTCAGGTGGAGGACACACATTACTTAGCATCCAAGGGCCATGTATCAACTTCATAAAATTCCTGTTGAATGTTGCAATTGCAGTCTGTTGATTACAACAGTGCAAGACTTTCCTAAAACAGAGTGGTCATTCGTTAGTAAAACCTTCCACAGTCTTCCATACAAAACAAGGTAGACCTTTATGGTGTCAATAGTGACATTATTTCAAGTGAAAACTCAGAATGTAAGAAAACAACAAAGAAAACTAGAGAAAAAGTCTTTACTGACAGCAGATAAAACTCAAGATTGCAAGGGTAAAGAGCTCCTTTAAAACTTCAGAAACCCGCCCTGGTATTTTAAAGTAAGGATGATCTAGCTTAGGGAATGTAGAGATTTGAAACACACTGTGCAACCTTAGAATAACTGAGACTGGAAACAAAGTAAGTTGTTGCTGATGATTAGTATTTCACATGTCCTCTTACCTTGAGGAACACAAAGAGTACACATAACAGTAAGTCTGATTGCTTGGCAGTAACAGCCACTCTTGTGGCAAGCGTGATAGTTCTCTGAACACACCACAAACATTTTGCCGGGAGAGGACTGGCTGGGAAAATGCCTAAGATACATGCACAGTAAAAAAAAAAAAAATTGCTATGCTGTTCTAAGGGGGCAGTATATTGTCTCATCATTTTCTGGTGCAGAAACAGGAGGAGGAGATGAAAATCTTCCTTTACATTCCTTCCAGCCACAAAGAGAAAGTATTTGTAGGACATTCAAATAGCCCCTTAAGTGTAACTCAGCTACTGATAAACGTAACAGATTTTGGTCTTCAAATGAACACATAAAGAGTTGGTAGAAAAATGTAAATTCTTTGAGAGATTCCAGTATTTTTAATATTGTGTTTAGCACCAGAATACTAAGTTAAACAGCACCCTAGAGTAGGTGCTTATTAACGATCGCTAAAGTGTTAAATACAGTAAAGAAGTGAATTACTTTAGTGAATTACTTTGCATATATGAAACTAAGCCTCCCAGTTTCAAAGGTAAACTTTAATAGTAAGTACCAAGAAGACAGTGAAAACATCTGCAGCTTGTGTATTGAGGAAATCAGGATTTTCTGTAAATTAAAGGTTTAAGAATTTCCCTAATTCTATTTTTATTGCAAGCAAGGAGAAAAATATTGAAAGCAATAAATAGAAATGAATAGGAATGGGGTGGGTAGGATCAGAAAAACAAAAGCGATACCTTAGAAGGCAAGAGTTATTAGGATAAAATGAGGATTATAAAAGTAAAAAAAAAAAAAAAAAGAAAAAAGCTAGACCTCACAAAGAATATAAAAATAAATAGGAAAAAACCCTCTTCACTTAATTTCTTGTCTTTATAGCCTAACCACCCTATATTTCCTTTTCTTGGTTATATTCTTGTTTGGAAAGGTAACTGAGGCCCTGAAGGAGAGGTAACTTCAGACAAGAACTTCAGACAGGCACATATTATTATTAAAAGTAAACACTAGCTTCAGAGGCTCTAAAAGCACAAATTCTTGCATGTTTTGAATAAATATATTAATGAACGAGTTCAGAATGAATATACTCCTAGCTAAAAGTTTCATTAACTTTGTTATTTGAGTAGCAAATAGCTGAAAATTAGATATAGATTTCTATTATTTGCAAGTTGTGTATTTCTTGATCTTGATGGCACTTGTAGGAAGGTACTAAGATAAAAGAGACAACTACTCCAGCTTGCACAATCTAAAACACAGCAAAGGAAAAATATTGTGATGTTCATTTCCAAAGTGTAGGTCTTGCTCCAAAAAGTTATTTGAGTACTAATATATCCACACTTGCAGATTTAATTTTATCTGTTGTCTGTACTGGTGTTAATCTTTATTATCTCACCATGCATGAATTGTCCTTCACCTGTATTTAACTGACGAAGCATGTGGATACTTGGATGTGGTAACTTTCTGCTTGCTGCCTTCCAGCTTTTTTTCTTTTTCAAACCAGATGTTGAAGCTTAGCGTGTTTTTAATATGATACAACATGTACGTAAACTGTTTATGAATAGACTGCCATAACAGGTACATGCAGTGCTGCCTCATGAATACCTTGGGTCTAGTATGTGCTTTCATTCATTCAATTTCAGTGGCAGGTCAGCAGAAAGCAGTAATACAGCAGGTGGAATAACAGCAGCTGGAAAGTGGTTAAAAACAATAACATGTCTGAAAAGGAAAATTTGTCAGAAACTCAGAGAGGCTGAACACAAGCACAGCTTTATTCTTCATGGTCACTGCAGACTTGGGCATCTCCAAGATAGAGGATACTAGTCATACTCAGCAGCCTGGTTTGATCATTTCTAAGCTTGCTTAGAGCAGTTGCAAACTCTAAGACGTTACATGGAAAAGTTTAGCAGTTGAATGAAAGAAAGGGTTGACTTACTGAAGTAAAAGCCTCTGTCTCCACACACAAACTGAAGAGCATCAACCAGCTCAGCACCACAGAGTGTTTCTGGGCCAGCAGCAGCAGAACTGGTTAAGGTAAGCAAACACAGGCCAAGGTAGAAGAAATGAATGTAGGACACAGTGTGCATCTTCACCTGCCAAGGAAGCAAAAGCAGTGTCAGAATTTCCCAACAGAGTCCTAAAGAAAATGACTCCTGCACCCTTGTGAGTTGAGAATGCATATTTACTGTAATTTGTTAGACAATAAACACAGTATCAGGAAATGCTTCACCATAATTTTGCAACTGTCTACATATTCTAGTCCATATAAACTGATTACTTCCTCTGGTGGATATTCTTGGTTCACATTCACACGTAGTTAGAGAACCTTGTAGTAACTATGATTTATGGTTGCTCCTGCAAAAGGAGGATATGGAAGAGTGCAATAGACAGGCAAAGGGAAGCCCAGAATAATAAAAGTAAAGAAGACTAGACAACCTTGAATTGTTTTGTCTGAGACCAGATAGGCTAAGAGGGAATACGACAGTTGCCTGCCAATGTACTGTGGAAGGTGGAGGTGGCATATGACAGAGAAGAGCTATTTAAACTAAAGAACAGCACTGGCACAGGAATAAATGGCTGTAAGCTGGAGGGAAGGAAATTTGGCCCAGTAGGAAAAGGGTTCATAATTACTCCAAGGGTCTCCAGCCACCTTAAAAAGCGAAATACCAGGACAAAACAAAAGAAGTTTCAAGGTAGAGGTTGCTGAAGTTACAGAAGAGTTGATGTGGGACCTTCCATGGTAGGGGACTGCGTTCAATGACTCTTACAGTCCTCTATTACTAGCAAGTTAACATTTGGAAGCATTCAAGAAATTGAAAGGAGCACTAGTGGGAGTGTTAAGGATTTGTATTTTTACTTGATGGAAGCAGCTATACTTTCACTGACCTCCATTATATCCTCTTAGTCAGGTTTGGCTATGAGGTATACACAGAGGTGATAATTCTTTTCTCATTTACATTTGGTTACAAACTATCTTTTTCCTGGACTTATGATTGAAGAAAGGCCAATCCTCAATGGGTGTAAGTTTGCACCATTCCATTTATCCACTTCCTTTTATATCAATTTATATCAACCAAAGATCTTACCCAACATGTCATAGAAGATAGCATTATTTATTTTAAATAATAGGAAAAGCTATTTATTTATTTATTTAGTAGCAGGACAGTGAAGAATGTGCTTAATGCATATTCTGAACTGATTTAGATCACTTGCCAAAAATGTTAGTTTCGAAAGGTGTAAATCTGCACTTAATTTCATTCTTTTTCAAGGTTAACATTAGTATTGCAGTCAGGTAAAAAGTTACAAATCTGTCTTGCACATACAGTTAACCTTGGCTTAAAACTGCTTTGTATTAGCAGACTAGTGCAAAGTAATTGGAGTAAAATGATTAATCTTCCCTAAAGTTTCTTTCAGGGTTTCAGGGACTATTTATTCTTATTTTTTCACTGAACTTTTGAAAAAACAATTAAATTATCTATTGTCTGCTCATATGGGATCTGATCCAGTGGGGTATTGAGCCTTCTCTAGTCAATAATTTTTAAGAATTCTTATTTTCTTGGCAAGGCATCTTAGCACCTTGCTGGATGAACCCCGTATTTCAACTTAAGTCAAAGCTGAATAAGAGACAAATCTATAAATAAGTCAGAGTTTATCCCCATTTTTTTCCTGATATTTCCACTGTGAAAATAATGCACCAATCTTAATCCCATGATATGTCATAAAAAGAAAGAATAATTATTTTCCCATTCACAAGAGTCTTTAGCCAACTTTGCCATTCAAAAACCAACAAGCTTTAATGCATGGACATGACTTTAATGGCAGAGGGAGGAAGATCAGATTATAAATGAATGATGATAACACGAGGCATTATTTCCTGTAATGATTCCATATCTTAACAACATCAATTTCTTTTTTCCCTTGCCATATTTTTGAATTTCTAAGATAAATGTGATGCACCTGCAGTTTAAGATGGTTCCCGTTTCTGAGGAGGTAAAGTAGAAAGCTGTTTAGCACACCGCCTCAGAAGGCTGAAAGATTTTACAAATACAAGAATATTATGCATTTAACAGTTTGTTCTTGTATAACATTTGGGCCAGAAATAAACACAAATCTTAGACATTTAACAATTTTGTATTTTTCAAAACTTTTCAGCTGGGTTGCATTTTCAGATAAATATCAGTACTGAACTACAACAAAACAGATTATCTACTGTTTTTCCTTTAGTGGAAGCCAAAAAGGCTGCACAGTATAAACCACAGAGAATTTCTAACTTTATCTCCAAATTTAAAAACAGTCAAGAACTTTCAAACAAGTAAAAACATTGGGGGAAAGAAAACAGACTCACATGTTTCTAGGGCTCAATCAATTATTTGTTAAATAAAATGCTGTTTCATCAAAACTAATTCCAAAACATAGTTTAAAACTTTAACTTTACTTCATCATTTTAATTAAACATAACATTAGTTGATTCAATATGTTTCTGATAAAATCAAAGTTCCCATTTATGTCTGAGGGGAATATTCTTAAGAAAATACAAAGTTGTAATCCAATATTGCTTCAGGTTCTTTACAAACAGGCAGGGTACTTGCAATGTCCCCAGTCTGACTAGAAAGTTGAGAGTTTAAAAGAAAACGCATTAGCACGTGGGTGGGGTTTATTGAAGCATCTAATTACATTTGGAAATTGAATACAGGTTCAGGATGAGCCTGGTTAAACACTTCTTTTAGTTGCATAGAATGACTGGCCATATTTTCACAGCTGGAATTTCCTCTTTTTTTCAGTAAAATGCAGCTTTTGCTGCATTCCTCTTTTAATAGTCCAGAAGAGTGGCACCACAGAGGAATGTCATATATGAACACTTTACATCTCTTTTACTTCTTAATTCTTCTATATAAGTCCTCTTAGTCTAATAAACTATCAGTTGGCACAAGTTGTGCATAAGAAGTCTTCACACGCTTGGTCATTTTAACAACATATAAGGACATCTACAATAATTACAAATATCTTGAAGGGGGCAACATTTTTATGGATAGTATATGCTATAGAAAAAAAAATCAAGAGTTATATTAAAAATTACATTTTGCTACATAGAGGTTGAGCCTGATTACCAAGCCACAGTAGCAAGTATGTAATTAGTATGTAGTAACAGTATTCACTAGTAATTATTACATAAATAAAGCATATATACTCTAGAATGGATCAAGGTTTAAATACTGCTAACTTTGATTAAAGAATCTGGGCTACATCCTAACCTAAATCAATACGTTCCATTGATTCCAAGGAAGCTTGGCAGGATGCACCAGCTGAGGAACTAGCACATTACTTTTATGTCTCTTAGTGCCTTGCTCAATACTTAAAAAAAAAGATCTTCATCTTTGAAGTGTATTGGAAGGGATGCCCATTTATACATTAAGAGAATGGTTTCATCCATTGCAATTACAGACCTGCTCTTTTGAATCACATTAAGGAATGAGATAAGTGTGTTTTAAGTGTAAGACACTCTAAAAAAATAATTAGGCCCTAAACAATTAAAACAGGAGAATTCTGCCAACTGCATAAGTGTCCTTGCAAAATATTAAAGAAAAAAGTTCTTGAAGGATATAAATTTGCTGATAATGGAAAGTTGAACTAGGGCCAATTGACAGAAACAGAGGTCAATGCACCTACTGAAGCCAAATTTACTTAAAGACAGTTTATATTAATGTGCAGAAATTATAGGGTCATAACATGAAACTTCACATGCAAACTTTCCTGCAACAGCCCTCCCTACAAGGGGAAACTTGGATATGAACATGTAGGGGAATTTCCATTTTCTTAATGTACAATTGCTTAAGCTATACAAATATGCAAGGTCAGCAAGAGTTGCAGCTGGTTTCTAATGTAGAAAACAAATTGGACTTCACATTTACTTTTAATTTATGAAAGCAAAAAACAAGTAAATGCTACAATGCTGCCAGAAAATTGCTGCAGTGACAACATCCCTTAAAAGTTTCCCTGTGAAAGCATGAACATTTTATCTATAATTGTGTATAATAAAACTCTAGAAACTTAACATGTGAATAATACCTTTTTTCCTATAAAACCCTGCACCTGCAGAAAATAGCTAAAAGTTCTTGTTTTCAGAAGCATTAATTAACAATATAGACAATGATGTAATTGGTCCCTTTAATAATGACATAACTGAAATATTGCAAAGTTCTCTGAATAGAAGTGAAAATTAAGACATGTATCTGCAATAGTTTACCCTTACAGTTATCTATGTAATTGCAACTATTACATACAGCCATTTTCCAGATCATACAAAATTGCATGTTCAGCAATTTATAAATAATTCTCAGTTCTAAAATAATGTTATTGAAAAGTGTACAATACTCTTCAAACCAGAAGCAGACAATACACAGTAAAATAAAACTAAAAAATTATTTGAAATAGTAATAAAGATTTACCTTCAAGAAATCACAAAAGCAGCACTTAACTAATTGTGTTGAAAGACTGTTGATTTTTTCCATTGCTTCTTAAAAGTGCAAAGTCTGGAAATAAATTTGTTAGCAGTAATGATGAGAAAAAAGAAATCCAGAGAGATGTGAGATGTTGAGAGCAATGTCACATTTCAATATTGAGGACTTTATTCCATTGCGCAGGCTCTATCTGCTCTGATTTTAGCAGTGACAGTGAGATTTAGCAAACAGAAGAGGGATTTAGAGAAAATCCTCACATTTATCTACATTACACAGACACTGTAGACAGGAAACAGCTGGGGGAGCATTTGCCTTCTCTCTCTCTCCCTCTTCTGGCAAAGTTACCGAGTAAGGACTTTTTTGGGCATGGTGACAAATAACATCATACCTTTGCATTTTAAAACTAGAGCACAGAAGCATATTTTTTTCCCTTTAAAAGAATGTGAATTAGTGACTGAGGGGTTAGCAGACAAAAAAGCTTGTGCTGCCATGAAAAATAAGAAAATGTATTCTGTTAACTTTCAGATAGCTATGTGTGCATTTGTATTTTTGTGTGTGTGTGTCTGCATTTCAAATATATAAAAACTTATATACGCAAGGGCATTGTTTGTATATATGCATACCTTCGTATATATGTATACATTTTATTTATGTATAGAGACACAGGTATTTTATTTATATAGTATAGAAAGACAGGCAGTTGGTTATCTACTTTTTTCTTAATGCATCTTTACGTTATTAAACTTGGCACGCCTATATGCTGAGTAACAATTAAAACCTCCAACTCTCTGTGCTATTAACCCTAAAATAGCAGTTTGTAATTTGCTAAAAATAACAGAATTGTTGAGCACTACTTGTAAATAGGGCAAAATAGCTTTGTGATCTTTTAGCAACCACACAAAAGAAGTCATATCATTTCCTAGAATTTGCAGTACTATGAATATAGTAACACAAGTAGCCCGGTTTGGGGGGCTTCCATTACATTTGTCTTAAATGTGCTGTTGTAATTATAAAATGATTTTCCCCCTTTTTAGTAGTAATCTTCATAATTACTCTTGATAACAATTTAAATGACACTGGGAAAGAGAGAATTCAACTTTGTTAGTTCTGCAATACCTAACTTTTGCCTTTTTATTTTTCCTCAATTATGAGTATATTATAAATAACACCAGCTGGCCAGCAACATGCTCTCACGGGTTATGATGTCATTCAAATCCCTCAACTGTGTTAGTGGCTTGCAATGTGCTCCAAGCCAGCTGTTTTTCTATTTATAATGTATGCTTGCATTTCAATACTTAGCTATTGAGAATAAAGTTGTGATGCTGTTTTATAGACACAATTTGTACTTGTTACCCTTTGGTTTTGAAAGATGGCATTTAAAAGTAGAGGATTAAACAAGACTGCAGCTCCAGAAACAAAATACATGTCACAAACAGTGCATGATTTCCATAAAAGCTGTTTCAGAACATTGTATTTTGTCCCTGTCCCCTTCCACTCAAGTGAGAGTTATATGCTGAGGTGCTAGCTGTACTTTATTATTGAAAATAACAATTGAGATCATGTTGGCCCAAGTCCATTCTCAGTTTTCAGATCCACCTTGAGCTATATGGTGCTTGCTAGGCAGAAAGGACACATTTAGTTATTTGTATCCTCTATGAATGGCTAATACTCTGCTCTGTGCAGTTTTAAACGGTGTATGGTTAGCTAAGCTGATTCATCTTTGGAAGGGATTTCTTCTAATGTAGCATAATGGCAGAATCACGGGGGCATCAAGGTAAGTTCATTTAGTTCAGGTAATACCAATATTTCAAGTATTCTAATACACATTTGTACTGCAGGTACTGTATTTTAATATTCTGGTCTGTTTTATTCTTCCCTCTGCATTTCAGAGGTCATTGAATAGTGGCACCATTCTATACATAGCTTGATGTAGCCTGCTGCAACTCGTAGCACTATCACTTATTTCACCAGCCTAATAGAAGAATATGGGAAGACAAATTATCAAAGCTCTGATATTCTTTATTTTTGACTTTTACAGTACTACAGATGGGTGCACATACTTCTGCCTTTTTCTTCCTAAATAACAGAAGGAATCCACTCATTCATCACTTCCCCACTGCCTAAGCTTCAAACCCTCGTTTCACTCCTCACTGCTTTCTTTCTCCCAGGTTTCACCAGGCCTCTCTTGGTCATGAGAGCAGCGTGCAGTAGAAGATGCAACTTTTTGGCTTTCAGGGTAGCCAGAGAATTGTGGTGTCTCTACACAACTGCTAATCCTGTTTCTTTCCATGGAGCCATTCTGAACTCATATCCTCGTTCCACCCGACCAGTCTAAGTTTCTGATGCATTTCGCTTCTTTCTTTTAGTTCTTGTTTTAAAGTGGTATTGTGAAAAGGCAGGAAAACAGAATAGATTCCAGAGAGATTTTTTCCAGAGTAATTTTTAGACTTACTGTTAGTGCAGTGTTTTTCCTCACTAACAAGTAATTCAATTTTTTTCTAGAAAATTAAACATTCCTCAGGACATATTGTTCTGGGGATCACTACTTTCCTAAAATATAGCTTCTATTCTGGTGATAATGTTCTAGTCAGTATAGCAGTCTGTTAACTAATGGAGATTTGTTCATTTCTCCCTTGTTAAATATAATAGCTTTTACTTTATAAACCATTTAGAATAAAGTACTGTATGATTACTACTTTATGATTGAGTGTTTATGCAGTTACATACATTCCCTTGAATAAAATGCACTTGTAAACTACAGAGTGTATGGTAGCCATCAAAATACTCACAAAAGGTGTCCAGGTCAGAAAAAATTATTTCATTGGAATGTGTATAGCTATTCTACATTAAAAGGCAATAGCATATTTATCTTTGTTTGGCTTCTTAAGTATAACCTGCAGTGATATAATAGCCACAAAGATATATGAAATGTGTGAGATAGATAATCAGATATTTAGGAATTTATGTGTTCTGATCCTCATCTTTTGCATATTAATGTTCCTATGATATCACTAACATGCTGTAATGCTGTAGAGCTCGTGTCAGTTTTTCTAGGGAGAACTCCATTTTGTAGACAACAGTTAGCAAAACTACAAATAATCAATTATCCTAATTAATATATTATCCCTCCTTAAATCCTTCCTTAAAAGGTAGGAATGTTGCCACAATGCCTGACAAAATCTGAACTATAGTAAGGTAACTGGTATGCCATCCGCTTGCATTCTTCTATATCAGTTCACCGTTACCTATATGCAGTTATTTGTTATCTGTAACTGTTGTTTCTTTTCTTACATTGGGATTATAAATTTTCTGGAACCAAGATAGAACCACTATAATAGGTATCACCTGAGAGGGTGGTAGGGCTGAGAGCATGGTGGAAGACAGGATGGAAGAGGACAATAAACACAGTGGCTGGTGAACAGCTGTTCTTCATTATATGAAAATAGCAGAGACTTTTATTATGTTGTTTTAAGGACATATAACAACATTTTATGTTGTTTTTATGTTGTTTATCCTGCACAGAACGTACACAGATGCAGTAAGTTTCATACACTGTGAAAAGATGATTAAGCTATATTGAATGCCATGGGTAATGTGTCCCCTGTCCTCTCCACCCCCCACCAAAAAGCAGAAGAGCCTTTTGAAGGCATGATGTCTTATAAGTCTTCCCTTAGCTTACTGATTGGTTACTGAATTCAGCTCACTGGGCCAATGGGAACTGTATTTTTTGTGTCTTTTTTTTTTTTTTTTTTTGAGGTCCCAATCATGATATTAGACATTAAAGACATTATTAATTTGCCTAAATCTAGGCATCTAGTGTCATTTTTAGTGCTGCAGGATATCCTGCATGCCCCCAACTTCCACTACAGAGTGATACTTATTTCCTATAAGTCCCTGTGTCCTATCTGCTGACCTCATATACATTTCTTGCATATTTTAGGGCATCTCAAATGGCGTTCAGCACCTGCAGGTAACTGAACCCCACCATAAGGCCTTCTTTTGGCAGACTGGTCTGGGATTCTTGTAAGTGCAGCCTTTGGCCTGGGTATTACCTTTGGCTTCTCCATAAGTAGAGATACTCTGTCTTCTGTCATTTACTATTTTTGTGATCCATTTGTGAAGAGGTTTTAAAGTGGAGAACATAACCATTTTCATTTAATTTCAGCATGATCTGAGTGTATATTTTCCTTATTCTCCTTTGCTTAGCCTCCAGCTTAAGCTCTTTTGGTTTGGAGCTGACTCTTTTTATTTGCTTCATAAATCATCTTGCTTACTTTTGGATAAGATAAAACGTTATTTACAATGTTAGTATTATTTCCTGAAACACACAAATGATTGTTTAGCTCTTATAGTCTCTAGTGAATTATTTGTAAAATATTATGTGTTTACTATTGGAGAAGTTTGGCTTTCTTTTCTAGGAAACATATTTGGAGAAAGGGGTGAAAGGGAGTATTTTATTAATATGGAATGTTGTGTTGAAGTTAGTGATAAGTCAAGTATACGGTGGAAAATCCCTTTCATCAAGTTAAAAGTTAGGAAATCAAGAAAGAAATCATTTTACTAATTCATTTGAGCTAATGAACTGTTTAAAAAAAACCCCAAACACCTTTTCTCATGGTGGCCTAGGTAGCATCATCACCACATGAAAAACAAGTAACAAATGTGATGGGGGAGATAGGGGCATGCAATCTGAGCTGTCATTATACTGGCAATATTGAAGAGACACCAAGGAGAGAGCAGTGCCATGAAAAGCAGTTTCTCACTTGGGCAAAACAGGGAAAGTGCAAGTTTCATGATTAAATGAGGATCAAGTAAATTGAAACCTTTCATATTTGCTGATCAAGAAAAACAAGTGTTTCAAGAGCAGGATGGATGTGTGAGAACCTCAGTCCAGAATTACTGCTTATACGTAGTAGTGGTAGAAACAATCAGTGTTAATAACAGGTCAGAATTAATGCATGGACTTGTAAACTGAAAGTACTGAGTACTTCACATTGTGTGGAGTAAGAATAATAGCTTTGCTGAGAACACAAGAAGGCAAGGACTTTATTGCTTGCAGCTAGGATGCAGAGAAAGTGTGTTAGAATGCTGTGATGAATAAAATGAACTACTGTATAATTTTAACTTATGGTATAAGTTAAAGTAGATACCGTTTTGAATATCCTTGTTTTAGTATGTTTTTTTCCCCTAGGTATTAGAAACAATTGCTGCTAAAAATAATACAAAACCAAATATTGATCTTATTTTCCTACTCAAATGAAATATACATCAACTATTGGATATATTGTTTCCACAATTTAAATACTTAATTTTTTTTAAGCATAATATATTTTGAAAATTACTTATTAATTATTATTAAGTGGCATGAGGTGATGTGTAGTTATGACTGGTAAAACAAAAATACAGAATATGAAAAGTAATATTAAACGAAAAAGCTCAAACAAAATGTGTTTCAACATTTTTGAAAGCATTTCTTTATTTTTTTTAATTTCTGTTTTGTGGGAAATTTTGAAATAGTTTGTTCTGATTCAGAATAATCAGAATACCAGAATTTTCCATTAAACTGGAAATTCCCAGTTTCAGCTGTCTCTAGTCTTGCTCTCCCTTTCCCAATGTTAAGCACTGAATAGATCATCTTTGCTCCAAAAAGTTGCTTTCTTTCTTATTCCTAAATAAGCAAAAAGTCAGAATTAACAAAGAAAGAAAATTGGGAAATATGACTGCATAAGCTCTATGCTTGCATGCACAGAAAGAAGGCAAAACAAGTGGGAATTGTGATAGACTGGGGCTTACATATATGTGTATAACTTCCTGGTAGATGAAGGATGATTTCCATGAGTCACTTAGATGCCTGTATCACAGGAAGAAAAATGCATGGCCTTAGATATTCCTCTCATTTCCTAAGCTTCTATCTCCACATTTAGATGAAATGTAGAGGCATATTCATTTTTTCCTGAGTCATCTCAGGGGTTAATCTGTGATCATAGATTTTTATAAAATACGGTCTAACAGATATATTTAATGGTATTTTGCTTTTTCCGTAATTTAGACACATGAATGCTAATGCCTATGTGTGATTTTTTTTTTGGTTTGCTGACTCAGAAAGAACTGTAAAAGAGAACAAACTGAATACTGTAAATTTTATCACAAGCACATTGCATATTTCCATACAAAGCAAACAGTGTGAGCACATGGCAAAAATGCCTATTTATTTTATCTTGGCCTGAAGAGTTTTTGCATGAGTTACAATAAGGAATACTTTCTGAAGTCTGTACTTATAAACAAACACTATTTGGAGACGAAATAAGACGTCTCTAAACAAAAAGAACATCTGCTTAGTCCATTTTTAATTTCTTTAATTTACAATTAATCTGGCTCCTACTGCATTGCTTAGGACTCTTTCTTCTGGGTTCATTTCTCTTCACTCCCATGATTTACTACACAGAAGGGGCTTATCTCATAAAATTTATACAGTGTTTTGTGGACTGAAGCCAGTATGTTCTGCACCTTCAAAGACTAAGCCCCCTCATTGACATTTTCACTTCTATTTTCTTCAAACAGAAGTTACAGATAGATTGGTCACCTCTAGTTTGACCTATTAGTTACAGTGATACTCTGGTTTATTTTAATCAAAACATTAAAAGCTAATGAAAAAAATAATCCAAACCCATAAACAACCTCACCTAATTACAATTTTTAGATTTTGGTCAACTATGCTTTCATTAAGAAACTACTGAATAATTCATTTAACTACTGAACTACTAAAAAGAACCCACAGAATGACAAAGTTGCCCCAAATAAAAGCTATATTGATTCTGATTCATGAGTGCTTCTCTGTAATAAAGACTTAACCAGTGTCATTTAAAGCTCAGACCTCAATCTGTACTGTAGCCCTAGGATATAGCAACCATCTCTTCAACTGTCATCTTAAATGGTATTGTCTGATCAAATGACCAAATCAGATTCCCTTTCCCTCTTTTCATCTTAAAAAACAAAGTATGTTTGATTATAGCAGAATGAAGCTCTGCATTTAGCAAAATAGGAGGAGTGAATCTATCTTAACTCATGCATGGATTCTGTCATTCTGAACAATATCTGCTTAGTAAGCTTGATGTATTTTTCACCCTTTATTTTCATCCGTTCTGTCTTTGATAACATTATTTTGTCATTGGATATGTTTTTAGGTTTTCTGAAAGGCGATGGCGGCTTAGGCCATGGAGACTGACTTTGTAAATCTGTGGTTTCGGATTTCAGGGCATCCTGTATGTGAATGCATTAAAACAAACAAAAATGCATCTTTGATCTCTGACAGATCTTAAATACGATCATGTTGAACTTGGCTCTTATTATCATTTCCACCTCTGAATTACTGTATTACCTTGAGCCACTTGAGCCATTTCTCCGATCAGTTTCATATTTTCTTGTCTGTGAAACAGGAATAATAGTTCTGAAATGTTTTGTAATGTACTTTGAGACTCATAGAGGGAAAGCAGAGCAAGCCACGTTATGTATTTTTTGGAGAACACCACCGTGGCCAAAAAACACCTCTGTATGTTTATAGGAAGTGACAAGTTACTGTGTTAGCCCTGTGCATATTATGTCTCTGTCATCTTCCAAAAGTGTTAAGCATAGCTGGAAGAATTCCCAACAGATGCTTCCTTTTACTTATTTTCTTATTTTTTTCTTTTACACCATTCACAAGTGTTCTTGTCAAAGACCTTCTTCGCAAAACTGTTTCTGGAATTATTGTTCTTGGTACGATACTAATATTAAAATATGACAAAAGTTTATGCTTCATTACTCTGTTGTTTAAGAAAACAATGCTGTTATTTAAACTGATGTAAGTGAGGAGTAATACCTCTGAAAACAGTGAAATACAACTGGAAAGGGAATTGCATTCCATGAGGTGGCAGACACCAACGCTATGTATTACTCAGGATGTATAGGGAACAATTTAATAAATAATCTTTAGTCTAAATATGTGCACAAATATACCCTATTTATAGAATAGGTATATTCTATTTATAGAATAGGGTCCTGATTCTACAAGCAGACCCATTAGCATGAAACTTTTTCCCAGTCTGTGAACCTGCCTATGGGTTGAGCCATGCCCCTGTGCAGAAACAAGCCCTGCTGGCAAAGAGGCTACTGTCTGGGTTGCTTTCCAGTGGTAATGAGCACCTGCAGCGCTCATTTGGCTTCTTTTGGTGCTAATAGGTGGTTACCGTTTAAGATTGGCAAGATCGATTTGAATCTTACTTACCCTTTCCGTAATAGTTTAACCTCTTTTCCTTCAGTGTTATGTAGAGTATTAGATCTTTTTTAAAAAATAAAATAAAAAATCATGAATATGAAAGTTTTTATCACATGAAAAAACACACAAAGAAGTAAGAAAACATGCTTTATCTTTGTTAAAGGGGGGCAAGTTCTGTGAGAAGTATCATGGGTTAGAAGTTTAGGTGATGAAGAGAAATAAGTCTTAAGCAGAATTATTTAATTGTTTAGAATTTTAGCTCTTCCACAAAAGATTAATAGAAGAAGAACACATTTACTTCATATTCTGTGTTATCTATTTAAACAGGACTTTACTGTTTCTGTGTCTACTTTTACAGCTATCACATCTTTAGTTCGCTAAATCTTTATTTTTCTTGCATGGTTTTTTGTTACATAGGATATTTTCTAGATCAAAGATTATTATTGCTTCTTTAGAAAAATGTTACTGTTTAAATCTTTCTTTTTATGGGCAACAGATTCATCATTATGGTAAAGAACTGAATATTGGTGCAGTTTTGAAACACTTCTTTAAGATTTGAAAAGTGTAGCAGGCTGTGTAACAGATTTTATCAGTGGAACAAAAAACTTTGCTTATCATTTGATTTAAAAGGTTTCTCTTTCTTTATAAATTTCTATTTCCATTCTTTTGTCTTTTGACAGAAAAGAAAGCATACATACAAGCATGGTACCTACCTATACTTCCCAATGTTGTGGGTTTTTTTTATACTTACTTGTCTTTTGGTGAAGGATTCAAATTTTTAACATATTTTTTTTTTTATGTGTCTATAATTATTAATACCAGATCTATATGCTACTGGGTCATTCATAAACACAAGTCTGAGCCAGATGAGCTGTGAACACAAGACGGCATTTCAGCTGAACAAGGCAGAGCAGAATTCAGCGTTGATGTGGTTTTATGCTGGTTGCAGAAGGAGACATGGTGATTTATTCTTCATAACATTAGAGGGGTGCAGGCAATTGTTATGTGAGCTGGCATAAAGACTGCAGGTACAAAATTAACCTGTCAAAACTTGAGCAAATTTTAACAGGTACAGTGAGTTTTGTTTGAAGCATTGTGTCAAATATGCCTGGAATATTTTTATATAGTATTAGAAGCCCTAAAACTGAGTGTACTAATCATTGAACCATGGACTTCAGCAAGATTAGAACATACTGGCTTAGAATCAGTTGCATTTTTTTTTATTTTAAAAATTATCTTTGAATCTTTTTGTAGAAGATTACAGTGCTCTGATAGGTGTGTTAGGTTTCTGTTTCTTTTATTCTAATCTTTACTGATAATTTTTATCATTCTTCTATTCTTATTCTATAAACATATTGTTTATATGGAAACAAAAGTATGCTAGGTGCTTTTCTGTCTACTTTTTGTTGTGATAGGTCTATATGATTCTAGTCACATTGAAATACATGTAAACTTACTGTTCAGTTCTTTACTGGAACAACATTTGTCTGTTTTGCTAGTATTTCTTCCATCAGAAGAATCTGTAACATGACTACTATATAAAAATAACATCCCCTCCCCTCTAAATTAAAAAAAAGGGGGATTTTATGGTTAAAAAAATCAAGCACATGATATGAAAAAAATAAGATTTGCAGTTGCACCTGAACACTTTCAGCAGCCCCCACTGTACATTCAGTTTCTTCCCTGAATGAAGAAGGAATTCTTTGGGGGAAATACTCTGTGGTCATGTAATTACAGGTTAATAAAAGGATGCACTCAAGGCTACATGAGTGGCCACATATTTGGCATTTCCAAGACCACTTTCCAGTCTTGCAAAACATCCATCTGAATAGCAAACATGTCATTTCTTGGGCTTCAAGCATGAGACTCACTCCTTTTGCTCATACTTTACTCCTCCTGCCACAAAAGTGGTATCTCATTACTATTCAGTAAAATTATTATTGCTTCTCCATGGCTGCACATGGCATGTAGTGCCCACAGATAGGAAAAACAGCCTGTATTGCTGTGTTCAGTGCCATACTTATCAGTGATGTTTTTGGAGGCTGTGTCTACACTTCACAGGGCGGGCAACCTAGGCACCACCTTTCTTTGGAAATTACAGCAAAGAAAAGTGCGTACTCAGGTCTTGACTCAAGGCTCTGGATGTGGACAGGGTGTGCACCTCGACTGGGGTGCTTCTCAGTTTCATTGTCCATATGTAGTCACAGGAACCTCATTGACTAAATATTGCCTGGGAAACAGCCTCCTATAATTTTAATGTGGCTCAGTCTTCCTGGAGGCAACGATTACATGACCTTGTATGTAAAAAGATCTGACATGATCCAGATGCATTGTGTACTAATTATTTGTACTTGCTAACTACTACTGGGTTTTCACGGCTGTCAGGTGAGTTGAGAAGTCTAGAGCAGTCTTCATTCCAAACACATGAAATCCTTTCGTAGCTCAGTGGGCACATGGCCTTTGGTTATCAGACTACTATATATGACAAACTAACCAAGGTGTTCTCGTGATTTAGTTAGGATGCTCTGTCAAGAAGGTCTGTCTGCTAAAAGAAATGGCTTAGCTGATACTGTTATTCTCCATAAAGGTGTGAAGGCATACACCGATGCCAAAAAAGAAGGTTTTAGCCAATGTTAATAATAGGTCCTAGGTTCCTGATTTTATCCTTGCAGTTACAGATGGTTATGTTTTTCTTTCTTTCCTGTCTTGCACTGATACACTATGCTGTGCATAGTGGAAAAAAAAAGCTGTCATGTTCCACTGGGGCTCTATACAGGGAGACATTTTTAACATTCCTATAGACCCTTCAAGACACACACTGATTATGAATATTTATTAATTTATTTCAGGACTAATGAAGTCTGTATTAGATTTTGATCATGTGTGATTCTTTTTTAAAGGCAGTGTTTGAATAACAGGTGAGACAGAATGGTTTAATAAAAAGAAAAAAATTATGCTATTGTCTCTTCCATCCAAACTGATCGGTAGCTTACTTACTACCTACAGAACTGTAAACATGTTTACATTTATGCTTAAATACTGTTCAGTGTGATATTGATAGTGAAATCTATCCTCAAAATAACTGCTGGAATTGGTAAGTAATCCTAATATTAATGAAAATGTTCTCAAAAACATGTTTTACAATACAGTATTTTAAATACGCATTATGTGAACACTTCCGGCTTGAGTTGATTCATGTGTTATAAGAACCAGCTGAAGTTCATGATGTAACCATGTTAACACTTTTTAATAGCTTTTTGAGAACACAACACAATTGTGTTAATGATAATCAGTTAAAGACTCTATTTGTTCCAGATGTTACTTTCCTAGGAAAAAAAAAAAGATTTTTTTAAAAAAGAATTTCTTCTATGTCCCTGTTTAATATCAATTACTCAGAAAAGTCCTAATGTAAACCTAATCTCTTTCTTTAGCTAACATACTAGCAAGCCATAGCTTGAATTGGATATGTAAATACAACTGTGAAAGAAACAGAGATGCCTAGAAAAGCATTTTCTTTTTCTGGCATGGGCCTTTAGTTCCCGGTGGCCTAAAGTCCCACACCACAAAATCACTATAACTGGCATGGCTGGCAACTTCTTCTCTCATTGTCAAACTGATCCTTTACAGTAAATTTGTAGGAACTCTGAAACTGAGCTAATACCAAAAGTATCAAAATGAAAAAAAGAAAGCAAACCACACACAGATTCAAGCATGCTATTAAATGACTGACTTTTGATAAACAGTAGGATTGTGACCTATATTAACAAAGCAAAAACATGTATTTATTAGTCGCTTATATTTCAAAGGTTCCTCCAAGAGAAACTTGACATTCAGTGCCTCATCAACAACATGGGTACATTTTACTAGACTTACGTTAGACAGACATGTCCAGGCTTGTTCATAATGTTAAGTAAACATTGATCTTAAAGGTTATAACTTCAGGAAAGAAAGGAATCAGGATCCTGGGAGGTGGTGAAACATTATGCATATATCTCTATGTTGCAGTAGTAGCTGGAAAATATCTTTAGTCATTACAATAGGTTGTAAGAAATAGCTTTTTTTACCTGCATAAATTAGGAAAAGGTACGATAGCCCAGAAACTTTCCTCCACTAGGACAAGCTCAAGAAAGGAAGGAAGTTATTTATTGGTCCTAGATTTCTACAGTTATGTAGCTCCTCTACATTGCTCCAGAGGATCTCCCCAATAAGGATATCTCAAGCAGAGGACATGTACAAGATCACAATGAATATCCCATGATTTTCAATCACACCATTCATGTTCAACGGATGTCCTTGGGATGCAATCTCTTGTAGCACCTTTGGTAAGGATACTTGCTCTCTTCTTTGCTCTATATCGCAAACACTCTGTGGCCCATCATGCTGCTTTTCATAAAGGAGCCTTCTCACTGTTCCCCTTCAACATTGCCATTGATCTTTCTGTGACTGCATGTTCTGATTAGTCATGACTAACAAGGTTGGAGAGGAGTGAGGAAGGAAGCAGGAGGCTCCAAAGAAGGAGGTGAACCTGCTGCCCAGAAGTAAAGCAACATTCTTCTGCCCTCTGCACATATGGTCACTGTATCTTGAGGACTGTGTCCTTTTGGACAGTGCTTGTCCTAGTCAAGTCCCAGTTTCTCTTTGCTGCACCAAGAGCATAAGAGTTCTGGCCAACTGTGTCTTGGTCGTTCTGGGCATGCATTGTGAACATCCTTGATACTATCATATGATGAAACTACAAGGAATTTAGCTACATGGAACAGCTGCCACGTATCTGCTGAGTTTTCCTCTGGTTCACTCAAAGCACGAAGTCATTGTCTATGAAGCAGGTGGACTGGCAGTGTGGAGAGTGCTATAAGGTTCACTCAGGACCATAGAGTTCTTCAAAATGCCTGTAGGGAGAGCATGGACTGTCACTGTTTATTCCAACACAGTGAAGACCTTGACCTTGGTAGATACTGCTCTTGCAAGGTAAGGGAAATATACCATCTGTATCAACATATATTGGGCATTAGGCCAAAATAATAGAGTCTTTTTGTAAACAGCAAAACCAGTTTTTTTGGTTAAGTGTAAAAGTCACTTCTGTTTTCCAATTTAAGCAGATGTTATTAGCCTTACATGGAGAAAGAGTGTTAAAAAGCAGTGAAACCTGAAAGACAGACATTTTTTTCTCTATTGTTAAATACAAACACTCCCACCCGAAAAGGCAGAACATGTTTTTTGCCAATACAGTCAGAATCTACATAAAAAGGCTACCCATATTAATCACTGTCAGATTAAGCATTGACTTTTTACAGAAGCACTGTGACATGTTCATGCCCTTGATGGGCTGCCTCATTTTGGATGTTTTCATAGTGTTAATGAATTTTTGCAGTTTGATCAGGGAAAAACAGAAAATTTAAATATGAGTCATGTAGCGACAAGTTTTTTTCAAAGTATTTAAGAAAAAAAGCATCCCCTAACAGCAACATGTGTTTGTGGAAGAACAATGGGCAAAGAGTGAGTGCCACTAGCCTTCTCTGTCATATAGACTGTTGAATTCTCCACTGAGTATTCATTAAAAAATGTCTATTATCACAGTTCCTGTATATGACTGCAAACAGGACATCCTGCCTTACAAAAAACAAAATCAAGAGTCAAGAAGAGCCCCTTCTCCACATCTGTCAATAATACTTTGGGAAACCTGTACCTAGCAGTCACTTTACTGTCCAGTGTTGAGGATATTCTGGATGGCCCCTCTGTACCCTTTCCTTGGTCATGTGGGTAAAATCACTTGTCTGGACTCCCCGGTGCTGTATATGTATAGAACTGCAGTAAACAGACAGGTGAGCTGAGCTGGAGTAGTGCTGCTCTGTGTTTAATCCTATTAACAGTGGCCAGTTCAGTCTGCACTGATGGTTTACTTTTGCTGAATGGTGATCCTGCCTACCAAGGCTGCCCTTGTGCCTTAGAGGGAAGGGGACTGTAGCCATATAAATAGGAGAGATGTTCCACTGCCTTTATCTGCATCCTCACGACTGTAGACCTGGGTATCTGCCTCATTGCATTTCCCCTCCCAAGGAATGATGTAGTCCACTTCCTCTTGCTTGTCCCTGAGGTCATGATCACACCCTTCTCCCAGTTGTGAACATCTTGTCTCCAAAGGAAAAAATGCCTGCCTTATGAGTTTGGTCTGTTCAGCAGGGTTTTGGAAGGGACATATCTTGTGTAGAGGTACAGGGGTTAAGCAGTCTGATATGTGATTGGGGCAAGATGGGTTATGCTGTGTTAGGCGTGATGTTTTGGAATACTGGGGTGAGCTGGCAGGAGTGCAGATCATCTAAGCCATGTAAAGAATTCAGAGCATGTTGGAAGAGAGCTCTCTTAAGGTTTATTTCTTGACATTAGAACTTCAATGCTCTCAGTTTCACATAAAGGAGATTCAAAGTGCTAGACAATGTGGGCAGTCGGAGAATCTGGTCTTGAGTGTGCTGTTCAAACTGTAACAAGGCAAACTGTAACTTCAACACAGCAGTTGATTCGACTTGTTCTGGCCATAGCCCTGGCATGGCTGTTTTAACATGTGCCAAGCTGATTATAGTCTGCAGGAGACTATGTGCCAACTGAGAATTGCTGGAAGGCAGGCCAACATCAAAACAGTTAGAGGGTAAACTGCTTGTTGACTTTGTGAGTGACTTCTGGGAAGAGGGGCAGCCTCTGGCAGCCTCTGAAATTGCTGAGAATGGAAGGAAGTAGTGTCCTCTCAGAAATGCAGTTTGGGGTGGTTATGAGAAAAAATAACCCTTGTGCCTCTTTGAGACAAGAGTTGTGGGAAAGATAGAGCGAGTTCGTGGACTTAGTGTGGGGGAAGGGAATGAAGAAACTTGCTGGTTTTGTTGGGAAATTGGTTAGTTTTTCCTTGCTCACTCCAGTTCAATCCAGAGGATTGGGGCCCTATATGAGCCAATGAAGTCAGAATGGTTTGGAATATGTTGTCCTTATCGGCCACAAAAGCCAAAAAGGGAAGGTATTTAAGTCCATCCTTTTAATAAAAATAGGCACATATCATGCAGATACCCCTGGACTTTATTCTTTCTGCTGGTAATAGGTTGACCAACACCCCTCAGTTGATCATTGCCAGTCTTCTTAATAGGGATTGAAATTCATAAGCCATAGCTGTATTTCTTGGCTTTGGTCTGTGCTTAAAAGCATTACAAATGGAGCAGGAGTTGATAGGTAAACTTGTGGCACTTAAATCCAGGCACTTATTAATGATAAAATGCATTTAGTTCATTAAATCAATCTCTCTCTGAGCATTTTTTCTTCTGCCCTCAATTCCCTGTATCACTACAACCAAAAGGAGCTGTAGTGTCTGCATGTTTTTAAAATAAACAGAAAAATCCTTGATGGTGCTGGACTAGATGTTCCTGATAACATGTTGCCAACAAAAAAGTTCTCATCCTTGAAGAAAGTTTTTCAAGTGGTCATGACACTCTCAATCACGTAAGCCTCTCTTCAGAACAGACATTCGTTGCCCTCAAATGACTCTTCAGACTTGGCTCAGAAACAGGCTGACACAAAAGGGGCTAATTAACACACACATTTTCATGGGGAGGAATCTGGTTTCCAAACAGATTTTTACCAGCAATATAGCTGACGAGCTGAATCTGCTAGGGCTGTTTCTTCCGTCCAATTTGAATGAAAATGGAAACAAGGGATAGGAGAAAGAGACATTTCATTCCAGTGATGATACGGACATGATGAATTCCTTTGAGCCCAACTTCTGTCATGTTATATTTCTTCTTAAATGAAGCAAGGCATAAAATATCAGAGGAAACAAATTAAAATAGAGATAAAAGTTACGTGTGCCATGTACATATCCACAGGAAATGTAGGCATGTACATTTCTGAAATATGTATGTATTTATGGAGAAGAGGCAGAGAGGGGGTAGAAAGGTGGTCCTACATTATAGCACTGGCCTAGAATCATGAAGACAACACTCCATTTTTCACTTCTGCTAAAGGCTTCATGTCCTGTAATTCCCTTATAATGATTGCAGTAGTATAGCCCTACTCTGCACAAAGGTTTTAAGGCTGCACGTGCATCTGTCCAGACAATTGTGACAGAACAGTGAGACAAAAGCAGTGAATTTGGTAGAACCCAGAAATCAAACACCACCACCTACTCCCTCACATGTAGCCAACACCGGTTAGGAGAAGATATCCTCAATGTGCAGGGCCTTGGGTTCTCCTACTTACTTTGATATGCTCCCTGTTCTACCTGGATTGATTCTGAACCAATTATTATTTTACTGTCATCATTATGGGAAATTATATATGCCTCTCGCCCCACCATAGCAACAACTACCAAGTGTTGATAGCTAATTGCTCCAGACTAATGCACTGCATGTACCCTTGTATCTGGCAGGGTATTGTAGTGGCTGCTAGCAAAGGGCTCTGAAGATAAGAACAGATTTTCACATGTTTTAGTGTATCACAAGGAGTCCATTGTAACACTGTGCCCTTTGGATTAACATTAAAGAAACGATTTTTTGTCAGTTTATCAAAGGAAAATTAAAGTTCCTTAGACATCAGTTACATTGAATCTGAGCCCTTAATCATACTGACAAGAAAAGATAGAGAATTTGAGCTAAAGAATGTTTTCATAGCCTTAATATTGGATGGCTGGTATTTAACTCTGTGTAAGCTACTGATTTTTACAGGGAAGAGTTTTATCTCACTGAAGCTACAGAATTCTGTATCATTTCAGTTTAAATTACTCTACCCCATATACCTCTATACATTTTCCCCATATGGTAGACTGGATTTTTTTTCATTCCAAAGGCTATTAGATAAATTTCTAGAAATGGTTCATTCAGAAATTAGTTTGTTTTGCATCCAGCAACACAAGGAACTCAAACAGAAATTTAGGGGGGAAAAAAAGTCCTGATTCTCAGTGACACTGTCTGGGCAGTCTTTATTCCACATGAAACTCTATTTGCAGTATTACCAAACATTAATGTACTGAAATCTGTTATAAATGGGTACTGGACCAACTCTCTGAAAAACCTATAGGAAATGCGTAATGAAAAAAAGCGCTGAACTTGAAGTTGTTCTTTAAGAACATAAAAGAATGCTAAGTGAAAAACATATGCAAACAGAAGGTGATCTGGTTAGCAGATGAATTACTGTACAGTTATTTGGAATTACAGGCTTTTCCACATCTGACCAATAGAAAAAAGAACAAACAAAGTTCTAGAAAGAAAGCCTCCTGGTCAAACAGCTGGGGGTAATTATAAGACCATGACCAAGCCATCAACAGTGTAGGTGTTACTTTCAGTTTGGAGCCAAAGGGAAAAGGAGGCAGTTAAAAACATGCTCTGGGGAGAAGGAATAGGAAAGAGCTGTAAATATAATAACGTAAAAGGCCACCATAAAAGAAGTCCTAGGAGTAAGTAGAGAGCATACAAGGAATAGAAAATATACACGTTCAAAAGAAAAGCACATTTTTAGAAGCAGAAAAGTGTAGAAATAGCTTGAGCATTGTCCAAAGTCAAGCTGAATCAGATGTTACAAAAAAACCCCACAAAACCTAAATAAAATGCTTACCGAATTTTCTCTTCTACTTTTGCTATAGTGGGCTTATGGCACCTTTTTTCTCTTGCTATATAATTTTCTGTTTTCTCCTTCTATATATTTTGCAGTGTAGCAAGTATTTTGTAGTTCTCCTGTGTTATATGCTCTTCTTCACTTTTATCAGTGTGTACTTCCACGGGTTGTCTGCCTCCTTTAGCATAAATACTCCTTTTCACTGCTATCTATTTACTAACTGCAGCCATGTTGAACACTTGGGATAGTGAACTTCAGGTGGAAGGTGGTATACAAGAGATTTTTCTTGGAAAAGCTTTGCTTCTAGTTAAACAATATTTTTTGCTATGAGGGAAGTCCAGTCATTGAATGCCATGGGTGATAACTTGTGCCAGCAAAAGTATTCAGTTAATATTAAGACTCTGAAGCCCAAAGCCTGATGGGAGACAGATTTGTGTGGTATGACCACTGAAGAAGTGATAGCTGAAATCTTGTGAGATAAAGGGGAAATACTGAGATGTAGGATCAGTGGTGTAACTAGCCTAGGAGGAATGACAGCAAGGACTGTAGTTTTATGTTGCTTTAAAATACTATAGTGTATCTTCAAGGTCTTGCTGAAGTATCAATCAAAACTAACATGAAAGAAAAATACCCAGCAAACAAATTAAGAATAGTACTTCATGTAACAGCATAGGCATTCACTGGTAGTCTAACATCTGCATTTTGGACAAAGTCATCCCTTCCACATGTCTCATGGTCTTTACTCCACAGAATAGCGTTATAGTCAGTATCATTAAATAGCTGGGAGGACTGGAATTGATCCTCTTTCAGTTTCCATTCATATATTAGTCCAGTTCTGCAGTGATGTAAGATGCAGAAAGAGATTCATCAGTTTTGCTGATTCAGAAAGAGTAATTTTTCTGTATGAACCCTTAAAAATGTAAGCAAGACTGACCAGTTCCAGGCCCTGGAGGAACTATAAGATGAAATTCAGTCTCTCATTCAGATCCAAAGAAAATAATGATTAGAGAAGGTCAATATGCATTCATACATGAAAATGGGTATGAGAATGAAAGAGGCTAAGACCTGTCAGTAAGAAGTCTTATCTGAAACACCTGATGCAAGCAGACCTGTAGCTCCCTAGTTTTGTTACAGCTTGACTAAAGTACAGCTGAATTTTAGCTGATTTTGAATTTACAGACTTTCTGATATGTTATCTACTGTCAAACTAGTTCATTTTTTTTTCTCTTTCATAAATTGATTGCCTGTTCAGACTGTGCAACATGCTTTTTACCTTTGGAACTACTGGTTAATGCTCTGGAATTCTGATTTATGATTTGAACGACACTAGGAGGCATCAGGTATAGGTTTAAGCATTTTTTTAGCGTAAGTTCTTGTGGAAAGGACCATACAAACACTACAAAAGCTTTTGACAATAAATCTTGAAGGCTGCTGAAAGAAAATGTTGAGCCACAGGGAACAAAAAGAAAAAAATGTGTAACTTTAACTTGTTGTGTTGGTGTGGACTGAGCATGTATTTCTCTGTTTGGGAGGTGTCAAGTTGAGCATGCTATCTAACCACAGCCCTTTATAGTGGCTGAAGTCTAAACTTGACCCAAGTGCATGTTTAGCCAGATGTCATTTGTGATTACAGGAATTTGGACTGACTTTCAGCTAAACCACAAACCTGGATGAATGAATGTTGTTCCAGATGCATTATCTTATAATCCTAAAGAAAATAAGATCTCAGATGAAAGGACTATAGAACTTTCCTTTGTATGAGCTTTGAAAGCTAAGGCTAATCCTGAGATCATTGCAAAGGTTTAACCTACCACTGTGTGAAATTTTAGCCAAACAGAACTTAAGAGCTTTAATACTGTTAGAATCCCCTCAAATTAGTAGAGGAATATTCAAAATTAATTGAACTGGTTCAATGATCTTGAAACATATAACAATTTCTCACTTTAAAACATTTTAATATATTATTATGTGTTTGTTAGCTTACATTGTGCTAGTAACATCCTGATCATGTACGGAACATTCTTCATTGTGGGGAATTCTTTACACATAGTGTTATCCAGAAAGATCACAGAGATACTATACTTCAATAATACCTTGACATAAAGACTTGTGTTGACTATCTGGAGAAAAAGGAACTGGGAAAGAGTGAATGTTTTCAGGAGCTGTATTTTATCTCCAATCAATAAATAGCCACTGTACATTTCTAAGATGACTGTGTATATATATATATAAAAAAAATGAGTATTGGTACTCTCAATCTTACTCTTCTGTGCTACAGAAGGTAACCCAGGCTACTAGTTTAGTTACTAACTTTTAGCTAATTAAAGTTCTTGGGTGACATCTCCTCCCCCACAAAATATTCCAGAGGAGACAAAAATAAGCAGGGCGTTCAAACAGCAGTGAAAGCCCTTATCTTCTGCACAGCTGAAAGTCCAATATTGTTAGTGTTACTCTATCACCCTCGATTTCAGATCAGGTTATGGTGTGTTAACATGCTATTGTCTGCCAGCTGAACTGTGGCAAATGTAAGTGGGTCTTCTTAGCCTGTAGCATGAGCAAAAATGAGTCTCAGTTTAAGTTGTTTTCTTTGTGGACTGAGCTAAGTCACAGTACTTGCCCTTTGTTTCTGGCTAAGAGTGAACTGGCAAACGAAGATCATGTGTTGTATGACAATTTGTCAAGCAACTTGATGGTGTGTCTGAGTCCTTATTAAAAGATAACCTAAATATTTTTTAAAACTTTCTGCCTGGTAGAACTTACAAAGCAAACTGATTTATATGCAAATACAATAATCAACAAAACCAGGCCCATGTTCTTAACGGTGGGACATTTTACTGGATTACTGGAATCACAGAATTTAAACAGGAAAAAGAATATATATCTCCTTAAAAGACTATGAGCATCATTGTTGGTTTCCTTGGTGTCACCACAGTGGTTAATGGTTTTTGAACTCCAATTACGGAAGCAGCCAGAAAATGAACAGATATAGAGGTATGGGAAACAGTGACATGGGTTAAATATGCAGGAACTAGAAATCAGTTATGCTGAAGATATTACTGTTAATACCTTAGAAAAATGTTTGGCTTTGCTTACAGTACATATATCTTTGAGATGTCTGTATTAGCCTAATGATGAAGGATTAGCAACCCTCTTCTAGGTAGCTAATCATGCAGGTTTGTGTCAAAAAAGAATTATATTCTTTTGGTTTGGGAATTTGACACCTTGTTATAGATAATTTAGAGTGTATGAGAAAACTATCTTTTTAATGCCAAATGGCAATCTCCAATAGTGGCCAGCATTGTCATAATGAGGATCACAGATTTGAGTAGTTACTCCTTCCAACTATACTCTTTCTGGATGAGAAGTGAAAGTCTGCTAATATGATATTCAATTATTCACTTACCTTCCTAACATTTAACCTGCAGCAATCAAGCTGGCCTTATCCCTTGTTGACCGTTTACACAGCTAATCCTTTCCTACCATGGACACTTTAAAAAAAATGACACCTATTTAGTGAAATGAACTTCCTTCTGCTTTTGTTTCATGATTTATTTGAACTCAGGTGATACTCTCATCATCTTGGGAAGAATAGGAAGAATAAGTAATTACTAGCTTTGCTGAGAATGACTAGTGAAAGAATCACCTGAAGTAGATTTAAATTCTTTACCTGTGCAACATAAATGAGAAAACACATCTGTCACGCAATTCAAGATTTGTTTTCCATGTATACCTGGAAATCAGCTACAGGAATGCTTTGACAGTGTTTTCTAAATGTGTTGTAACACTGCTGAGGAAATTATCATTTAAGAGTGCTGAGGTAGCTGGCCAATGTCATTGCAAGGCTGCTCTAAAAAATCTTTGAAAAGTCATGCCGGTTGGGCAAGATTCCTAAGGACTGGCAGACAGCAAAGACACTCCTGTTTTCAAGAAGGACAAAAAGAAAGAGCAACTGATATTGTTTATTTTGACTTAAGCAAGGCTTTCAACACTGTATCCCATAATATCTGCATAGACAAACTGATGAAGTTTGGACAACATAAACAGACAGTGAGGTGGATTGAAGACTGGCTGAACTGCTGGGATCAAAGGGTAGCAGCATGAAGTCCTGCTAGAGGGTAGTCACACTTTGTGTGCTCCAGGACTGGATACTGGAGCTGATACTTCACTTATGATCTGGATAAAGTATAATCCACTTATGATCATACTTCACTTATGATCAGAGTGGAAACACAGCAAGTTTGTGGATGATGAAAAATTAGAATTGTTGATACACTAAATGGTTGTGCTGCCTTTCAGAGAGACCTTGACAGGCGGGAGAAATGGGTCAACAGGAATCTCATGATTTCTAACAAAGGGAAATGTAAAGTCCTGCATCTGGGAAGGAATAATGCCATTCACCAGCACAAGCTGGAGACCAACCAGCTGGAAGTCAGCTTTGCAGAGAAGACCTGGTGACCTGGGGATCCTGGTGGACAAGTGGACCATGAGCTAAGAATGTGCCCTTGTGGCAAAGAAGGCCTATAGTGTCGTGGGCTGTATTAGGCAAAGCATTGCCAGCAGGTGGAGGGAGGTGACCCTTTCCCTTTTTCCACTCCAGTCCTGGACTCCCCCATATACAAAAAGGACACTGACATATTGGAGTGAGTCCAGTGAAGGGCATGAAGATGATTTAGGGACTGGAGCATCTAACATACATGAGAGTCAGAGAGCTCGATCGTTAAGCCTGGAGAAAAGAAGGCTTAAGGGGATCTTGTCAAAGTGGTAAGGGGGAGAGGGAGTAAAGAAGGTGAAGCTAGATTCTTCTCAGTGATATCCTGTGAAAGGATAAGAGGCAATGGAAACAAACTGAAACACAGTATATTCAGATTAAACATAAGAAAAAAGGTTTTTATAGTGAGTGTTCAAAGGTTGCCCGCAGAGATTGCGGAGTCTCCATCCTTGGAGATATTCAAAACCTGAATGGATATATTACTGAGCAACCTGCTTCAGTTGACCCTGCTCAGACCAGAAGGGTGGTGGATGAGGGGAGAGCAGCTGATATTGTTAGAGGATTGATAGACAATGTCCAGAGGTCCCTTCCAACCCCAACGATTCTGTGATTCTGTGAAATGACTTTCAAAAACTACACCTTCCACACACTGTCTACACACTATGTAGACTAGTATGTCTGCATAAAACGTCATGACTTACATGACTGAAACAATCAGAAAATGTGTCTGACAAGGCAAAATGTTGTTTTGTGAACTACAGTGCATGAGAATTTAGCCTTGACCTTTTTCCTGGGGTTGTGAGGTATTGGTTGGGTATACAGGTAGCAGAGAAGTATGGTTAGGGTAGCTGGTTGGAAGAAGCCTATTTTGTTTCCTTTTCTAGCCCATGAGAAGGTTTTGGCAGTTGTCTTGGCATTCAGTTGTTTATAGGAAACAATATACAGGAAACAACATTATACAGTAAAGCAAAAGTCTGAAACCCTTGAGCATTCTTCAGTTTTCATGAGCCCACAGTCCTACAGGCAAAGTAGACCACATATAATGACTAATTAATAAGTTAGATGTTTAATATTTGTCTCTTCATAGATAAGATTTCTGCTAAAGTAACATCTCCCATCCCCTGTGACATACCTAACAAGGTATTTCAAAAATCGAGAAGAGCTACATTTCTAGATCTCAGTATTGACTTGTTGGGAGAACACATTTATTTCTTGTATGGATACAAATAGCTGGGAAAAGCATACTGTTATTACTAACTTGGCTCAAGTCACAATTATGATGTTCAAAACTAGACAGTACTTCTACAAATATCTTGCTTTTTTCACTGTCTGAAGTTTTATATGTTTTAACTTTCAGCAGTAAATGTGTCACTCACCCAGAAGCTTCATCCAGAAGTCGTAGTTGGCACACACTCCATTATACCAAATAATACTAAATAATGAAGAAGAATGGAGACTGATTATTAATGCAAAATGACTTGAATAAGCAAATGAATAGAATGACAAAAATAGATTAAATAATTGTGAGTCTCAGAAAGGATGTTAAAATGTACATCTTACATAAATCAAAAATGAAGTGTGTACGACACAGAATGAGTCATCCTGTGAATAAGGGGAAGATGAATTCAAATGTTATTTGCCAGTAGTAATAGATGGTACCACTCTGGTTCTGTCAATCTGCTAAATAATAAAGATGGACCTAATACAGGAAGTCAGTAGAAGTATTGCTTGGCTAAGGAATGTAGCACAGAGCACTAGGAAAGTAATGAATTTAAATAAGAAATATCTGTTGTGTTGGCCTACATTCTTATCCTGCCTCTAGCGAATTAAAAAGCAAAATATTTATTAGCATCACTGGTAACAGGGAAGAACCCCCTCTCCTCTGATACAAATTAATTCCTTTGTTAGCAGCAAAGTAAAATGTAAGGTAGTCTCCAAATAGCCTATAACTTGTCATGTTTGCTCAAAATAGTAAAAGCTTTAACAGACTGTTTTTAGTAATGTCCGTTAGTGAAGGACAAAGTAGGAATGTTATTTATTTTAGAGGCAGAAGAAATTTAAATTTTTATCATATGCCACAGTACACGTGAAAGAAATAGCAAATCTATAGGACAAGAGACTTGTAAGAATTAGCGTACAAATGATACCACATTATCAAGTCTGAATTATATAAATAGGTAAATTATATAAATAGGTATTATTACATTCATCATTGAATTAGAAATTGTAAGATTAAAATCAAATGGCATTTCCATATGAATTTCTGACTATGGATAAGATGTCACAGATGAGGTTTGAAAGTTTCTATTGTTTTTAGTGGTGTCTAGATCGGGCCAGTTTTTAAAAGCCTCCCTCTTTCCTGTACACACTAGGGTGAAAAAAAAAGTGACAATGACTGCTATTTTATTGTGCTCACAAATCTGAATTCTCAAATTTTAGCTTGTCACTGCTAAAGGAAAAAAAAAAAGAAAAAGTGGCATGATTTTAGTGCACTGAGAGTAGAAAAAGAGTAGAGAAGTAAAAAGAGACTAGAAAGACAGAGGGGAAATAAACTTGGCAAAAAAATCTTGAAGTGCAGGAAGGTCAGAACAGGAGAGAAAGCTTGGAGGAGACAGATGTGCTTGGGAACAAAAAGGGTAAATGCAATTTCTGGAGTAGAGCGAAGCCTTGGACTCATTAAAGCAGAGCAAAACAATCAAGAAGGAGACGTTGGGGAGCAAAGAGAGCAATCACACCTTGGAAGGAAAAAGAGAAAGAAACTGGGAAATGGGCCTGAAAGAGGAGAGCAGGGGAGAGTTGAGAAATGATGTTTTGGGAGAAAAGATAGGGCTTTGCTAGGATGGAGTTAAGCAAAAAATATTGCTAAAGGCTCCAACTCTCTGAAATGTCAGCCAAGGTGGCTGTCTGTAAATCTCTGGGTTTATTTATTTGTCTTGCCACAATATATAAAGGAATTTATTTAGTTAGTGAAACACATTTTTATTGCATTCTGCAGAGCCTATTCTCCCTTCAGTGTACATGCTAATGGGAAATTGTTGAATAAATCGATGGGAGAACAGATGTCTCCAAGTAGTTTTCCATTGACAATTTTTTCTTGCTATTTAGAATTTTTAAGAACATGCAAACTTTTGGAAAAGTCCACATAGAATGTGCCTAATTCATGCAGGCTAGAAATGCAGAAATTCATACCTAATTGTGAAATATAGAAGGCTGATAAATGGCTAGATGATATAACTCTGAATCACTTAATCACTAACATGGTCAGATTGTCAATGATTTTACTCCAACAGAAAGTGCTCCCCTACGTGAAAAACAATTGCACACTGTATTCCCAAAGACTATCTTGGACAGTGAATTAAGCAGTCTGAGTGATTAATGGATTCGGCAAATACTGGAATAGATTAATCAGTCTTTGATTATGGTGTGTTCAGAGAAGTAAAGAAGTTGTGAAAAAAGAAAAGGAGTTCTGCTAACAGTATAGTTCTTCCATTGAAAGCTATAAAGTTTTGTAGAATTTGTCCAATTATACATATTCAATTAGATATATCACATTAGGAAAAGAGTCTGCTTCCTTTGCTCGTAACAACTAATATGTCACTCTTCAGGTGGGATACCTGAAAGCAGCAGAAAGCCTTGAGAAGTAACGTACTGTTCTTCATATAAAGATGAGGAGGAAATAATATGTTTAAAAACTTCTTTCATAATTTTCCTTTTTTTCACTGTGTATCAGCACAGTGCTTTGAAGTTTCCCCCCTTGTTTAATCTGATTGTTGGCTTACATCACCATGCTGCAACCTGCACTAAGCCAAAGCAACCTAAACCCCAATGAATCTGCAGGATCTCATCTACTAATACCCACATTTTTTTCACAGGTTTCATAGTTAGCTAACTACATAAGAATGTTGTTTGTACCTGTTGGTGAATCTATAGCTCATATATTCTGAAGACAAAAGTGAGGAAAGCAAAATGTCTTCACAGCAACTACAAAATACAATTTTTCTTCAAATATGATGTGACAATTGTTGTTATATTTTGGACAGGGATATTAGGAATCAACGATTAAAATCCTTCTTGTACTTAGGAAACACACCCTGTTTGGGATCCTTCCTAACCATGTTGTCTCATTCTGTTTTGTTCAGTAAAAATATACACACACATATATATATATATAAAAATTTCTTTCCCTCTTTGAGTGTTACACTGACACATACACACATAAATTAGTATAAAAAGAAGAAGGGGGAGGGTTGCACAACTTCTTTTAGTTTGATGTGATGTGTGTAGAGAGGACAAACCATACCAAAAAACTAGAAGGAGAAGGGTTCTCTGCCATGTCATTGAGTGGAGGAAAGGGCAGACTTAGATGCATTAGATGCAGGAATTGTCAGGTTACATGTGTTGAACCAGCTGCCACGAACAGAGTGATTTCTGGCATCTTGTAAGAAACCTGCTGGTGGCTGGTACATGAGGCCATAACCTCCATATCAAAAAGAGGGAGACTTTGTCTGTTTGGAGTCCATTTAAATGCTGACTGTTGTAAAGGGTGTTTGTCTTTAGCAGGGATCGCTACCCAGGATGAATAGAGTCCTGAACTATTAATTTAAATCTTGGCTGCAGGAAAGATTTTTTTCATTATTTTGACCAGTCTCAGAAAAGATGGGTACAATCCTTGTTTTGAATTTCAGTGCCTTGGGGTACCCATCTCAAAGCCAGACCCAGCAACTTATGCGTGGTGTGCATGAGAGTAAGTGATGCACAAGATAGGCACGTATCACAAGGCTTGCCTTGCAATTGACCTCTGTGATACTTCATCCACAGCCTCCCATAGGGATCTGAGTGAATACTAGACCCCCTACAGGTCAGAGAGTTCTGCCAACTTGCATCAAGTTTACATTAAAACAAGAAAGGAAAAATAAATTCTCAAACCTTTCAAATGGAGAAACATTTTTTGAATTAAGATTTATTACTTGGTTTCATAATCTGTTACTTGACAGCGGCTGGCTATACAGAGTGTGGAGTCTATTGGATTAGTTTATATAACAGATGGTTCTGTTTTCAAATTTACTCCAAATGTTCAGATGCTTTAGTAAATTAATATTTCCCATCTGATAGTACCCCATGGGCTCAGCTTTAATCTTTGGTCTTTCAACAAAAAAAGAGTTAATAAAGACCACTGGGTATCATTGACAATTGATTTGAAAATGACAGCCTGGGGAGCGACAGGACTAGGATAAAATGCATAAGCAATGGCAATAAGAGTATTGTACTGATGTTTAAACTAAAATCACAATGTATGCAGTGTTGTAGTTTACTTCTCAAAATAATTTTATGGGAAGACTTCAAAATCCGTTTCATGTGTTAATTTCAGGTGTGTATGTTTCTTGCACTATCCAAAAGTTCCACTTGTGTAAAAACCGGTCTTGAAAGCGCACAAATAAAGCAAGACCAGGCCAATAAATTCATTAAGCTTCATGAAAGCTCTGTAAAATGGGTGAGATTATCAGTGTAGTACAACACCCTATCACAGTGTATTAATTGTAACAAATGGGTCATCTTATGTGTTTTTGAATCATTGGAAGGAAAAAAAAAAATCCAAGACAGCTTCTAAAGACCTGCAGGCAGTGCACTGTGTTACCTATTTCTTACTCAGCAGACATATAGAGATGTTCTATATCTGCATGTTAACCTTATATCAACCTTCAAGAATTTTCTTTCTTTCTCTAAACTGATATCTAAAAAAAAACCTTACAAAAGGATATTAAGAAAATAGGAACTGCAAACAGTGAAGTTGCTGCTTCAACATAAATTGTCTCTCTGTACATACATGTGATATGATACCAGTTTCAATTACATAGCACTTTTAATTAAACAGCCACATCCCACTTTTCCTACAGAACTCCAATCTCATTAATGGCTATGACAAATGGTGCCCATTGAAGATTGGTCTTTATTCAGTAGTTCTTCACAGTCTCATTTTTCAATATATGACCGTATGCATTATTTATCATGAGCCATCCAAACCCTGTCCTGAATATAGAACTTTTGCTGTGTACAGAAATATTTCTACTGGGCTCTTGCATTAGGAGCAATGGATAAGTTCAAAAGGAATATGTGACCTTAGACGGGACTCCAGAACCCTGGAGTTATGTGACCAGACTCTGTACGTGATGTGAAGGGAGAGTAAAGATATTTCAGAAAGCTATGCGGATTGTCTATCAAGTTGAGTAGTCTGCTGTCCAGGGATGGCACATAGAGGATTATTGAAAACAAAAGTGCAGTTTAAGTCTTTCCACCGTGGAAATTTAAGAATCTTACTCAAGGGTACAGGAAGGCACATCCTTGCACTCTGGACAAAAGCCCTATCCCTCACCTTTGGTGAGGTATCTAAGTTCTTGCTTTCAGTAAAGAGCAGGGAACTTTATTATTTGACTAGAGGAGGGGGCAGCAGAGGAGTTGATGGTACTGTTGCAGTGATGTTGGTGATGCAATAGTTTACTAGTTAAGCATTCACTTGACATTTTAGAAATCCAGGTTTAGTTAACTTCCGTCTCTCTCTGACAGAGGAATCAAATGTGTACTCAACAGTCATTCCACTGTACAAAAAAGCATTCAAGTTTTACTTGATCAGGCAAGAAAGAGGACGAGGTGAACTGTAATTCCTTAATTTAATGGCTAGAACATGCAGTTGAGAATGAGGGAGGAAGTGAGTGAGCAGCTGCTGCCTAAGATAGGGAATATCTATTTTGCTTTTTTCCTAATAAGGAATCCTTTAAAAATACAAAAAAACCTACAATGGAGTACAGGGCCTTCTAATCCAGCCCTGCTGTTGCCTGGAGCCTAACAACTTGTCCAGAAAGTTTATACGCATCGTCCTTTCATGTTGTGGCACAGTTTCAAAAGGAACCAGCATTTCTGCCCTCCCTTCCTCACATTCCCCAAAAGTCTATTGTGTAGAAGCTCTGAGAATGACTCACCTCAGAAGAAGGGGGAAATTGAGCCTGTACCTCCTACATCCCTGAGAAATACCATACTGACTAGACTATTACCTAACAGGAGGCACCACCTTCTTGGCCAGTTGGGTTTTAACATAAATCAATGGGAGTAAGCCTTTTAATAGACATAGATGGGAGTTTCTAGATTCAAATCAAGCTGAGGAAAGCATGTATATTGAAACAAGCCCTATGTACAGTGATATACCTCTCTGTGAATATGCAGAAGCAGAATTTTAGATACTTGTTACACTGTGAGGTAATTGAGACTCTTATGGAGATGAGGGGTTTCCAAGATTGGGTGGAAACAGAAACAGAGTGTTGGAGGATCCAAACCTGTTTCATGTGTTAGACAGCTGTGTATGTTTCTTGCACTATCCAAAAGTTCCACTTGTGTAAAACATGTTGGAGGATCCAACAGAGTGTTGGAGATCTCAGAATTAAAAGTAGGCTCTGGTTTAAATTTACATGAAGACCTACTGTCATTGTTTTAGTCCTTTCAATCTGTCCATAGCACTTATGATTTTATTTTAGCGACAGTCCTGTCCAGTAGAGACCATTATCATGACAGAACTATGACAGACTATAGGTAAAACTGTGAAAGAACGTAAGGTGGCCAGTCTGACATAGACGAGTTGGCATTATAAGAACAGTCTAAGTGAAGAGTAGAGCTCATCTTAAGGCCTCTTTGGTCTCACTGACCTCAGTTACAGCAGTAAGAGGTCAGCACACTTGCTGTGTGGTTTCACACTGCACATCAAACAAAAAGCAACTACCTTGTCCACTTCAGAAAATGTCAGATTATTTTACTTTCCCAGCAGCACCTAAGAGCTGGAAGAGCAGCTGAGACAGAATCCATTTACCCAGAGAAGCTTTAACTTCCTTAGCCTTGAGGATATCCCTCTGCCTCCTGCATGTTCCAGTCTCAATGTTATGCTTTATGGCAAGACTCTGGTAGCCCTCCTCATTCAGCAGCCAGCCTTGAGCACAACACACTGAACAAGGCCTGGCTTCACTTGGAAGAACTGTGTTGTCACAGACTTTGATTATATCCATATACATACGCACAAGAGAGGCACATCACAACTTCATAAAGTAATTTACATTGCAGTAGCAACACAGGAACAAAAATTAGACTAAAAAACAACTGAACTTTCAATTCTGCAAAATATTGTGCATCCTCACGTGGGTCATCAGTGGGTCTGGGTTCTTGAAATGTGTAACACAGCTGTTTAGCACTTGAGCTAACAAAGTAATTTGTAGTAGCAGAAGGCTTTTGTCTTCCACTAGGGGGGAATGGATACACATACTTTGCTGGTGAGTTTAACAAATCTTTGCTAGCTCATGAAGAAATTATGAGGCTTGGGGGTAGTAGGTTAACTGGTGTCCTAAGGCAAAAATTAAGAAAGTCATAGTCTAAAAATAGAAACACACCCCAAGAATGACGCCTAGTTTCCTTTTATCTGTCTCTGGATTTCTGAGAGCTTTGGGATATGCTCAGGTCAAACTTTTTTCTGCAACTAAGAGGAAAAAAAAATTGAAATAGTAGGACTTTAAGAAAAACACCAAGTATTACAAGATGCACAGTAGAAGTGTCTGAGTAGGTGAAATTTAGTAACATACTTGCTGACCGAAAGCAGGGTCATCAGTTCAAAAGTGCTGAGCAGCCTCCACCATAGACATCAGTTCCTGTGCTTCATACAATGGCTCAAAGCCTCCTGGTGCTACCCTTACTCCATTAACTACGGTCAAAAGCAGCTTACCTGACAAACAGTCCCAGTGGTTTCTACATTAAATTACTGTGAAGCAAAGGTGACAGGACCTGACATTTAGTAAAAATCTTTCCAAAATCACTAATGATGTGAAGATCCCTGTTCTGGGATCTTTGATTGCCAAAGTTGGGAGAGCTTTTGAGTTTGGGTCTCAGCCAGGCCCTCAGTCCTGTGATGTGCTGAGAGCCTTCAGCTCCCTAACAGCCTTGGCTATGGATGCTCTTCTGACTGTGTCACCTCGGGCCTCAATTACTTCTCTCAATTTTTATTTTCCCTACCCCTGTTCATTCTTCTATTAATGCCAGTTCTCCTCCCTTTCCCTCCCTCGTGGCAATGTATTTCATTCACTGTGGGCCTCTCCAGTTCCCACTGAAGTCAACGAGTTCTTTGCCATTGACTTCCGTGGGAACGAGATCTGGCCTTTCCTATTCTTTCTCTCTCTTCACCCACCCACAGCTGTCGTCTATCTATTCTTATGCTGCTTCTCTAGGTTTTTTTAATTCTCTGTCCAATATTATAAACTTCATATTTTTTTAATATTTCTCTGGCCTCTTTATGCACTGTAATCTGAACCTTTTGCTATTTAACCTCCCTAACGTTTCACACACCCATTCCCTTGTCCCTCTTTCATTTTGTTTCTTTTCCAGCTTTTGGCTTTCCTATTTTAACCTCTCTGACTGAAATAGGAAACAGAAAAATAAACTAAGAACTTCATACAGTAGCTGGGTGAGGTGGTGGTTTGGATTCATCAAAGGGTATTCGTTTTTCAAATTTTAATAGCCTCGATAGGAATCTTGTTCATTATTCATCTGTGTTAGAATTGTAATGAAATGCTGAAGTGGGGGGGGAATTAAATTTCTAGACAGATGCTTCATAAATAAAGAAGCATTTCATAAATATCAAATTATGCCACTATCTTAGCATATGCAGGTTCTCTGTCATTACAGAAATGTGATAATTATCTCTGATTATTCTTTATAATTTAAGAATGGATAATGAGTAGAAAATGTATGCATGAAGGAAGGAAATACCTGTAGCACTGAGTTTTTACCTTTTCTCTTTTATATGTGAGTTTTAGGGGAGTTCACAGTATTAATTCAGCACTCATTTCAGCAAAGAAAATTAGTATGTGGTTAAGTAGTACCTCTGTTCAACAGTACATTTAACTGTATGTTTCACTAACTGCTGAATAGTACTTTTTCCTTGCAACAGGCTCTTTCCCTTTGAACAGTACTCTGTTCCCACTGGCACTTTCATAGATATGGTCAACATGAAAACTTATTTTGTTGGTTTTTAAAATATATTTTATGAGCAGAATTAAATAATTATATTTCCCAGTTTTCTTTTGTATTCCAGACAGAAATAATCCATTCACTGCCTAAACAGGTTCACGACAGGCAACAGCAATACGAAATTCTCACACTCTTTCATGCCAAAGTACCTCCTTTTTGCCTGAGTGGCCACTTAGAGGAAAGAGAACTGAGAGAACTGGCCAAGGTACAGCCATTCTGTGAAATTTCTACTGGAACGGGTTCCGCTCATGGTGGTGGTTGTTGACCCATAGTACTTATGACAACAAGTATTTGACAGACATTCGCTAACTTATTTGATAAAGGGAAGTGAGCTGCTCATGGGATGCTATTTGGTGAATAATATATTTCTGTCACCACCTACCTAATCTGGATTAGAACTGTGGTCAGATTTAAGAGATAAATGGACAGGTAATAAGACTGTGAGTAGTAATGAAAGTTCATTTCAACAGAGGAGGAAGTTTCCAGTTTGATGGATGTAATTTGTTAGGATTCCAGGAAGTATGATGCAAGGCCTAAAGGGAAAGTAAAGGAGTAAGAGAAGAGCATGGTATAGGGAAAATTTCTCTTTTCATACATGAAGAAGTAACAGAATGTGCTACCATATTGGCAGTAGCTCAGCTGAGCTAGCACAAGTAGCACAGGTGACAAAGTAGAAAGAATAAGAAGAAAGAAAACAGAAGGCACATGACTCCTGGACTTGGATGTTCTAGAAAATCAGTTGGAAGAGGCTTCAGGAGAGCATCTAGCCATGCCCTGTGCAACCAGGAAGCACATGCCATCTTGGAGGTGCTCTGAATGGCAGATGAAACATGAAGCAGCCTCGTGATTGCTTGTTTTGGAGCCATGCTGTGATTAGGCACAAAGGAATTTTTTTAATGGAAGTGAGACATGAACTAAAGAGGGTTGAGAAAAACTCCATTTTAGTTCAGTATTCATTTCCTCAGCAGGTTTTACCATCCCCAAATTATTCTTGACAGAATAGTTCCAAATATTTACCTCTTTTACACCGATTACATTTTTATTTCACAGCAAAAATTCTTATTCCTTGTCCAGATCATATCTAAAATGTAATGAGATCTTTAATTAGGATTGTTACAGAATAACAGGCTGAAAGTCTTACCATATGCTGTAAGATACCATATAAAATCTGTATGCATACAGTATTTTATTATCACATGATCAGATAGGAAACTTAGGCTATTCATCATTGAACTACTTGGGAAGTAAACAGAGAGATCAAGAAATTCTTGTCTGCAAAGTGCCATAACAGTTATGTATTATCAAAGTGTTACAGTAAGGTCCATTTTGTGAACTGAAGAGAGGTTTCAGTTATGCATCACCTGCATGCAATATTCCTGTATCATATTTGCATATAACTATAGCAGTAGACTCATCCTTATATTGTATTAATGTTAATATTTTGTGCGTGCAGAGGTGTGCTTAGTTATTGTGTAATTCTGAATCATGTGGTAAAGTCCAGTCAACACTCTTTTGTGGATTTAAATGCAAATCAAGTAGTTCTGGCATTTAATTTTTATTAATCACAAAGTACTCTAAACTTTCTCAGAGTCTGATCTTTTCATCCTAAGCTTATTTGATCTTCATCCAAGTAACCAGCATGATTCAGTATTCTCCCAGGATATAATATTATAGTTTGCAAAGTGATTGTTAAATGCATTAATAATTTCAATGGGATCATTAATAACATCTCTTGTCAGTGACCTAGCTCGGATAATAACTTTCTTGTGACTTGCATGAAGTAAATTTTTTCAGGGGGGATGGATATCCTTTTCCAGAGGTTTCTAGATGTCTTTCAGTTGTTTTCCAGTGACTGAAATAGCTTTTAACTGTGGTATGTCTTGAGGTTTATGCATTTATTTCTAAGAAAATGTGATAACTGGTTAACCAACCATTCCTCTGTAGTTGGCCTGATTGCTTAACCTAACAACTCCACCAATATTTGCTGTAAATAACAGTAATTATATGTATTTTTCATGATATTGTCATCTTGCTACAGACTAATGTAAGGCAGCAAGTGTCTATTGACACAAGTCATATAAATCTATTAAAATAGTATGGCAAAGAGATCTCTTCTGGACTGAAAATTAATTTGGCAGAATTTCAGTTTGTAAGAGCAATGTATCATCATTGTTGGTATCTTCATGTCAGGATAGTCACGTGATTGCATATGCTAATTCTCTGGCAGTTGGCATACCATTAAGAACCCCAAAATGCACTGTAACTTGCAGAAAGCCATTAATCATCTTTGTCTCCCTATTTACCCCTGCTAGTTTGATGGAATGCTGTCTTGCAGCATTCATCTTGCAGATCACCATATCCTCCTGCAACGATTGCAAGCTATCTCTATATAACTCTACATTCTCTATATTGCTCTCTCCTGTTTTCCACGTGGAGAATAAAGACAGTCCGACTACTAGTTGGCCCTGCAAAGAGATTGCCGCTGTTCAAGAAAGGATCATGCTTCTTTCTGCTTTATCTACCTTGGTATAATGTGTAGCAATGGAGCCAAGAACCAAGGTGACATAATTTATCACAGAAAGTAGGTTAAGAAAAAAAATTCAGTTGTGGAAACAACAATGTAGCTTGCTAAAACAATGAGAGGGAAATGCCTGCCAAACATTGACATAACTCATTAGCAACCAGTTCCATAAGTAGTTGCCTCTGTGCATTGCCTGTTGTGAGAAAGTCAGTTTTCACTGTGGTTCGACAATGAGAATGTCCTTAGGTAGATCTGCTTGTAGCTGTCCTTCACTGAAACATATTCTTGTTACTCTTTTCTGCTGTCTCCTTCCATGTGATACATCCAGTGTTGTATAGCTGATAAGCAAGATTTATTATGTATTATCAGCAGCAGTCCCACCTTTCACTCTTTTGCACATACATTGAAAGGGCAGAGTGGGGTCCATAGCAGTAGACTACGATGTTTGCTATGGCTGGGGTTCTTTGGACAGTGAATGAAGCAGCTAAGCTAACATGAAGCATTAATTTTACTGCATGTTTTCTGTCTTTCTAGACCTAGAAATTTTAATAACATTTTTCAGATGCATATTGTTATTATTGGGCTTTTTGGGGGTTATCCTAAACTTGGAGCTAGTATTCTTCAGTGCGTTCCCTAGGTCAAGTTAGAGTCACCCATAAGAATCTCCATCTTCAGTCAGCAACCAGTGGGTGTAACTGAGCTGGTTGTAACAGCTGGGGAATGCAGGCATTCGTACAATGACTGTGTCATTGTATGCATTGGCATAAGCATCACTCTAGGAACTTTGCCCTATTGCGCTTACCCTCTTCCCTTACCTTTCCCAGAAGAAAAAAAAATCCACCATTGGCTAGCTTGGTGCTTGCTTTACTCTTCTGAAACATTCTAGTGAAGCAAGGCCTAAACAAAACAGAAGGGTCCCCAAATTGCTACAGGCAGAATTTTCCAACAAACTCCAGCTAGGACAATAATTAGTAGAGAGGAAAGGAGGCTATTCAATCTGGCCTTGTGTTATGCAGTCCCTATAGGTGTTGTTGATTAACAAGATACTAAAAAAGATACTAATTCTGCATTGTAGCTTCAGTCCTGTGAAGTCCTGTGTCCTATAACTTTAATCCTTCTTCACATGCAGGCAAACTGGGTAAGTACTTATCTCGTCTCTTCAAATGAGAGGCTGAAACTTAGGTTGTTAGCATTACAGAATCATAGAAATTAAAGATGGAAAAATTTTATTAGATCATCTACAGTAGTTCATCATCTTGCCAATACAAGCATTTTACTATAGAACAATGACTCCTTGCCCAAAGCCACAGAGAGAATCAGTGTCAGAGCCAGGATTAAAACTCAAGGAGTTTCTGGCTGCCTGTCCTCTACTCAGACGGCAAGAGCATACTGCAGAAAAGCTACATTGTCCAAACATTAACAAAAAACAGCAGGGATGATTTGATTAATTCAGACTCATTGCTAAAAGGCCTGTAGTGGTTTTGATTAGCCCTTGGGCCCTCATCAGGCTTAGAGGGGTGTGTGTGTTAAATTTCCTTTTACCAGTATATTACCTAGAAGATCTTGAAGTGATGTGTGTTCTTGAGAAATGTGCAATCAAAACACTACTTCAAGCAAATCCCTATGAATATCTGGATCAGCATCTTTATGATAAATAGGTCAGACTTAATCCTGTAAGCTCTTGAAGGCAGGGGCTGTGTTTTCAATATGTCCATACAGTGCCTTACTGGACTCTCTAAACAGTACTGTGATATAAATTAATAATAATTAATATTTATGTGTTGGACATGAGAGCTAAAATTAGAAGTTATTTCTGATGTGTAGCTTCACTTGTTCATAAGCAGTTGCACCATAATAGTTCTATATGCTTAGTCCACAGGGCTGTTTGTGAGTATCAGTTGTTCTGTATCCCATATATATTTCCAAGGATGAAAAGTATTACATGGGATGTGCTTATTATTGTAATTATTATTGCATAACACTCAGTATATATATTACTATAGATGCTCACGTAGTGTCTATAGAAAGAACACTTAAATAGTCAATATTTACTGCACAGCTCAGTTTTTACTTCAACACCAGAATTTTCACACACAGGTTTTTACACTAAAAGCATTATTATTGGGACTGGAAACACTGCCTAGTAGTAAAGTTTTCAGATGTGTCTCATTATAAAATCTTGTTTTCAGTAGCTAAACTTTAACTATTAGGGAAACTTTTCAGTGATATGTATTACCTCAGACAGGATTTTCTTGAGCAAATTTTACTCTGAATAGTCTGGTTATTTCTAAGAAACCAAGAAAAAAAATTGCAACTATTTTAGTGAGAAGATTTGAAGCCTTGTGTTTTGGAGCAGAGATACAAAATTTGTCAAAAGGTGATCTTTATGTTGGATGTCTGTTTTCTTCCTGTTTTGAACAAAAATTTCAGGATGCTATGAGTTGTTCTGGCAGCAGTTTTTCTTCACTTCTTCCCACTTAAAAATGAAGCTTTCCATTGATCTGATTCTGTTTACTCTTGAACACCAAGGTTTTTACCTCTTCAGTGCTCTTTTTGTCCTTCCCCATTTGTCAGATGATTTCTCAGACACTAACAAATGACACTCAGTGTTGCATTTTACATTGCATTTTAGCAGGAATCTGAGAATGAGTGGTTACATGCTGTGGCAATGCAGAAGATAATGAGAATTAGCTCTCTGCATGTAGCTAAGGTTGTGCTTTCACAATCACTTGAAGATGATCTAAGTAGATGCTTCTGCCAAAAGTGGTGACCTCACCTATCCCCAGACAATGGTGGCATATTCCTGCTTCTTGAGTTTTAGAGAACTAATCCAGATAAAGACTGCTAACTTTTTGGCTGAATTAGTTTGCTGACACTGTAGCCATGCAGATGTTAGCACAGGAGTGGGAGTAAGACTGCTTGCCTATGACAGGGACAGGGAATGCTAGCTCATATAGTCAGCAGCTGAAATTATCTTAAACTAATAATTACTAGCAGTCATGTCCTCCTCAGCTTTCCGTTGACTATATATAATCTTTGAATTCAGTCAATAGTCCATTAGTATAGAGATTAGTTGATAAGACATGGCTGGTAAACATCAACAACTTTCAAATATGCCACTAGTGAACCTTATCTGCTACTTGAAAATTATTAGGGGTAGTCATAGGGATTTTGTTGTATGCCTGTACTTCCTTTATTGAATTACAGACCACCTGATTTGCACATATAATTTGGCCATGAAAGATGGAATTCATTTTGCGTAACTTTAGATGTCTGTAATGTAAACATTGAAAACTGAGCTGACCTCCTAGGTTCCCTTTAATCATCAATGAAATGTTATTGGGATTTCTAGGTTGGGACCTGTTTCAATAATCTGTCTTTAGAAGGGTTAATCATGCTCTAGAAATGCTTACCTTGCTCTACTGAGTAAATAAAAAATTAATCCTCTGCAGATGAGTAGTCACATGGCAACATATACACTGTTATATGAGACGAAGCCAATCAAAAAGCCTAACCATCTAACCTGGTAAACTCAAGGACTGGTTAGGCAAGGAGATTTGGTCAGAGAGAGACTGGAATTGGTTGGCAAATTCGTGATGCAGCTGGGAATAAATGGGGCTGAAAGCAAGAACAACCAGTAAGAACAATCAACTACCAGCTCCCTTCCTCTTCTAAATGATAGTGGTCTGTGCTATGCAGCAAGATATGTCAGCCCTACTCATGACTCGTGGGTATCAAAATAGTTCATCTTGATGGATGTTGCCAATTCCATACTTTGCTGTTTTAAAAACATAGGCATTTATTCAAAGTCAAGCACTCAAAAATGAGAATTGCCATTAAGTTCATCCGTAAAGGATCATCATCTGGGATGATCAGACTCTCCAGGAGATGGAGATCTCAGGTGGGAGTTTACACTGTTCCTATTCAAGATCAGCATATTTCCCTGAATTTAAATGTTGTACATGCCTATGTAAAAAAACAAAACCAGATATTCCTGGAAGAACGAAATCAGTAACTTCTCCCCCTATTCCAAGAGGAGGAAAAACCAAAGAAGGAAGAACATGTAAGTCAGTCAAGCATGCTGTTGTACAGCTACATGCAAATAACTTGAAAGGATTTAAACAAGTAGAAAATATTTTTTAGAAAAAACCAAGACTTTAGAAAAAAAAAATCCTTGCAAAATGTAAATAACTGTTTCTAAAAGCTTTATAAGTATTTTTGTTTTTAAACTAAATCTGACATCTAACTGTATACGATAATATTGTCATGCTTTGTTTGGTGTTATGTATTATGGACCAACTGAATCGGAGATCTAGCTACATAATAAAAATTAGACAAATTTTAAGTATTTGTTGAACTGAGGCCAAAGCAGTAATGTTAACATACAGTTCAATTAAATTATGTTTTAAATATAAAAAGTAGAAATATATTAACTGCAACTGAGTAAAATGTAAGAAATAAACTGCTAACTTTCCATCTGGGCATTTACAACCTTTGGCATGTAACTAACAGTAACTTCAGTGAGATTTAAGTGTGTTAGGTAAGCACTATGCATAGGAGCATAAGGCATGAGAACAACTTCAGCATATGAGAGCAGGGGATGGTTCCAATGAAAAGCACATCTGTAAGTTTCGTATACTGTGAATTCCCTGGCTCCAGCTGCAGATCATGCCATTGTTTCTAAATAGCTCTGAGATTCCTCCCTGTGTCAGTGCAAAGCATTGTTAAAGTTTAATACTACTTCTGTGCTGCTCAGTTTTTCAGTTTTCTTGGCACACTCCACTGAGGAAGAGGAATGCTCAGGGCTAAAAATGAATAACTTAATTAGAGTAGGGCCTTCTATTAGTGGGCCAAATTCTGAGTCCTTCAACTGAGCAGAACACCCACTAATTTGAGAGGAACTTTTGTTCAGTTGACTGCATAACTTGAATCATTGTCCCATGTTAACCTCTGGTAGCTTAGTTAGTCTCATTGCAAGATACACAGGGAAAGCCATCTTAATCCTGAGGAGCTGAGTCTAAAAATGAGTCACTACAGCGCTCTTCTAAAAGAGCTTTTATGTCCTAGCTTCAGCTTGATTTAATATTTTCAACTGCTGGTGATACAGAGTACCTCTTTTACAGCAGCTGAGGGTTTGTTTTTGAGTTACTACTGCTGCATTCTGGGAGAGCAAGAGTAAAATCCTTGATTGTTTTTCAGTAAAAACAAAATCTAGTTGGAAATTACTTGCATATTCTTCAAGATGATTGCTTTTGCTAATCCGGCTAACTACCACAAATTCTCTGTAATTTGGGATGAGCAAAGCACTGGGAAATTTTGTTGTGCTGCACTTGAGGATGGTTGCATTTCACTGATGGATAAAGCAGGGTTTCTCCCTCCACTTCTGTTTATGACAGTCAGTAAGCAATATGATCTGGAATACTTCTGGAAGAAAGGAATAATGCTGCAAGAAATACAGCTTTAAAGACTGTTTTCTAAGGTTTCTAATCTGGCTGCATGCATTGTTACTTTGTTCTCAAAGCAAAAGTACCTCATGGGAGAACTATTATTAGCATTTTTATTGCTTAAGAAACTTATTATTAAAAGAATGTAAAGGAGAAAACCAGCCGGCTCCTTGTCAAATGTCAGCTTTTCTGACAGTAAGGGTAAGATTTTCAGAAGTCCTCCGATTTACTCTACATTACGTCTTTTTGAGTCAGCAGGAAAAATTGTATTAACTTTGATGGAATTTAGACCAGAAAGAAAAAAATCATTAGAAATTTTAGAGAAATAGAAAATTTCAACTTGCATTGTCACCTGTTGGTCTCATATACTGACATTTATGGGAATTTTTCCATTCTGTTTTTCATTGCATTGTGACTGAGGTTATCACAATCTTATTCTAAATCTTTTCTTAATAACCTTAGTGTTAAGCCCCTTTTGATGGATTTAGGAAAAATGGTTTAAGACATTTCTTTTTCATTCAAAGACTTAAAGTGATGAATAATTTCGCTATAACACTTGTAAGTTATTTGTTATTGTCTTGATAATCCAAAAGATGCACCTTATTTTTATTCTCAATTTGTTAAGCTTCAATTTCTAGCTATTAGTTCTTGATATTTATCTTTTTTAATTAAAAAAATCAACAAAACCACTATCAAAAGTCTTCTTATTTAATCACTAATAAACTATAATGAGGTCATCTAGTTAGCTTCTCTTGGATAAATTAACTAGACTGAGCTTTTCTGTTCTGTCATTCTAAGACTGATTTTCCACACCATGATTCATTCTTATTTTGCTTTCCTGAGCCCTACATGATCTTTTAATATCTTTTTTTAAGTGTGGGCATCAGAATTACACCCGCTATTCCAGTAATGGCCTCACTGGTGAGAATCACATGTAAAAATTGCTACAAAATGCATTATTCAAATACTATTGCAATAGGGGCCAGATAGTACCTAGCTACCCTGATAGATATAAAAGCTGTAATAACATTCCATTCCAACCTTTTCTTCAGTGTTGGTTCCTGTGGTTCTATGCACTCACCATGTTCATTTTACTTTGAGTTTTGGTTGTTCCAAAACTGTAAAGTGAAACTCATCTCAGCCCACAGTTCTTCCCCTTCTGCCCCCTCAATTTTGTGTTGAAACTATGCAAAAATGTGCATTTTTGTTATTTTTATTGAAACACAAAAATAGTTTGGCGCAACTGTGCTGAAAACTGGGTCATGGCTTGTTCAGAATATTTGCAGCCCTTTCAAGGAACATTGGTTGTACTTAGGGCTTGTAATGAATTCTGAATTTAACAGTTTCGGGTGGCAGGTGTGAACATTGTCCTGAGTTAAATGACTATGCTTTTTAATGTTTTGGAATATGCTACTGTACGTTAATTCCTGTTCATTTTCTTCTGGTGAGTTACTGACTGAAGCTAAAAGTTAAAATATTTTCGTATTTGGAAGGTAAGTGGCAGATTGAATGTAGTTCATTTAAATTGTTTACTGATGTGAAAATGACTCCGTAGGGAATTAAACTGAGGTCTGTTTTTCAATAACATTTGTGATTGTGATTTCCTCAAAACACTGCCTTATACAAATTGGGTTCAGGCTGAGGACTCACAACAGAGTCACATTAGTTTAACAAGAAATCATTCATCAGCAGAGCAACAGTTACAGCATGGGAGGATGTTTTCGGCTCAAAGCAAATATAAGGTCATCCAACATGAACGTTCGGGCACATGGTTAAATTATAGAAGCTTTGTTCATTGTTGGTAGCTGAAATTGTGTATCCTCTCAGCCAGTCAGTCATATATTAATAAAACCTAGCCTAAGTCTCAAGGTAAAAGGTTATATTGCCTCGCATATGAAGGAGGCTAAGAAGACAAACATAAAACGTCACAGAATTTCAACTGGTGCATGGTAACTTGATTGTCTATATGCCTGTAATGTAGATTGCTGTTAAAAAGTATCTGTCTTGTGGTATCTGTTTAGTAGTATGAAACTTTTGGTAAATGAACCCTAAGTCTTACATGGAATTTAACAAAGACTGCAAACCTTTTGGTGAAATAGGCTGGATTTCCAGCAAATATGGGGCAATTTATTCTCTGGAGCGGAACTATAAAGCCTGCCTGTTTTCAACTGATTTTTGCTTTTGATCTGATGCAAACCTATAGGCTTAATTGAAAAGGAAAAAACTTTTCTTTGGCAACTGTTCAGTCTAGCTCTGAAACCTGAATGAGACTGGACTTCATAAGAAGAGTAGGTTCCATACTTTATCTCTAAATGTGAATGGGGAGAATGATGAAAACTTCGTACTTTCGTCATCTTCACTCTGAGCATGGAAGACAGAAGGACAGCTAAAATAAAGCTGTCAGTTCATTTATGTTATTTTTATAAATAGACGGCAGTATGTTTATAAGAATTCAGTTTCTTTAAGGAGTAAGGAAATCAAACCTTAGAAATGCACTTTGAGCTGATAGTAATGACCACAATTTCAAAGTAGCACTGAGGGATTTAAAAAACTGAATCCCACGTACATCAGTTAGTTTTGTTAAATCTATTTGCTATGTCTTGAAATTAAAATACAAATTTCAGCCCAAGAAGTATGGAGCTATTATTCAGATCCTCATGCATAGCTATTGCAAAGAAGCACAGAATCACAGGTTACTGTATTTTATGAAGAGCAATGAAGCTCACACCAAGAAACACGGAATTACTTAAAACTCAGCAAGTTGTGAAATTCATTGCAAATTCAAGACCCATTCCAGCTCTCTGAAATGTTTGGGAAACCTTAAAGTAACTCCTGGTCTGAATTTCTGGGAAGCATGAATCAATACCTGAATGAACTTTGGGGGTCAGTCACCAAATGATTCTGCTATGATGAAGTCACTAATGTGCTCCTGTGAAATCCAGTGGAAGGGCTGACAGCACCAGGGTATCTAATGGACCCAAGCCAGCTGTTATTGAGTTCCTTAAAAATAATGTAGAACATGAAGCCAAGGCCCTGTGTAAATTTTTCTTGTTGCATTATTGGGAATGTGGAAAAATTAAGTTACCTGATTTAGCAATACTTATGAAAACCCTTGTGTAGATACCCATATGTCAGCAAAAAGGTATGTTTATTTGTGTAAATACACCTCAGAGTGTAATACATCTCATAGGCAAACTAACGAAGTATGGATTATTTGCAGGGATGTGGGAATTACTCATAATATTTGCTAGAATTATTTAAAGGCTGGTCAAACCTAAGTGGAAATCCTGAATATTTTTCAACTCAGGATAGCAAACATACAAAAGCTTTGAGGGTTCCAGAAAGTAGTCACTCTTCACTTTAGCAAGCATAAGACATAGGTAGAGCTAAATAAAACATGTGCATATGTTTCTCTGTTTCTCTTTCCTCACAACTTCAACTCAAACTGATGCAAGTCATACTCTGCTTGGGTATCAGAGAAAAACCTCTTTCAACTCACTTCTGTAGCTAATTTTCTGCTTTTAGTTGCTTCTTGAGCTCATGTCTTAACCTGTTATTACTTCTTAAGTGTCCTTTTTGTTGAATCTCATCACTTTCATCAAATGATCACATATTCTCCATTAGAGGTTAATTACTAGTTATCAACCCACTTTGCTGCATTTGTGTTTTGGCTGCTATCTTCAGCATATTCAAATATCAGTCACTGTGATCACCTGCTCACTCAGTCCAGACCTGTATATGTGACACAGGTTAGCCCACTAATCGTATAACTCCCAGCAAATGTCTCCAAAAGAAATTAACTATCTGAAGTCCGGGAACATGGATCACGAAGTTTATCAGGTAAAAGGAGGCATGCATTCTATTATTAACATTTAATGCAGAGATCTGGTTTATTCATCATATAATCTTCCACTCTATGAGAAGGCTTTGTCAGCTCTAGCTTAACTGGCAAACCCTACCCAGCACAGATGAATGCCAAATTTTGTGCTAACCCTTGTAAACCAAAACCATCATGTTTCATGTAGCTCTCTTCGTATCTGCTATAATACCTAAACAAAATGGGGTGAATTGAGGACAGAGTTGCAGCCCTAACTCTGAATTTCCTAGCTTTTGTGGGCTTAAGTCATACCCTTAATGTTATTTGAAAGTATTTTTTTGTGGTTTAATATATACTATAACTTGTTCTTTTGTGACAACTGGATTTATACTGGCTTCATCCCTAATACCACTGGAAACTGGAAGCAGGTCATAGTGTGAGCCTGTCTTCCAAATATTTTAAACAGAAAGTCACCATTCTGCACTCATTGCTCTTGTTCTCCAATAGAAGTTCAGTGTTCTGTATTAATTAGAATGATACCTCTTATGTCAATACCACATCCAACTTGTAGACTATTTGTCCTCCTGAATGTTAAAGGTGAACAAATGAACAAAAATCTCTTTGTACTTTTTCTCTTTTCTTTTCTATTCATATGAAAAGACCTGGTTTTAATGAAAAAAAGGTTTTTTTACACTAGAAATTCTTTTCTTGTCTTTTAATTTGATTTTCCTTGGTTGATTCCATAGTTGCTCTATTCTATGTTCAAATATTTTAATGTTACAGGCTGCGTTCATGTTGACAAAAGTCTGCCTATCTCTACCTATGAGTACTGTCTAATATGTCTTCATATTAAAACCGTAGCCCTTAGTTGTCTGAGTAACATTACATCACATAGCAAAATAAGTTCATGTTTACATGTGAATGTTGACATAAATCCTTTGTTGAAGTCCTGCCTCCTAATGTCTGCTCGGGTCACAGACCTGAACTCTATTGCTGGAAGTCAAATCACTTCCAGCAGAATGCTCTTCCTCCCACATATGTACATGAGTTTTTTAATTTTGAAAAAAAAAATTCCTCTTCTTGCCACACCAATCCTGTGTAGGATTGACTGCCTGCAGGACAAAATATGTACCAAACCCATACGCTTCTTCCTTGAGGAGGAAGACGCCGGATCTTTTCCTGTATGGATAGAACCCAGTTTGATGAGAACCAAAGGAATGGAGACATCTGTGGGAGAAAATGAATGAGGGGAACAGGGGAAGGACAATTGGAGAAGAAAAAGATCTTGAAGAGTCCATGGGTACTACTTGTGTCCCTGTACAAGCAGAGAACAGGAAGTTCCAAACCCAAGCTTCAACCCACCACTATGCCATACACTGTTTTCCTCTCAGGGAGTGATTTTATGGTCACTTCAATGCAACATGAGTGAGGGCTGTCACTGAAACAGCAGTCTCTCCCTTCCCAGCTTTCTGACTCCGTGTTTCTGTCCTGCCACCTCCCTTTTACAGATGTTAGGGAGAGACCATTTGTTCAGTAAGTCAGCTCAGTGAATTGATCTGGCTGCAGATGGACCCTTTTTTGCTACCCTTTTCGCTATCTTTTCCCATGCCAACTTGCATATGAGTTGGACTAAAAAACCATGGAACTTCACTCTCCGTTGCGCTGATATAGCTATACGGGTGGCCTTTTTTTGTTTGTTTCAATAATCTGTTTACAGTGCAGCACCATAAACAGTTGAGATAAGAATGAGGGGGGAGTGGACAGGAACGTTGTAATTTTACTTTACCACTGAATGAACTGTAACATTCGCATTCACACAGCATTCATTCATACAACATGCATATAGCCACAGAGAGAAGCTGGATAAAAGAAAGTATTCCAGAGACAGAGAGATCAGAAAAAATCTTGAACAGCTAATCTGCTCTCTGTCTGACCAAAAAACTTTGCTGAAGTGACATTTGTAACTCAAAAGCTTTTGTTGTATATCCAGAGTCAATAAACATTGACTTATTTTTGGAAAGGCAAATGTTGTTGGCAAATTTGTTGGTTCCTTATCTTTTCATGAAGGTGTAAGTCAGCATTTCAAAGCAGATTGAGACAAGAGATTTTAGAAGCTGTGATTTTCAGGCCTGTTCTCAAAAGAACTGAAAGACCTTACCCCTGTGCCAGCCACTGGCTAAAAGGGATTGCTCAGAACACTGTGTAAGGGCTATATTTGCAGGAGAAATCCCTTTTACACAGATTTGGGTCTCAGCTCAATACTGTCTAATTTTAATTAAGGAGCGCTTAAGAAAGTTTTATTTTTGCAGCTGTCTTAAGTTTTTTTCTCCATTAAAATAAACCACTACAAACCCCCTTTTTCTTTGTTTTTTGATGTAGCTTTCACTTTGCAGGACATCTGTAATAAGGGGGAGAAACAATGCCTTTTTGCTCTTGGAAGTCAGAGTTGTGAAATATGATAGTAGGCATTTGGCAGGTTAAGTGTTAATTTTTTGTCATCTTATTGGATGCCAGTTTTTCTCAACTATTCGGAGGTCCATGTACTTACCCCTTTTATTACTCACTTGTACTTTTCTGACAATGCAAAGAAGTCAAGCTGTTTTGTTTAATGTGGGGGAATTCCAAATGCGTATAAAGCTGTCATAGTGAACCACATGTTACCAGACCTATTTTTTCCACCTTTCTTCCCTTTTGGTGGCTAGCAGAAGTGTGCATGGGGCTCTGGCAATCCCAGACTGAGAAAATAGCTTCCTAGTAACATTGGTGCAAGCTACATTAAACTTAAATGTTTCTTCCGTACGGTTTTCTGAGAACAGCAAAAGTTCACCAGACTCTGAATTTGCCAAAAATAAGGTGACATCCCAGTAAAGGGGACATCTGCCCAGATTCTCAAAGTTGGAAGACCTCATCAAAATGACAGTGGTGATACTGTGCCAGGTGAATAGTAGTAAGGTGTTGTCTTGCTGCTTCTCCAGGAGACAGATCATCTCTTTATTATTGCCAAAGTTATTAAATATATGCATGCACCTTGTTTCCACTCTTTTGGGCTGAACTCTAAGTAACAAAAGGAGTTTATGTTTGCTACCTCAAAATACAATATAGAGGAAAATGTGTATGTATGTACACACATACAACCACACATAAATGCACACAAACACAGAGGTTAGTTTTAATTTACTTTAAAATGCATAAGTGTGTTTGTGAGATGGAAACTAAGAAAATCCATAATAAGACTGAATGAAGTCCCAGTGCCTCCTAGGATTTGAGAACAGAAAGCAGTTTTCCAAGCTTTTATGTATGGAAATACCAGATGAGTCAATGGGTGTTCTCCGTGCTAGGAGCTTCCAGTGCTACTTTCTCTGTGTCAGCAGCATTGCCTTATAACTTGTTTTTAAAGGCCGCCCAGTATCCACAGCCACCACTAATTTAACTGGAGCTTTGGGTGCTCAGTACCCCTGAAACTGGGCTTATGGATTCCACGATACTTCAGGAAAGGCAGTCACACAAAAACAGTTTAGGGAAATTAACATTTGGCTTAATGTAAGATCTGCTCAAGGTGACAATTCCTGGTAAAAAATTACACTGGAGAGGAAAAACAAAAAAAGAAAGAAAACCTGACTTACTCATAGTGTAATAACACTGTGCTTTTAAAATGCTTTTAACCACAAGCTGTTTGGAGCAACCAACTGCAATCTATTAAGTTTCAGCTCACAGGGATTTTACTTTTTCCTCAACCCTTTCTTGTACGTTATATAAGTATTTTTAGGAAATTCACAATTCTTACTGAATTTAAGAGAAATATCTAGCTTTATGAGGAGAAACCAACTAATATCCACAGCTTCTGAGGTAGACTTTGGAAACTAAGGAGATTTTTCACTATTGATTGATGGATATGTTCTATAGTAAATTATTTTTCTTTGTCCTTCTGGGAGTTATTTCATTTTAACTTCAAGGACAAATCCAGCCTGATTTATACAAGTGTCATTATATAGAATACTGGAACTTTTATCATGTTTCTTGCTTTGAGATGAGTAAAATAAGCAAAAGTTGCCTTAGAGAGTATATCTACCCAGAGCAAGAATTTTTGCAATATCTAGCTTATATGGGAGAGATTTTTACATATAATACACGTTTATCCTTCTTGAATTAAGTAATATAGGCAATATTTTAATACTATACTGGTACTTAAAACCACAGTAATTCTTTCTTTATCCACATAGACCTTTCAGAAGTTTCAGTGAGACCTGAAGCCTGTTCATTTTGATGGTGATGGAGCTAACCTATTTTTGCAAAATAATAAAAAAATCCAATAAATATCTTATTGGAATGACATCCCCACGTATTTTTCCATCTCAGTTTTAGGATGTGGTTATTTTTTCTGACGTGCAGTAGGCTATGTTGTTTGGATAATATGTTTGGGGAGTCAAGAAGCAATGAAATCTAATGACTAAATCCTACTTTTCATGGATTTACTGGGGTAGCCCATTATCTGCTATTCTACTTTTGTAGACTTATTAAATGTTTTATGGAGAAGGCTTATTTCACATTGTATCAGACTATGTTAAGATACCAGTTCTTGTATCTGGAATAGAAGTATGCTTAATGGCTAGAAGTGTTCTATAATGCTTCTTGGAAGCTGATTAAAGACAATTAGTGTTTGCTTTGGGACTGTAATGATTTGAAACCTTATTAAAGGATTCACCTAGTATCCTTCCTCTCCCCATCATTCCTTTTGTGGTTATGCAGGATATAAACAGCTGAATCATTCACAAGATAAAATTTATGAACCAAATTTTAGCATGGTTGCTCTCAAAACAATATTGAGTGGTGCCAGAAGAGATGGGGATGTGAGGGTGAGGATTGGGCATTTCCTCACATGGAAGAAATAGTGGCCTTCAGGTAACAAGTCTGAGGTGACAGGAACAGAGGAAGAGAACAGAGCTGCTCGGTGAACCAAGTGTCAATACTATAGTACCTGGGAGAAGAGGCAGTAGGAACAGGAGACAGATCTAGCTTGGAACCACTTCTGATTTTGATACTTAATTCAGAACAAAACTGTCTTCAGCTTGGGCCTGGTAGCTAACCCATGGAAGATTTAAAAGAACATGTAAGTAGTGGAATTCCAAGCAATACTTGGAAGCATCTCTGCCTACCTGTTTTGCCAGAAGAATACCATTAGACTTGGTTTCTATTTCATGCAAACATTGATAGGATATCATTTGCGACGATGGGCATTGTGCTGTGTAATTTGGGGATGTGCTAGGATATGCCTCTTTTAAGGCTGGCTGCAAATATTTTTTTATAAACTGGATAATTGAGCAATAATCATCAGTGTCACATAAATGGAAGGCTAGCTCTTCTCCCACTTCAAGAAGCTGAAACAGCGTTAGCCTGATGCAGGATGGTCAAATGCCATCCGTACTATGCATTCGACTTGAAAATGGAAGAAGTGTATTCCTGAGTTTTAGAAATAAATTAGTAACGCAGTCCTCACACAAAACTCTCTTGATTTCAATGGAAATGCTCTGCATAACGGAATGCATGGATCTTAAGCCTTCAGCCTTCCCATCTGCTTTTCTAGGGATAAATTCAGACAGAGGTATGTAAGTCTGATACAGAGCCTATGAACAATCAGGAATTAACACCTTCTGCAACATTCTAAACTTTCCAGATTAAAGCTGATGCATATTTTGCTGGGAAAAAAATGCAAGCATATATTAAAATAAATTATTAATACTACTGTAATTTAGATTATTACTAAAGTAATTTTACTAAAATTCTTCTAGTAATGAAGATATTGTAGAATATGACATTGTCTTGTAGTTCATGGAGCTTGGCATATTGAAGAATGAAGCCAAAAAACATATTTTGGAATACTTTGAAAGCATGGCATGTGTACAGCATCATATTAATGCTGTAAAACTTATCAAATACCTCTAAGAGATTTCCAGGAACTATTTTCCTGTGTAAAAAAGGTGGTAAAGGAACATTTTCTGCTAGTACTAAGGTTACTGGGGAAAGGGGAAAGTCCATGGACTCAGGGAGGCTGTCAGGGTGATTAACCTCAGTTGCCAAGGGTGATTCATAGTCTTTTTTCTCTGAGAAATAACCCATACTGATTTGATTAGATTAAAGAGGTCTGGCAGATCATGATCTTAAAACTGTCTGTACCAACCCTTATGCATGAAAAGTTGACATCTTATATTCCAGAATAGGACAAGGGTCTGTATTAGACAAAGAGATGGGTGAAAAGACCTGAAGTAATTTAATCAGGTTCTCCAATACTTCTATATGGGTTCCTCATGTAGAGGATGATTGCCTGCCTGATAAACTAGATCTGCATAGTTGTTCTTCATTGCTTTATGAATTGTTTTCTCTGAAGCTTTTATTGTTCTAAGTAGATGATAACTAGCACTGTTACAGAATACTCTGCACTTTTTAGTCCTGACATTGTCCCAGTGAGGACATGGATAGAAGTTCCTCCCTGAAGTCAGACTTGCAGACATCATCTCAAAGACCAACAGCCTCAATCTCCTCCTGGATAGAAGGAAACTAAAGGGCTCCATACCAAAAAATTGTGTCATTTCAAGGTTTTAAGACTTAAATAGGACCACTGAAAGAGACACAATGTATTAGAGGTGCATTAAACTCAGAAACTGTAACAAAGACACTCTGGGACACACCAATCCATGAGGATTTTGTGGAGAGGAAAGATAAAAGAAAGGTTAGACGGATCTTCAGTGTGCTGAATGTGCCTCACAGTTTTTATAGAATAATATAACTGAACTGTGCTTAACTCAATTTAAAATTTTACTTTGTGGTTGACCTTTTCCAGATTAATGACACAGTTTCAGTGGTAGGACACAGGAGACGTGCCAATTACAGTGATTAAGTAAAAACATTAAGAGAAACTATATATATTGTTGCCTAGCAGAGAACCAAAATATTTTTTTCTGAAAGCCACATGAACTTATTTTCCAGGTCTTAAAAATGGCGGTGCATTGGACATCAGTAGAAAGGAACTGAAAGAGAGAGGTGATTTGTAGTATTTGTATTTTGGATGGTGATGATAATTATTATAATATCCCCAAATACTTTTTATATGAAAATAAATATTGAATCTGAAAAATAGTGCCAGAGCATTAAGGTCACGCTCCAGCTAGATATTTTAAAACATGCTTCACTTTACTGACTTTAACTACTGTCTCTTTAAGATCTTTCTACCAATTTCCAGATGTTACCTCAAATCTGATATGGATAAACGAAGACTCTTAATCTTTTCCCTGTTAATCCCTTTTACCTTCTTTCTAATCAGTATGAGTAATGCTAATCTGTTTACTCAGTCCCAGAACCCAGGCATAACCTTTGGGTTGGGCTTTCTTCCAGATCTTCACATCCAGGCTCTGCATGTGTCTTTGCCATCTGAGACCTTCGTTCTGTGCTGGGATGAATCTGTATCTGAACATGCCTGTCTGTGTACCCTAACTATATATAGACAACAAAAGCAAGTAGTTTGAATTAGATAAATTTTTAGCAAGCCATAGTTGGATGAAGTGAATACCCATTTGAGATGATGAGGGCCTGGATCAAGGATTTAGCAATATGGAAGGATAGAAAAGGTGGAATATGAAAGATGATCTGGAGAAGGAACTTTTAGGCATAGCATCATTTTGAGACGTCTAGGCAAAAACGTTGTTTTCATTCTGTCTGGAGTTAATAAGAACTTCTTTCCTTTTTTTTTTGAAGAAAGGCAGATCCATGAATTTTGTTCTCTTCAGAACAGAATTAAGATAGATGTGTTGGAGGAATATTACTGAAAAGAAGTCACCCAAAGTGTGAGTATTCAAACAACAATGAACTTTGAAGATGGCAATGAAAACATCAGTGTTTACACTAGACAAGGAATGGGTGCAGTAAATAAAACCTCAGTCAGAAGATCCTGTTAACTTTTGCTAGTAGAGGGAATGGACTGAATGTGACAGTTCATATTCTCTTCAGTCCCTGAAGACTTGGAGCTGTAAGAGTAGGCTACCACCCATGAAGATTATGCTGTGTTCATGGCCCAGTATGCAGACTTATTTTCCTACGATTTGAAGAATTGCTTTTAAATCAATCAATTTTGTAAAGCACCAGGGCAATTCCTTGCTTTCAGTGACACTGGAAGCTAATAATCTGTCAATGTAAATGTTTAATTTTCAAAATATGAAGTCATTTGGCATATGAACTATGTGGATTTTCATTTGTTTCATGTCTATGACATACAAAGCCTGAAACTGTGTGTGATAGAGAGAGGGGGAGAAAGGCCTCTAATTTGCTCATGTTTTGTATTTTAAATGCTCTCTTATATTTCTGTGTGAAAAGAGCAGGGCTTTTAATAATAACTTTTTTTTTTTTTGGTAAATGATCAAAATAGAAACTTAATTTTAAGCAGGAAGTAATCAGTTGAGTTATCCTCTCATTTCTTTGAAACTTGATTCCAAGATAAGCTATCCTTTCCTGAAGATCTTCAGATAGCTTCCTTCTTTTCTTTTTATTTTAATTTTGGGTGACTGTTCTGTCTTCTCAAAAAAACTGATGGTAAGCATACCGTCAACAGTGGCGCACTTACCAGACTGAAGATATAGTTGCTGTATCCCTTATGGAGGTATTTCTAGAATGCTTCCATACAAGGAATACATCTAGTTTGCATTCATACTACAAATATATTTAGTGTACATCCATGTATCTTGCAACTGGGTGTTATGATTTCTTCTCAAGTGGAACTTTTTCTGCTCTAAAATTACCCCACCAATACAAGCAGAGGTGGTTCTAGGCTGATAGAGCCAGATACTTCAATTTCTTCAACACCAGGTCTATGCATATGAGGTATTGATTTGCATTTGCAGATTATTTTTTATTTTGCTTATATGGACTCCAATTACAATTAAAATGGATTTTTATTTGTTTGAAAAAGGGCTATCAATGTTAGCAGGATATGTAGATTACCTGAATGAATATAATTTCTTCAGGCAGACAAGGCAAATAATGTATTCCACGTTTCCAGATATTTTTCTATTTCTCTGGCAATTTGAAATACAAAGTTCTCATCTGCCTCTTTCAAACTTACTGGCCTCCACCACACTGTGATAAAAAAACCAACAAAAACTACATGAAGTCTAAGGTTTTTTTTCCTTTTCGAATGAATATTCAAACAAGCTGTGTTGTCCAGATATCCAAAATCTCCTTGTGGTATTCACTGCAAAGGTTAACCCAATTTCAGAAAGACTGGAGTTAATAGATTTCATAGGCATTACTTAAGTAAAATTACCACCTAAGTGAAATGGGAAAACATCACATGAAAAACAAACAAAACAGTCCTGTAAAAAGATGTCTTAAGCCCAAATGAAACAAGAATATCTTTGAGTCTAGTTAAAAATTGAGGTGAAAAATTGGAAGAAATTTGCAGGGAACTTTGCCATTTTGTTTTACAGAAAATGAATGGATGTGTTCCCATTTCTGTGGAAAATTTTGGAGGTACCTCACATAATTTATAATTGATTTTCCACTAAACTGTTGAAAAATCTTTTTTTGCTTGTGCTGCTAAAGTGCAGCACCAGCAAAAATCTGCAGAACATCTTGGCAAATTCTTCAGAAATTAACTCTACCTCAAAAACCTGAAAGTATGATGTCTTCTTTTTTTTTTTTAATTTGAAAAAGAGAATACCATGAATGTGCAGAATACATTAATTCCATAATTCAGTTAAATGCCATAGTACTGTAGTTATAGCAATACATTTTAGCAGAACATTTCAAATGACACTTTGAGGTAAATTTTATACTTTTTAGATTTGAAATATAGTAGTGCCTTTTTAGAACTCTTGGACCTAGTCTGTTACTTAGATGCCATACACCAAGTGTCAAACCTGCAGTTGGTTTGCTGTTTCCTAGATTTCTAAAAGTCTGGATATTAGAACTTCTTAAAGAATCATCTCATGGGTTTTATTACTGTATAATGAGTCTTTCAGCTCTGAGTTGCTGACTGAATTTTCTGTAGCAACAAAAATGCTTTGTTATCTGGAGAGCAGTTAAAGAAATCAGAAGTTTCATTTACTGCGTGAGAACTTTGCCCACAACTTGAACACAGTACAAAGAGCCATTAGAATTAACCTTAATTGGCAAGTTCACCAGAAAGCAAGGAGAAACAATTATCTTTTCCTCTAAAGTATAGTTCTATCTGCACTGTTTTGAGGTCTCATGTTTGATATAGATGGGAGTGAGATGTACATTTTTACTGCTCGTATTGTAGCCGTGCTGTGGAAGAAGAAGTCTTCAGCTAAAGCTGAAGGTCCTTTAGAATTAAATACACATTTTGCTGCTGATGTCAGTGGGACCAGCATTTCACCCTTAGGTTCCATAAAAATCATCCTGGAACCATTACCAATGCACTACACTGATTTTTCAAAACTATCTCCAGAGCATCTTTTGCAAAATTACTTACTCAGTAGGCTTTAGAAACAGCTAAATGAAAGGGTTTCACTTGCTCTCTCAAGCTACAGACAGTAAGCTACCATTTATCTCCTAAAGCCCTTGAGAATATGTTTCCGTTTAGCTATGGTATTAGTTCTGGTCATAGCATTGATATGAAAAAAAGTGTGTAAGATTAGTTTCACTGCTAGTAGTCTTAAATTTATACATTTCACTTGGCACTGGTGAGATTTTCAGATACTTTTTGAAAAAGATTTCTGCCAGTATTTTCTGTCACCGTAGATCCATTATATAGCTTGAAAAGTACTGCTTAAGAGACAGATGTATACCTTTGTTTCTCATTTCTTAACAGCTAGTATTAGATTATGCATATTATGTTGCTAAAACCTAGTTAAGCTCAAGCTTATTTTCAAAATGCCCATTTCTATCTCTGTCTTGATAGAGAGCCAAGGCTGGATATTGTCATGTTTTCTGAATTGAAAACCTTCAGATACATGCTAGAATATTAACTGAAAATTCTCAACTGAAATACTAATTAACTGACAATATCATTACCACATGATGTCCAAGCCAATGTTGACTACCTTCTACATGTAAATGTTTAAATCATGTGAATTATAGCCAGCTTTGCACTTCAAACAGAATATTTCTGGTTTAGATATAATCTAGAATTAAGAAGTTGATTCCTGCCTTCAAAATTGATTATTTAGTGACTAATTTTGAAAAAAAAAAAAAATCCTACTTGATCTTTGACATAGAATTTAGATTTTTTTTCCTTGCACTGGTCTTCTACACCAGAGAACCATCTGTTATTCATACTTTTGTTCACTTTTGGTGAAGATTGCTCATTTTCTTAAGCTCTAAACACATGTTTATATGATGCAGATCAACTGAGCTTCACTGTATTCAAGGTAACACCAGTCCATAAGACACTAAAGGGAAAGTATGAAATCTGACTTCAGGTTAGCAATCTGTTCTCGTATTATTTCAGGTTTCAAACTGATTGTCAGAGAAGCATCCACCCTCTAGAATCTGATTTAATGATTCAAGGCTTCTATGCTCAGATATTTTTGCTACAGTGTACTTTGGCTGTGAAGCTTCTCATGCTGGTATTTATGAGTGTGACATGGCTCCATTTACTAAAACCACACTAGAAGCTTATTTGATTTATGTGACTTGTTTATAATTATTTAGGATGCTAATTTTACTTCTTTAAATTTGCTGAGCTGCAAGGCTTGATGGATACCATAAAAAGAGTCCTTTTTATTTATTAATTGATTAATTCTATAATAATCTGATACTACTTCATAATTAAATTGTTCTGTATGTTCACAAAGCAAAAACTGTAGGGGAAATTAGTGGCAGAAGAACTCTCAGCCCTTCCCCCTCTATTCAAAAAAGAACATTATATCAATTTTGAAGTTAGCATATCCCAAGGGAAAATTGCTGTGTAATTTCTATTCTCTCTCAGAAAAAGCTCTTCAGTCAGTTACAAAATAATGGTCGAAGAATTATTCTATAGCTCCTGAAGATTACTTCAATGCATAGAAAGATAAAATGACACAAGTGCCTTACTAAAAGCTGAATATTAGTGTTAATTTCACATTTTTGATGAGTTCTTTTTAATTACTGTTAATTTAAACTGATTCAAGTTGGGTGATTTTGATGCAAATTCCTCTGTGTAATTTGTGTTGTTTTTTAAAAAAGAGAAACTTTATAACATAATGAATATGCTGGAGGAGACCTTTAACTCAGATAAATACACAGGTTGCAAGTAGCAGAGTGCAACTAAATATAGGACTTAAGAGTGTATGATGTGATCCTCTGCTATTTTAAATATGTCTCTGAACAGATACAAATTGGTGAAAATATTCCGGGATGTAAAAGTGGTAACATCAGCTAATCCTCATTTTTTGTTTTTTTTTTGTTGGGTTTTTTTTTAATAAAATCCTTTGATATGTGCAGAAGAAAGGTGAAATACTCCAAACTAAATTATCTTACCTTCTTATCTCTCATATTTTCATCTGCTGTGTTGTCCCTTAGGTGTACATGTCATTCTAATTCAACTGGCCAGGTTTTTTTCATTCTAATTTCACCTTGCTTTCACCTTTATTACTCTTTTCTGCCACAAAAGCTACAAACACTATCTATCCTTTTGGAGTCAGTGATTCTCTTTGACCCAAATTTATACCCAAGATACTACAAACAAGGAGATGTAATAAATATCAAATAATGCAATGTTAAATTCTGCACTGTGATTCGAGATGTGGAAGGAAAATTATTTGTGTTTTGTACAGCATCAAAGAAATTATTGTCACTTAGTCATGTGTTGCAGAAATTGGAAGTACAGATAGCTTAAGATCTTTTGACATGTTAGAGGCATTATATGCAAGAAAATTCTGACATTTTCATTATAAGATGGTTTTTAAAATTGTTTATAATTTTGCTAAAATTAAACTGCTTGGGCTGGAATTTCCTTGTCTGACTGGGGCTGGTTTTGTTCATTTTAAGTTTCAGTTTCTCAAAAGATAAGTTTTACACATTGTCTTACACTTGTTGCCGTGACAGTGATCACGAGTCTGTACTTTGGAGCAGGGACTTCTTCTGTGCAAGAACTGTTTGAGTTTTAGGGGTGGATCGTTTACTTGCCCTTGAAAATTTGTCCAGTTTTGGCCAACTTGTAATTCTTTGAATAGTCTTAATTTACACATCCTCAGTACAGTTTTGTTAACAAATTTTCACACACATTTTATGAATATTCCCTATGTCTTAGGCATGCCTTGTCTGCTCAGAGAGCCAATGGACAATTAAAACTGTTTGAAACATCTTCAGTCTCACTGAGGAACTCATTCAAATTGATTCCTTATGCAGTTGTTTCCAGGACACTGCATGAAGAACAGTGTCCACACCATGCAAAATTTTAGTGGTTTCCATGCTAGCTTGAAATGACTGGCTATATCTGTATTGCATAGGGCAAATATGGCTATTCTTGCCTCTACATAGGGCTGTCCTGCACTGCTTCTGGTCCCGGCTTAGGTAGTTACAGTTTAGGTATCTGCATTTTCCTCCTTTACCTGCCGTAATTATATCCACAGCGTATCTGTATTCTCCATAATCTTGCTCTTGCTCGTGAAGCATCATGGAGAAGGGAGAGAGGAGGAAGGGTGTACAAGAAAGAAGATAGGAGGCTAGGGGTGTACAGTCAGAATCCTGCAGGTGGAGAGAGCAGAGCAGTACACAGGGAGAGCATGGAGGTGTGCTGAGCAGGGAAGGCTCTGGAGATTGGTAGAGGAGGGCCTGCAAACAGAAGAGCAAACATCTTAGACACTCTAGTCCTTGCATTCCTGTGTTGTCTGTTAAGTAGGTATGGAAACCCTTAGCAGATTGTATCTCTTGACATTCATCAATGTCAGGCTCAGACAGGGAGTGATAAGCCTTCTAAAATAGAGCAACTGCATCAGTGGACAAGGTAAGAGCTACAGATGTCATCTACCTAGACCTCTGTAAGGCCTTTGATATGGTCCATAACAACATTCTTGCTGCTAAATTGGCGAGATATGGGTTTGATGGATAGACTGTTAGAATTGGCTGGATGGCCATGACCAAAGATTTATATTCAGTGGCTCAGTGTCCAAGTGGAAACCAGTAACAAGTGGTGTCCCTCAAGGATCCGTACTGGGGCCAATACTATTTAATATCTTCATCAATGACATAGACAGTGGGATTGAATGCACCCTCAGCAAGTTTGCAGACGACACCAAGCTGAGTGGTGCAGTTGATTCACTAAAGGAAAAGGATGCCATCCAGGGGAACCTCACAGGCTTGAGGAGTAGGTCCGTGTGAACCTCATGAGGTTCAACAAGGCCAAGCGCAAGGTCCAGCACCTGGGTTGGGGCAATCCCCAGTATCAGTACAGACTGGGGGATGAAGGGATTGAAAGCAGCCCTGCCGAGAAGGACTTGGGTCTACTAGTAGATGAAAAATTGGACATGAGCCGGCAATGTGCATTTGCAGCCCAGAAGGCTGATTGTATCCTAGGCTGCATCAAAAGAAACGTGGCCAGCAGGTCAAGGGGGGGATTTTCCCCCTCTACTATGCTCTTGTGAGACTCCACCTAGAGTACTGCATCCAGCTCTGGAGTCCCCTGTACAAGAAAGACATGGACCTGTTAGAGCAGGTCCAAAGGAGGGCCACAAAACTGGTTAGAGGGCTGGAGCACCTCTCCTATGAAGAAAGGCTGAGAGAATTGGGGTTGTTCAGCCTGGAGAAGAGGAGGCTCCAGGGAGACCGTACTGCATCCTTTCAATATATAAAGGGGGCTTATAAAAAAGACGGAGAGAGACTTTTTACCAAGGTCTGTAGTGACAGGACAAGGGGCAATGGTTTTAAACTGATAGATTTAGATTGGACACAAGGAAGAAATTTTTTACAATGAAGGTAATGAGACACTGGAACAGTTTGCCCAGAGAAGCTGTGGGTGCCCCATCACTGGAAGTGTTCAAGGTCAGGTTGGATGGGGCTTTGAGCAAACTGATAGTGAAAGATGTCCCTGGAGGATTGGACTAGATGATCTTTAAAGGTCCTTTCCAACCCAAACCATTCTATGATTCTGTTTCTACTCCTGCCATTTCTTATGTTAGCTCAGGTTGTAAAGGACTGTGTTGTGATTCTAAAAGTTGTGATTCAGATGAGGACCAATAGACTACTTCAGGTCAGATGCCTAGTTTTTAAGATAAATTTCAGGAAATTACACCAAAAACACTGCAAGAGATTTAAAGTTGCAAAGTCAAGTACTTCAAAGCTGTGCCAAAATTGAAGATATTTGTTCTTTTTCCAGTAGACCTGTGTGTATGTATTACAATGATGCTTTTAACTGTGCTTTTGAATGCTAAACACTTTTCTTTGCTCCACTAATGAGGCAAAGTTGTCAATAAATGGTAGGACAAAAGCTGGATATTTTGACTGCTAGAAAGGATGGATTAAACAACATCAGGTTCTGTGTACCCAAAGAAGAAGCAATTTAGATTTTTGTGATGAGCACATTACTTTTCTATGTCTGACAAATAACAGGAAAATAATTCTTTATATTGCCATTCAAATGATCACCTTCCAGTTTCAGTGTCAATTTCTTAAAATGAACAGGACAACCCATACTTTTCAGAGCTATTGCTTCACAGTCATCTTATCCTCCAGAAGAAAAATAATATAATAGGCATTTTACATGCCTATTTTGCTAGCTATGAGAACTAGAGAACTAGACAAAAACTGTCATTCTGGTTTACAACTATAGAAAGTAGAGAGTGTAGCAAATCCAGAAGCTAGTAGATTGCAGACTGCATAAGCTATCTGTTTTAGCAAGTATGCATTGCTATACAAACAGATTAGCAAAGCAAAGCACTTGGTGCTGAGGACCCAACATATATACTATCCACATTTCCAAGATCTCACTTTGGACAAGACTTAATAAGGTTCTCTGGACCAAACCCATGTAATCTGAAAAACAGCAATCTGAAAGACTAGACCTTCACTATCTATCCGTTCCTGCACTGTATGGACGGCATTGACAGGATGCACATTCCAACCTGGTGCCCAGCCCAGGACAGCTAAGGTTATACAAAACTGCAATGGCCTGAATATTTACTGGGGGGAAAAAAAGGAGTTGAAAAGCTGCAGCACACAAAGTGGTGCTTTCTTACCAAGAAAGCAAGAGATAAGGGGAGGGCACTGCTTGCCCTTTATTTCACTGGCACAGGGCAGGGGAGAAGGCAGTGTGAGGGCAGGGAAGTGGGATAAAGCTAGTATTGGTTTTGCATGACTTCGTGTGAGACTTCATAAAAGATAGCTACACAGAGCCATCTGATTACTCCCTGTGGGGTGGAAAGGTACCCTCAAAAAGGAAATCTTTTGCCCCTACTGAAACAAGAGCCTCTCTCCTTCTGTTCCCCTTTTTTTCAGTACTTCAGTCAGAGAAATGATTAATCTGTCCTGTGCTTATGCTTTTGGCTGAAGCACCTATTCCTAGAGCTGCTACGCCCTTCCAGCCTAATGATGGGCCATTAACACCCCATGGCTTGCATACCCTGCCTTAAAGGTCCTCACAGCTGGACCTCCTCAGTCCCAGCAACTACCTCCATCCTCCCACTCACAATACATTCAGCAGCCAAGCTCTCTGCATGCCTATTCCCCTGCAAAGTCAGAGAGGGACCACTGTTCAACAGCCCATGGTCCAGGCATGTAGCTTTAAGCAACAGCCAAAAATCTGAGTGGGAGGAACACCTGCAGCTCAATAGAAATGGGTCAGCAAAAGTGTTCAAACAACAACAAATTTTTATTCCCTGAGAGGGCCAACATGACCCATAACTTGTCAGGAGATGAAAAGGGAGGGAGATTTGGGGGGGGGGAGTGAATAGGAAAAAGACAGAAAAGGAAATGGGGGAGCCAATATGCCCACCACTCAGAAATTCCTTAGCAAGATAACATGGCCCACTAAGGACTAAAAATACCGCCAAAATGCCAATGTAGCAGTTCTTACACACCCATTATTATTGGGCGGACTAGAAAGGCCCCAGCAGATGCCCTGCTGTGTGAAGCCTGCTGTCATGCCTTGCTTCCCTGGGCCAATTTGGATGCCTAAGGTGTGTTTCTGAGTACTGAGGATGGATAGCATTCATTCTGGGGGGATGCAGATCCCATATCAGGGTTCAGCTGACCTTTCTCCTCTGGTGCCTCCTGCAGCTGGCTCACTCGTTGTAGCCAGGGAGCAGGGTTTTGGAGGGAGACCAAAGGTGTCACAGGAGCCACTGCTCACACAATTTCTCCAGAGCTTCCTGCTCTCAAGCCTATGGGCAAGTGTGCTGCAATCTGTTCTCTAGGTGGCCCAAGAACCGCTGTGGTGTCTGCTGCTCCTATCTCTTATTCCCACCATTCTCAGCACCCGCAGGTCTTAAGCACTGCATCAGGGCCCTGAGGCTAAACTTCTGGGACTGCCTCCTGCCTGTACCAGTGAGGAGGTAAGGCACCAGGGGAGGAGATGGGGCTGCCAGTAGGAGATCTTCTTCAGCAGTGGAGTCTGAGGCACTAAGGAAAGCAAGTCTGTTAGTCCTTGATTCCATGTGAAGATACAGCACAGCTCTCTGTTGCCTATAGCACTTCCCTACACCAGTAGCAGGTTCTAAAGCTCATGCCCTGCTGTTTTTAGGAAGGATAATGGTCTTTGGACAGACATCTTGGGCACTGCATTAGCATGGCATGTTCTATGTGTGACTTTTTCAGTCACTGAGACAGAAAAAAGGCACTCATACAGGGTGAGGAATGGCTGCTGACATGGCTAGTTGCTGAATGCAAGATTACTCTCACAGCTCTAATTGAACTGTATGCAAAGGCATTAAAGCCCCTGCAGAGAAATCAAAAATCATATGATAATTCGAGTTGGTGGGGACCTCAGGAGGTTATCCAGTTCAGCCTCCTGCTCAAAGCAGGGTCAGCTATGAGATCAACCTCAGGGTTTTAATCGCCATTACTGACCTAAGACCAATGCCTTAGTTCTACCAGAAACCTCTTAGGATCCTTTCCTTCCACTGCAGGAACATGTGTGAAGAAGCTGTACCCCTACCCAGACTGAAATCCTGGCCACAGGCACAGGGTGTTATCGATGCTGGCTGTGGCAAGGAGCAGGCTTTCCCAGATGCTGATCTTTCTTTGCAGGGCTGTTTTTCAGGGTCTGGTGGTGGGGTTCCTGGACCAGTGTGAAAGGCTGCATTGTTATCAGAAGTCTCCAATGTGAAGATGTTGTGAGACAGGGTAGGAGATGTCCAACTAGATGTCAGGTTCAGTGGCGTGCTTCCAACCAGAAGAGGTCAAGATTTTCCATAACAGTGGAATGTTGTTGTATCATCTCCAGGATCTCTTTGTTACTCCTGCCTTCAGGAAAATGCCATTCTTCTTCATGAACTTTATTGAGCATCAATCACCAGTTCTCTCAGACCCAGCAGCAGTTGTACAGTTAGCCATGATGCTTCTACTGGGTAATCCTGCTGCTGGAGAAATATTTGGACCTCTCCCAGTGCAGGCTGACAGGTGTCATGTCCTTGGAGGCTTAGGTGACACCTTGAAGGGTCTTCTGAGAAGCTTCCCCTTGCCATTAGGGAAAACAGCATTTGAAAATGTGGTGGGAGGGAAAGAGAAGCTAATAAAAAGACTCTGAGTACAGAAATGAAAATAGCAAGGTCAGGTAAAAAAGAAGGTATATTGAGGCAGGACAATGGTTGGATAGATGAAGAAGTGCAATTGCAGAGTCCTGAGAGCTGGAGTACAGTAGCCACATAAAGGCACAGACATATTTTGGTTTTTTATATTGTATGAGAAGTGCTCCAGAGTGTTAGATCTCAACAGTACGAGAGAATTGTGTTATTGTATGTGTGGTTGATATAATCTAGAAGACTTTACAATAATGCAGTCTCCTCATCAGCAGTTGTTGTGCATTGGTGGGTAGTCACCTGGACCAGAGTTTCTGACTTGGCTCCACAATCTGAACCGATACCTGGTAAGCAGGGATGAGTGGGGTACTTGTTTCAAATGCTGCACTAGAACTCTAATGCAGATGTATACAAGTTACTTTTCTGTCTGTCCCCAAGGCCTGTTGTTTGGCCTCATTTACTATCAGTTTTTATCTTCCCTTTCAGGTGGATGTTGCTTAGATTATTGAAACTTACCATTAAATTTTCTAAGAGGCAATGGTGGAAGGAAACAGAACAGCTTATTGGATTAATTAATGACAAATACCTATGCTTATATTATGTAATTATTTGAGTCGCAATTTCTTTCTGAAAGTCTCAGTTTCTTTTTTCAAATTCAAGCTAATTGTCTTTGACTACTATATGATACTAAGATGTGAATTTCAGATTTTTGTTTTAATGAAGCTATTTTCATCAGCACCGTTGTAAACGTTATATGATCATTTTGCTTATCTTTGTAACACTTTATCAATGAGATTCTTTCTGGGTTGTTTTCTTTTTCATCTGATTTTGTCTTCTTAGGCCAAGTTATTAATTTCTTTAGTACCACTATTCAGGTGTCTGCTGTTCATATTTTGCATCTTAGATGACCTTCAAAATAGTCAGAATTTTGCCTTAGTAAATTTCATTTTTTTGTTTGGGATGATGAAGATTTACTACAAGATTCTCTCTATGATTATGTTGACAATTTTCCAATCTTCTGGAATTTTTCTAGTGCTCTTCAATGTTTGCCAGAAAATTATATTAGTAATTTAGAGGTTTCCTCAGCTAATTTATTTAAGACTCTTGAACCTAAGATATCTGAGTCTGTGGTTTTGTAAATGTTTAATTGTCACAGAGACTGTCTCACATCCTCCTTTGTTACTCATGGCTAATTTTTTGATCTATCAGTAATACCTTAAGAAGTAGATATATAACTTGATTCATTCCAAATGCCATGGCAATACCTAGTGAACATTTATGCTTTTCCTTGATCACACTTCACCACCTTGCTGTCTGAATCTAGCTGTTGACTTATAATTAATTCACTGAGTTTATTGTTTCTGGTATGTTTTTTAAATGCCTTACTATTTAAAATTTGCTGATTTATGATAACTCATTCATTCATTTGACTTACTGACTTCATTGCCCACTTGTTTCTATTTGTAGTTTATAATCATTCTCATTTCATTGGTTTTTAATTCCCTCTCCATATATACATGCACATACATGTATGCATGCACACGTACTATATGCTTGTGTATGTATATAGGTGTAAATACAGAATTTCTGCCATTGCTTTCACCAAGAAAGATATCTTTTTGGCTCAAGTATCTTTTTTTGTATCTGAGGAATCTTGGCTTAGCAAGATGTTCCTGAAAAATTCCCAGTTGTTTTAACACTTCTTCAGTTAAATGCATGTTCCCAACTCTTATCTCAGCTGTTCCTCTAAGTTTCAAAAACTGCAGGTTTTAAAAGATCCAACAAGAGATATTTCAGGTTGGTCACATATCCTGTTTGCATTAAATAAATCAAATCTCATTTCATTAGGCAATTTTTCAATTTTTCAATTTTTATAAAAGCCATTAACTGTTCCTTATTTATTATAATGAGGTCCATTATGGTGAGTAATTGATAATGGACATTACTGAGTTACTTGATATCCCATGTAGGATTTCTGTGTTAAGAAAAAAATCCATTATTTTTAGAACTTTCTGAAGTTGTGTTACTGGTTGTGTAGACCGAGAAAATTATCTGCAGGATGAAAGACACTTATGGTAACAGAGTTTTCCTTTCTGCTCTTAACAGCCGTGTTTTTTGAGGGGAAGCTTGTCATATATTTTTGTGAAATGTGGTAGTCTGTTATAGATACCTCCTAGTTTGATTTTGTTTGTTTAACTAATTAATACTTTAACCACAAACACTGGGGAGTCCATTCAGTCATCTGTGAATTTCTAATCATGTAACAGGATATTGGGTGCAAAATATCACCACCATCTGACCTGGTTTTCCACTGTAGCTTTTATGGAACACATTAGACATGAAATGCAATCCTCCAAAACCCATAGGACATACCCCATCAAGTTTCTCTATTACTAATCACATAATTTCTTTTCTCCTGTGTGACCACTTCCAACTACTCTTATTGACTCTCCAGACTCCACACAACAGTATTCATAATACCTCTCAGCATACTTATTTGCTTTTTGGTTTGTCATCAAAAATGATGCTTTTAGTTGGCTTGTGTGCTTGGATATGTATGTCTTATTCTGTCATCATGATTCTTTTCTTTCATGTAGTTTGAGTAAATTAAGTCTTCCTGACTACTTCATCTGTCAATCAGAAGATTGGTACATATTTTGCTGAGATGAAGGCCATAAAAACATGTGATCTTTTATTTCCTTAGAGGTTACCTTGCTGTTTTATTGAACCAAAATCTTCCCTTACTTCACCTACCACCCCTACTATTGAACTCCATTATCTTCTGCCTGCTTTTTAACCTTACTTGAAAAACAGCTTAACATTTCTAAAGTATCATCTGGGTTAGCTTTTTTCAGCTTTTCTCAGCTCCCTGGTTGATGAATGTTGTTAGTGGCTGAAAATGACCTGAAATAAATAAAAACTCCTAGCTTCAAAGCTTTTTAATTGCCTTTAGTGTTTCATGTTGGATGGGAGAAATCATCCTGCCACCTCTGGTGTATTGTGGAATATAGCTTAGGCACACGCCCAGGATGCTTCTGGGGCATTTCTGAGTACCCTGGTTTGAGCTGAACATCATCTCTGAATTTTCCTCTGCTAAACTAATAGATTAGTTCTTACAGGCTGTTCTTTTCTGATGTCTTACTCAGTATCAGGTAGTTATTTGATACTTCCAGCTGGAACAGTAGGCTCTAGGGACTCCTAAAATTGGCAGTGAGAAGAGACTAATCTTTCTATTTTCTCACTTGACTTAGTTACTTGTCATTGGAAGACTGGAAGATCTGTGATACTGACCCAGCTGGTCCACTGGGAAATCCCGTATATGCACAGTATATGAACTTCAGTATCACGGACTTCTTCCCCATTTTGGCTACCAGACTGAACCCCGTGTAGAGGTTAAATCATTTCTCTTCACAAGGCAAGATACAGATAATACTGGATTTGGTGTTGGTCATAGAAAATGATGACTGTTCATCTTTGTTGCTATAGCAAAACCACATGTATACAGCAAAGCTTATAAACACTACTCTGCAAATTCTGATGGAAACTGCTGCTAACTCCTCTATTTATACTTCACAGTGTCTGTATTAGCTAGCTTTTATTCATCGTTTAAGTCAGTCCCATCCTGTGTCAAGAATTGTCAGCAAAGTTCAAACACCAGATGAAGATCACACACCTCAGGTGGTACACGTGAAAATCAATGATACATTCCTGTAATTGTTCATGAAAGATCCAAACAGGAGGATTTTACCGGGCCATATATTCAGCTCTTTCCTGTCATGATGATATACCACTTAAACTCCACCTTTGGTCTCTCCCTGTTTGCAGCCCTGGCTGCTCTATAGCCTGGTTCTGCTCCTTGTTGTGGAAGCATTTTGAAATCATTATGCCTTTGTTTTCTGCGAGGCAAGATTTATAGGGAAGGTAATATCCTTTATTAGATTGTTTGGTTCATTTGGAAAAAATGGACATTCTTGCAGGGTCAGAGTCCCTTCATTACACTTGTTTTTTGCCTGCTTGGTTTTTCCATTTCTGAGAGCTCTGCTTAGAGAAAGCAGGCCTGCTCATTTTGTCCTTTTCAGTTGCTACATTTTCTTCCAGTGTAATAGAGAGAACACATGTACTTGTGTTATTTTGTGGAGACTTGTGTTCTTTTGTGGAGACTTGTGTGCTTGTTTTTCCAAAATCCAAAATAAAAATAATAAAACCAATTTTAGGCCAAACATCTGTATTTTGGCCCTGGTATATGGAAACCTCACTCCCTCCAGGTTTTTTGGAAAAAGTCCTGGACTGATATGATCAACTTCTTTTTTCTTAAAGGAAAAATAAAAATCTGCTTTACCAGTTACATAAGAGGCAGAGAAAGACCCTGTGGAAAATAACAAGATATATGTATTGATTTTAAAATGACAAATAGAAACATTCCAAATATTTGCAAATTATTTCTTCTGCTGCTTACCCCCCAAATAATGGAAAAACAATCCGTGTTGAGTAAGAGGCTGTAGGTTGTGAATATTTTGAAGGTCCAATGCAATTCTGAATTCCAGACACATGCAACTTCTCAGATGTCTAACAGAGTTTATGTAAGTTTTGACTGAGTTAAATACCAATATATTTTTGCTTGACAGCATGACCTATACATAGTGGGCAAAGAGTTCTTACACTCTTCTAGTAATCCCATTCTATGCTTTTCTCACTCTGTTTACTTCTCCCTGAAATGACCATGACCTTCTGCCAGATTTTCTTGAAGGTTAAGCTAATCTTTATTGGCAAGAGAAACAGTAGCTGGAGCAAAAAAGTGAAAGAGAATGCCACATGAGAATGAACAGCATGCAGAGCGTGAGAAGTTTCTGCAATAGCTGGAACTGGAGCAGCTTTGTCAGCATGCAGTCCCTGGAGCAGTAAGTGGGAATGTACACACTGAAATATCCTAGAATGAAATCTTAATTAATTTTCTGGTACTCAGAAAGGCATTTGGGATAAATCCTTTGTTAAGGCAGGTGGGTGCACCTCAGGTACTTTGTATGAAATTTTTCCTATTTCATGCAACGCCTCATTTGGCCCCAAATCTCATTTCTTTTGTGTTTCAATGCAAATGAATGTATATATCTGGCTGGGTGAACAAATGGAGAAAGATCTCCATATCCATGTCCCTCTTGCCTGAGAATTCTGTGTATAGCCTTTCACATATAAATGGCAAATGTATTTATGAGCAGGGTCAAAATAACTTCCCATAAAACTTTCTGACCTGATATCAAATAACCACAGCTGAGAACATGGCCAAAATTAAGCCACCTCATGTTAGATTCATGCTGATCAGTATATTTAACAAGATAGGAGCAGTCTCATGGAGTGGGGGAAAGGGGTTAATGCCACTCTCTTTAAGGAGCTGGAATTGCTGCTGCTTCATAGTAGATTCCCAGCATTGCAGTTTAAGCCACTTCAGGCTCTTGAACATTGCAACATCTGTAGTGTGGTTCAGGGCCAAAATGCAAACAGTTATGTCACATCTACTTTACAAGATGGAACACGGTTTAACCAAGTTGAGGGACAAGCATGCTGTAACGAGGCCCCACAATATGTTTGTTTTTGTAGAGCGGATGAACCCTAAATTAGTACCAGATGTCAGTACTAGACCTGCTGTATAAGGAACACAGCAGGGAACTAGCAATTATGGTGGAGCCACTGTGAGGCCATATTTAAGGTTGCATTCCGTTTTACACTTACAGTGAAAACTCAGTCTTTTCCTATTATAGTAAAACACCATATTGCTCCTTCCAGTGTTGGTCCATGTGTGTATCTACTGTGGGATGATGAAGTGCCTTGTGCTCTCAAGCCAAGGTACTTTTTGCCTTTGGAGTGCCCAAACAGCATATATATGCCCTATTTCGATTTGTGCTCTGCACTGAGATCATGGAGAGTGGTGCGAGCTTCTTTCTTCTTGGTTTGCTTCAACTGCCTTTGGCTTCACGTGTAGCTCTGCTGTCATCACTGGCTGCAATGTTTTTGGCCGTGTGATCATTTTTCTGTCATTTTGCTTGTTAGTTTGTTCATTAGTTACTTAGCAATTTTCTTTGTTTTCGTGGACTTTTTTTGTTGCCAAGAACTTCCCTCTTGGCAAACAGGGAAAAGAGGAGATTTTCAGTTTGAGTTAAGCCACGTGGCTTCCAATAGCCTTTTCGTTCTCTGCCTCAGAACAGTTTAGTCTCCTATCCCACATGGCTTTTTTGTGACAAGGTCTTCGCGCTTGCACCTCCCATCCCATCTGTTGAGGGCACGTGTCAGGAAGAATCCTTATTGTCAGGAAGACAATTCCTTACCGTCAGAAAGAATCCCTTATTCTGGAGATTCTGCTACCTCCAAGTCCTTCACTTCCTCAGCTAGAAAAGATCTTGAGTGCAGTCTCTTGAACTTAATTGGAAATCCTCAAGGACAACTTCAGACACCAGCAGGACAATTCAGAGGGCAAGGACTCCATGCGTGGAAGGTCTTTTTTCTAATTAATGTCTGAGTAGTTTTCCTTTGGTGCAATAGAGTGCATGGGGAGTTCAAGGAAGATAATTCAGTCCAAAGTCTTCAAATAAATGTCTCTTGTTTCTTCCTTGCTTTTTAACTTCCACAACTTAGTGGTCCCACAGGCTACAACTATAGGAGTATACTGTAAAGGGCCATGATTTAGGATTTGACTACCATTCTCTTACAATCCACAGTGTTTAGCTGATAGCACACACCTTTACACAGTTTTGATGCATGCCAATTTGTACCCTCCAAAGTAGTACTCAGTTATGTTTCAAGGGATGATAAGGGCCACGGAGTGTTCCTAGAAAACAATATGGATAAGACCACCTTATTTTGCGTAGGTGTAGAACGTAGCTATGAGGGTACAAGTTTGCTCCTGAGAACATGCCACTTGTTCTAAAAACCAGAGAACGGTCCCTGGGGTGTTTTATTTGCTAGTGTGTTTGTATCAATAATTCAATCCAGATATATGGCACTGGGCTCCTGTGATGATACAAAATCATCAAGATTTGTATCAGAAACACTAGGAAGCCTTTGGTATTGAACCACTGAAATCAAAATTGTATCTTCTGAGAACTGTTGATCCAACTGCCCTTTTGGTCACTCCATGACTGCACAGAGACCTATTGTCATTCAGAGACAGGTCTCCACATTGTTTCACCCACTGGCAATTATTCTTCTAGTGACACATACTCATTTCACAGGATCAGAAAAACTCCTTCTTTTTGCCAGAATCAGATTTTATTCCTCTCTTCACTCTTCTCACCATAACCAAAGAGATTCTTAGGCTCTTGTTTCTACACACTGCATAGGTCTTCATTAGCACTGCAACCTCCATCACTACCATTTGGCTTCTTGTTTTCAGACTCCTCCTTGAACTCCTTGAGTGAGGAACAAGTCTTACAATATTCACAACAACATCACTAGAGCTGACTCCTTCTCAGCCCCTCAGAATTGCAAAAAGGTGCTTTTTGCATTTGAGATTCTCAGAAGACAGACACTCATACTCAGTTCCCTGGGCTCAGGGTCCACTCTTATGTGTGCCTACAGATCTTATTAGTCTTAGTCTTTTCCACAGGCAGGCAAACTCAGTGGTAGATTGTACAGGTCAGGGTTCTGAGTGTGATCACAACCTTACAACCTGCTACCCATCTTCTTCAGCTCCACTGAAATTGGAGTGCAAGGATATTTAAGGATAAGTGCCACCTAATGAACTACAGTGCTCTGAATCTACTATCTTCATCTTCTCTAGATGAGTCTGTAGTCTCTCCTGACACCTAGGAGATTATTTAAAGTGGTTTCAGAAACTCAAAAGGTGGTCCAGGCTTTTGTGACCATAATGATAGAAGGTTGTATTCTGTTTTAAACTCATTCAATCTGTTTTTTTACAAACCAATGTAGTATGTCTGTGAAAATTTACAGCTCTTTAATCCATTAGTAAAATCTGAATAGTCTGAGAAGCTTCAAAAAATGGATCAATGAATGTCTGAGTGAATGAATTCAAAATTGTTCTTCAATAAGTCACATTCAGAACTGTATACTTTTTCAGGACTGTCATGGTTTAATCTCAGTTGGCAACTAAGCACCACCCAGCCGCTCACTCACTCCCCCCCACCCGGTGGGATGGGGGAGAGAATTGGAAGAGCACAAGTGAGAAAAAGTCATGGGTTGAGATAAAAACAGTTTAATAATTGAAATAAAATGATAATAATAATATGATAATAATAATAATACACAAAACAAGTGATGCACAGTACAATTGTTCACCACCCGCCGACCGATGCCCAGCCAGTCCCCCAGCAGCGGCCCCCCCGGCCAGCTTTCCCCAGTTTATGTACTGCGCATGACGTCACATGGTATGGAATGTCCCTTTGGCCAGTTTGGCTGTGCCCCCTCCCAGCTTCTTGTGCACCTCCAGCCTTCTCAGTCGGTAGAGCATGGAAAACTAAAAAGTCCTTGGCTAGTGTAAGCATTACCTAGCAACAACTAAAACATCGGTGTGTTATCAACTTTGTTCTCACCCTAAATCCAAAACACAGCACTGTACCAGCTCCTAGGAAGGAAATTAACTCTATCCCTGCTGAAACCAGGACAAGGACCCTCTACCTTACCATTTCAAAAAGTAGAAGACCTGTATGGAATGTAAGTTTGATAGATTTGCTGGGTTTACGGCATATTTTTTTCTCTTTGTTAATCAACAAAAATTTTATTTTTCAGTAACAATTTTATTTATGCTGCAGTAAGCTAACGGTAAAAATGTTCTGCTCAACTTCTGTCCTCTGACTCAATTTAAAGATACAAGAAGGGGAATCTAAAAAAACCCCTGTAATGCATTACTTTTGTTGCTATTCCCTGTATCCCTGGGGATAAAAACCAGATTTTGCCTGGTTGGGGAAAAAAGCGGTAAATGAGTTCACAACTTAAGCAAAGAAGATACTGGTTAGTGAACACCATGGTGCTCATCATGTTTAGGTAGGAGACAATTTTAAATAGGTGCCAGCAGGCAAGTCACTTGCCCTGCTTGTGGGGACAAAGTATTGAAGAATTTTGAGGAAGGCAGCCCCAAACAAGCAATGTTGGCCGTGCTATCAGGCAGACGTGCCTCTGCCTATGGAATAAAGCTGTGTGCTACTGGTAGCTTTACCTTTCCATATTTTTCTTTTCTGTTTTGCATTAAATGTGTTGCACAAGTGACTGTAACACCCTTACAATGTGGTATTGTTGCACATTAATCTAAGGGAGCTATGGGAACAGATACTGCCTCAGAAGGGAGACGGGTTCACCTTCAACATAAGAGAAGCTAATTTCAAAAACATTCAATAGATTTTCAATAAATGATGAATCTCTCTCAAGACTACTCTGAAAATAAGACATCTCTACCACGATTTCAAGGGTCATGTTGTGGACTGACATTTTGATAAGAGTTCTTTTAGCATGAAAAGGAGGTGGAGAAGTATTTGTTTCCTCCTGCAGGTAATCATGCCTAGCATGCCAGAGCCCAGCCTGTGTTAGGGGTATTGTGCAAGGAGCTTGCCAAATGCTGATTCCATGGAATATTGGTCATTAGCCTAGATTAATGGAAGGCTTTTTCAGGGTTAGAGAAAAATAGGCATAACACTAATGCTGGTGAAATATATTGTGTGACTCACCCTGAGCAAATGCTTCCCAACCAAGGGATTAAAAGAGTGGGATTTCTGATACTTCTACTAATTAAATGACGGGGACGGTATTCTGAATATTGATCTCTTGGATGATGTTCCAGTTGATAACCATGCAGATGAATGAGACTAGGGAATAGGGGAGAAACGGCCTTGCATGATGCTCTCTCTTTGAAAACCCATGGCACAATTACAATACACTGTAACTTAAAATTAGGCCTGGAGCTGTTAAAGGTTTAGAGCTCACATAACACCTAACAGCTCACTTAAATTTTGACTTGTCTGTGCAAGAGAAAGGAGGAAACTCCCAAAATAGGTTGCTGTCAGTATCTCAGTTGTTTTTTGCTTCGGTTACTGTAAGCTTCTCCTGTTTGGCCCCACGGTTCCTCTGTTCTCTCCCTCACATCTGTCCTAAATGTTTCTGCTAAAGTCATATTCGTTTCCTCCCACACATTAGCACTCCATTGATTTCCTGTCACTTGCCATGTCAAATTCAAGCTGTTCATCTTTACCTACAACGCCCTTATTGTGTGCCCCCGCCTATATATCCAGTTTCATTTCCTCTGACTCCCCTTCCCACATCCCTTATCTGGAAATGACCTCAGTTCACAGGATTTGTGGCCCACAAAAGAAAAAGCAGGAGTGAAACTGCTTTTAATCAAAGCCCTGGTTTCCATAGCAAGTCATACCTGCCTAAATGAAAGTATGATTTTTAGGCCAATATAATCAAACCAAGGCAGCTTTCTTTTGGGGTATTCCTTTTATCGTTGTTTAAACTTATGATACATACATTAGTTTGCATTGGCATGTGGAAGCTAAACAGATAAAACCATTTTGAGAGCCAATATGACTGTTAGAGCTGAAAAGAAAATAATTTTCTTCCATTGTACATTTTTGCGATTTCAGAAGAAAAAAGAAAAATCCTGTCTTCCCATTGAAACAAAGCTCTCAGAGCATTGTGAGAAATGAGAAAGACCTGCACCAGGAACATAACAGTGGGGCATGATAAGAAGATCGATTCCTTGTGAATCAAGCAGAACAAAGTCTTGATCCTGGGTGTTTCCTGATTTCTCACAATTTGCCTACTTACTAAATTTTTTATTGGTCTGGGATTCTGGAAGGAAGCTGCCTCTTCCTCTCTCTCTTGCTCAGCTCCTCTTCCTAACTTCCCAGCATGTCTTTTCCATTTTTTGTCTCTTTGCTTATTGCCTTTCTAGGTGTGGTACAGAAGAGATGGGCATCTAGAGGACCATTAAGACAAGACTGGTATAAAGAAGAACTTTGCATGGTACACTTTACTAACTGTAACTGTGTATGTTTTGCCCAGGGATCTGTTCCAATGTAGCAATCTAATTACCCTATATCCCACCTAGGTATGCCTCTGTGGATAGGTACACCCGATCTTTGCTATGTCCTAATATGCAGTATGTCGTCTTCTACCCATTGTTGATGTGTCTTTGTATTTAGTTAATTCAGCATAGCAACTAAAATCACTCAAACTTTCTCATTTCCCTATCACTTTTCCCACAGTGAAATCTGATTACGTGGGGGATAGGTAGACTGGCCTTTTTCTCCTGTCTACACTGAAACAGAAGGCTACACCTACCTACATGTACACAGGGTAGCACTTCAACTCTTAGTAGCTCCCTCTTCAATTTTATGTACCTAGTCACATCACCTAAATGTTTGTGTGCAGGTTTTATGTTTAAGACCTGTTCAATCTTTCTTTTCCTCATCGGCAAGAAGATATGCATTTGGGAAGGCTTTTCTTGTTTAGAGAACCTAGAGTCAAACAATGGCTGAGTAAATTTGACACTCTTTTTCTTAGAAAACTCCTGCAAAATGTGTCACAAGGTGGGGGTAAGAAGTGTCCTGACTGCTGTCATAGTGTCACTGACACTGGCACAGGGGTGGCTATAAGCGTACAGTTCTCTTGAAATAAAAAAGATGAAGGGAGAAGCCAAGAACATACTGCATACTGCACGTGTGTGTCCATGTTTGTGTGATGGTTAGGGTGGGTTTTTTTTCTGAATTTGTTTGCTTTGAGACTGAAGGTGAAAACAAGTGGCTCTGTCTTTTATTAAAGTCATAGTAGGTCAAATTCACCCACAGTGTAAATGTGCTTTGGCTTCCTAGTTCTCCCCACCTGAGCTAGCGGTGACTGTTTTTCCAGCACGTTTATTCCAGTATCAGCAGAGATAAAGCAAGTTGAGGAAGAAGGGGTGGGGGCTACACTAGAGGCCAAGGGCAGGGAGCTTTTCATGCAGCCTCTCAAACACATTGATTGTAGTTTGGGATTTTTCAAAGCTGCACATGTTGAGTAATATCTGCCAATAAACACAGCTCAGTGGGTGAGAAATCTGTCTGCCTCTTGCTGAGGATTAGAAGAGAAAAGACACCAAATGAGCAGTTTCTTCACATGTGGGTCATGCCCCTCACTGGGGTACTTGCCCCTGACCTAATCCTGTTCCACTTTGTCTCCCTCACTCCCTCCTGTCTTCCTTCCCCCTTCTACTCCTCCACTGCTGCACTACTGGTGGTCTGGTGCATGTTGCACAGATGTTTTCCCCATGCTATTATAAGATTATTTTTCAAGTGGCTTCTTGGAACAGATGTTCCAGTGTGTGCACTCTCCTTCCCTTGGCTGAAAGTGCTCTGCACAAAGAGCAGATTGCATTGCTGCTCTCCTTTTGATCTGAAGAGCGAAAGCGAGAAAAAAAACCCACACAAATGATGCTGGTTTTCATTTCAGGCTGCTTGGCAATGGTGCACCTGGGTGTGTGTCTCCTGCTTCTTTTCTCCCCCATCACTAGTGCTGCTTGCAGATGTTTTTTTCTGTGCCTTTCTTCTTCAGCCCATTTTTTTCCCTCTGTGACCCAATACTTTACTCCCACTGCTTTTAAATTTTCTTTCATCTAACACTCTGGTATTCGTGCTTCCAAAATCATTCTCTGACCCATTGCCAGCACCTCATCTTCATCTTCTCCTTCCTTTGGCAACTCCTGGACTGTTAGGATGGATTAGTCTCATGTGTTTGGGTACGAGGCCTGTCCCCTTTTTTATCTTTTCATTTTGAGTTCAGATTCATTGCTTAGTTTCTCCTTCATTGCCCCAGTGAATTCACCTGAATGTTGCTGCTTCTACTTTTTCATTTTACTTACCCCATCGGGTCAGGAACATTTTCAAGAGTCAGAGGCCTTGCAATGTCAAGGGAGCATCTTTTTCAAGTGCCACTTAATTTATAGATTTAACAAAGGCATGACACAAGGAGATTGTGAAATGTGTGCTATATTTTAGGATTCTGTAGCTAGGTTTAACCCACTGAAACTCATCTTCTGGGATTAAAAAAATTTAAAAAATCTTTATTTGATCACATCCAGTCTTTCAAATAGACAGTATGTCAGCTTCAACTCCATGTGTTGGCCTTCCTTAAAAATTCAACTTACATGAATCTAGTCTTTAGGGAGAAAAATAAATATTGCAAATCTTTTCCGAGCCAATAAGATAGAATTTGGGAGTGGGTTCCTAACCTACTATTAATCAGCTTCGGATGATTCAGGATGATTTACATCAGCAGAGAATTTGGTTTGGATATGTGTTCAAAAAAAATCTGTCCATTCTTATTCTTGTTTTGATATGGCCAGCACTGTATGTACCCATTACTTCTTTTTATAATGTCCTCTTACGGAAAAGTTCTGCAGAATTTATTGGGGAATGATAACCTTGTATAAGAATGTATAGGATTCTCTAACAGGAAAATTATTCTCTATTGCATTCACAGTCTGTCCTAGATTCCTCCAGAAATGTTAATACTCTTTGTTGATTTATAGACTTGCAGAGAAATTTCTCTAGAACTCAACTGGGGTAAACTTCTTAAGTATCATACCTTCCCAGGGAAGATTTAAACCGCAACTATAACCTTGTGAACCCTTCCCTTCTCTAGCTTCCCCTGTAAGATTATTCTAGGGCATTGTACTGCAGTGTGTATCAGCAATAAATAAATAAATAAATAAATAAGCAAACAAATAGGGGGATATATGCTTTGGCAACATTTCGCATCCACTAAACTACTCCTGCCTGTGAGCTGAGCCTGCAAGCATAGCTGTGGTTGTGACGCACTGCTCTCAAACTAAGAATACTTGTAAATCTGACCTATGGTTATAAATTCACCTACAATCCAGATAAGCCATTACAGGTAAATGACTCTATTTCCAATCACATTTGGGACCTGTCTACCACACATCCTCCTTCTCTGGAAATTCAGAAAACTGGCCTTTCAGTACTATTGCTGGCAGCTTACTTCTTGCTAGCCTTGCATTCTGCACTGAAGTACTAGAAAGCTGTCTTAGCCGCCTCTTTATTGTTGGTATCTAAAAGGGTAGTGGAAGGGAGAAGCTAAAGAAGAAAACCAACTGGTTTAATGATGATTGTCAACAGGCTTTTGAAAAAAGATCATATGATCTAAAACACGTGATGGCAGGAAACTGAATTCTCATGGTACAGGAAATCCAGTTCTATTTCCTGACCTTTCTATGTGATTGGTGTAACAGGTGACATTGTAAACATAGTCACATTCAGCATGAACCCAAAGTCTGCAGAAAAACAATAATCTATTATTTCAGTCAAAAAATTCATTGAAAATAGGCTGAAAAACAACCACATATTGGCCATCCAGGCCATTTCTTCTGACCCAAGGCCAGACCCATGCGTCATTCTGGACAAACATTTTTTTGCTTTCTTGTTAAAATTCTCTGTTGACAGAGATGCCATAGGCTTGCCAGCCTATTCCAGTGTTCAACCATTCCTGCTGTCCATATAGTGTTTCAGGTGCTGAATGACATTTGTTGTTGCCATTGTACAGGCAGCTGCAGTAGGCTTTCTTCAAAAACTCACAGGGTAATAGTAGGAATACCTAGACTATCTCTGTTGGGCTTCTTTAAGCCTCTGATTTAGATGTAACCTGTTATCTTAAACCCTGGGGCAGCAGGCAAGGGTTGCTTTGGTTTGGTTTTGTTCATTTAGATTAAATAATAGAGAGGAAAGCTTAAGATGTCTTTATTTTCTTTTTTATAATAAATATTTATAGAATTATGTAAAATAAAAAGTTGGGGTTTTTTTAGTTGTTGCCTTGCCTTCTAGCAGACCTAAAAATAAAACTTGGGGAATTATTATTTTTAAAGTATGAAAAAATTCAGCGTTGCTGACACTAATCTCTAGCTGACAATGTTCTCTGTGAGTATGGTATTTTAGCTGCCTTTCTGTTTATCCTTCTTGAAAAGAATTTGGAGCACTAAAGAGGATCTTTAGGCAGAGCCTGCTTTTTAAACTGTACCTTTCCAGAAGATGGAATCACAGATGGCTCTATTGAAGACGTGCTTCCACATCAGATATCATCCTTGCTTCAGGGTCCAAGGAGGAGTTCATCTTAAAACACTCCTGACGTGAACTGATCTGTGCTGGACAGAAAAATGCGAAGAATCAAGATTCCACTTGCGGTGGACCTGTGCAGAGGTAAGCAGCCTTGAACAGCAGGGGTCTAAAGCTGCACAGCCCCTGCAGAGCTGCTTGGAGATTTGCTACCACTTTTAATGGTAATTTAGACAAAGTAATAATCTAACCTGTAGCAATTGGCAGTTACCTGGATTTGAATGAGTTGTCAGCTGTCTTATGACTTTATTCTGTCTGTTCAGTTTGTTTTTAATACATAGATTGTCAAAGTTTTATAACATGCTTCCATATATCTCACTTTGGGAGTCCTTTTCAGGATAAATTGCATTCTCTGCCTCCAGATGTGACCACCTCAAAATTTCCTGTGAGAGGTACTGCTAACAGAGCTAGGGCAAAAGAAATCATGAGAAGGTGGTTTTCCAAGCACATTCAGATAATGAATGGCAGGACAGAGAAGCGGTAGCTCTTGGTTGCAAAAATGAATAATGTAGATCCCAAATGATTGAAACAGAACACTTCAAGAAAGCTTTTACAAGGGTAAAATCCTTTATCTTCTACCATCCTAATATCTAACAATGTGGAAAAGCAACAAGGTAAAAAAGTTGAGAAAATATTATTAATCACAAAAGACTGCAGTCAGTAACCTGAAAGAAAGAACTCTCTGTATTGGTTAACAGTTATACTTCATCAGAGCACTTTGCAAGAAGATTGTAAACCTTGTCTAATTTCACCTGAGAAGGGAAGGGACAAAGTCATCATAGTTAAGGCAAAAGGAAATATTAGCATAATCTGTAGTTTTGAACTCCGGTCCCTAAAGTGCACTGAATAGTCCTCCATGGAAGATTTCCATTTACTTTTGGTAACTTCGCATCAGGGCCTCTGTCTCATGGCCTCTGTCACAGATACATCCAAAAATATATAGGCACCTTGGACCCCAATCCCACAATTTACAGGCTGTGGATGAAGTGGAGTTCCAAGGACTTAAATTCATCTTTTATGGTGACAAGTTTGTGCTCTTGGACTGAGATCTCTGTACTATGTCTTTCTGAGGCATAACAAATACTTCTTTTCCTCTGACCAGCATTCTGACACGTATGATGTTCAGAATATGATGTTTCTGAAAGGTACAAGAAAGGATTTTTGTTGTTACCATCCATTGTCTTTTCTCTTTTGTCCTTTTCTTCTATAATTGCCTTTTAGTCTGTATGCACATTTTGTAACACCTACACTTTGTCGTGGTTCGAGCTTCCATAGGGTTATGGCCCTAACAGGGGCCTAAAAGACTAACTCACACTAAGTCTAGTTTAATATCCCTGTCTATCCTTTGAGATTTCCACCCTATCTATCCACAGCTTCCTGACCCTCCCTAGGCAATCTTTCCTGCATTGTGAATGGGCTTGTTTGATCTGACTTTACATTGCTTAGAAGTAGGGCTGTTAATTTTAGTTTGTAATTGCATCTAAATATCAAATAGAAACAAAAACAGTAAAAAAAACCCCAAACCCAAACATTGCAATGATAAATCAAGATGAAGTACCATGTTCCAGAAAATTTTTCTGTTCCAGCAGGGTCTGAACACCCCCTTTCCTTCATAAATCATGCTGGACATTAACGTCCTCTCTGTTTCCCATGTGCCTCTGGATACCACATTTTTGTCACACTCATCTCCAGATATTCCACCTATCCCCATTCTTTTCCTTACTCCTGCATAGCTCTGGACATACCTTTCCCTTTTCCAAGCAAGCTGATCTGGTATCAGTGCTGATGCTAATCTTGCTGGAACTCTATTGCCCCTGGAGGACTGAAGGTGCGATCTAAAACCACCTCGTAGGAATGATAGGGTTAAAAAGCATCATGAGGTGCACAGGAAAGTATTCTGTGGGCAGGGATAAGGCACATCTAATTTACAGGATGTTCTTGTGTCATTAGTATCTTACACGTTGTCCTACAGAGCCAATTATAAATAGCTCTGCAGTCTCCAGATGGGAAATGTTTTTAATCATAAACCTTACTCTCTAAGCTTCTTTGTCCCTTCTCCCTGGACAAACATGTGACAATTGATTAATATTAAACCAAATGTTGTTTATTTAACTGATAAATGGAAAACACATTATTGGTTAACAGCTCTGTTTGGAAACAGTGTTTTAGAGGTGATCATGTAATAAAATGGGAGGAAACCCAAGTGGCAACATAGAGCGTTAAGGCTGAGGCTGGTAACAACTGCAGTCAGTCAGCTAGGCAAGGCTGTCAGAACTTACAAAGAGATGAGAACAGGGCTGTTTGTTTGATTTGGAAGTCAGGTTTTAAACCATATTTTTTGATTGCACAATTGAATTTAACTCTTAGCTAACAAATAGACTTAACATTTGAAGTTGCAAAGTCCTTCTGTTCAGAGTCGTCTCACAGGATATTTTCCTCCTGGCTGGGAAGTCTTACGAAGTAGGCTTTTTTTGCCACTGCAGTGCAGTTGATTTCGGAGAAGGCTTAAATGACATTGCAGAAGTCTTCCTCTCTAAGGGACAGCCAACACTTCCTTGGCTCACCTGCCAGCTCTGTTCTGACTCTTGTGTGTCACACATCTATCTGCTCACACCACACTGTTGGATGACTACTGAGTTTATGGGAATACTTGTGACCATTCTTAATTGAGACGAAGGCTACGACTCCAGCAGCCAACAGCAGGCAAACATTGGCTGTCTAAAAGATATGAGCACTCTCTTTTATAAAAATGCATTATAGTTTCTGGCACTTCCTAGATGGCTGAGCTCAAGTGCTGGAGAATGTGAGGGTGGGACATTGTGACTCAGCTGTTTGCTGTATAGCATTCATTAATATCTTGTATATTTTCCTGCAAGGACAGTTATAAATAGTTTTGTAGTGATCAGATGGGAAACAGTAAGCACAATCCTTACTCAGCACCACTGGGGAATAAGCTTCCCATCATTCCTCCGCCCCTTTCTTTCTCTGACACCCTTGTTGTTCCCTGACCACTTTTACTACTGGGATAGTGGCCCCAGCCTGGGTGCTGGTGGTGCAGGGACTCCTCACCTAATGGGGTGAACAGGAGGGCAAAGAACCATGAGGAATGCAAGGAACCTGACTCTGCCCCCACCTCCACATGCCAGCTAGGTGAAATGGCTATAGGTCTGATACAGGGTCCTCTGAAGTCCATGCAAATATTTGTGTTGATTTCAGTGGCTTTGGATCAGCACCTGTGTACACAGATGAAAGTAAGCTTTTTTCCCCAAAAAGGGACAAAGTCATGTTTTCCTTTCATAGAAAGAAGGGGAGCACTGATACTATCTTCCCTGCTCTGCTTCTGGGACAGTCCATCTAGATGTTGCTGTGCATCCTGATCAGTTGTTACAGTTCTAGCTGATCCCTAGAAAGTCTTTCTCATGCATAGCCCTCCATTCTTCCTGTTATGAGACAAAGGAATGATGCATAATGTTTTCTGTCTCGTAGTTTTGAATGTTAAAGGGGTAATCTAAGACCAGAAACATTTTATGGAATGTGTCCATTCCAAGAGAGGGAAAATTTAAGCCTTTATTACCCACAGCAGCTGTAAGTCAATGTGAGTGGCAGAACATCTTAATTCTTTAAAAGCGCATTCCACTTGTGCTACCATGCAATTTCTGTTTTTTCTTTAAAGCCTTTGTACCTGAAAGTTGTGTGGTTTAATTGTTTTTTTTTTTTTTTTTCTTGGAAGAATACAGATAAGGAACTCACAAGCAAATAAACACTAAGGCTACAGTCCAGGTAAGTTTACTGTTTCACAAGTCATTTAAGTTCATGTTCCTGTATCTCTCTGATAGCGTGCATCCTCCCCTGACACGATGTAGAATGTAGCTTATTTTCAAGACTTATATCTGTTGCACGTTCTAGGTATCAGCATCAGTGCAAAAAAAACTGTAATACTGTCAAGCCCCAGGGACTTGCATGATTTAAAAAAAAAAAAAGACTTTATAGCCCATGTTATTTTGATTGACTGCTGTTGAGGTAATGGTCTGTGTTTAATCCAGCTTCTTCACTTTAATTCTGTGGTTTCAAAGTCTATCTCAAAGGTTGATCAAGTCCTTCATTATAAAACCCTGCTTTGAAACTTGGACCATGAAAACTTTCTGTTACATGTTGTCAAGGTCATAATTAAATAGAAATTAAAAAGATTATGGCAGCAATTCTGTGGGATTAAAAAACTATTCCATATTGCTGTTTTTCAGCTGGAAGGAAAAGATGGCTTTCTTTTTTCTTTTGAAATGCAAAGGAGTTCAGTTATTCTATTCCTGGAGCATGTTTCTATTGATCTCTTATGATTTGTCTCTAGAAGAAGTCTCTGGATAAAACACTTCTAAATAAAAAATTTGTAGTTTTGGAAAAAATGTACAGTAATGGAGTTTTGAGAACTCCTGCAATGTTTTTGTAAGTGACAGTATTTTGACGAAGGCTAAGGTTCTGTGTTCTGGTCAATAATACAAAATTTTCCAACTCTTTATGGAATGCCAGTCCTGTTTGGGGCAAAGTCCTTCTAATGGGTTACCTGCCTGGGGGAGCACTCAGTAAGGGCTGCTGGAAGAAGTAGGCAAAGGTCTTTGCACCTCCCCTTAACAAGAAGGAAATAGAAAGATCACAACATGCTAGAATATCTGCATGCATTCCCATTCTCTGCTTTGTCTGAGCAAGAAAATGCCTCTTTTTTTGCTTCACTGCTTAACTAGTCTTTCTGAAAACATCTGAAGTTGCTTTTCAGCAGGCATGAGAGGAAGAAAGAACTCAGAGAGAATTGCTTCCTAAGCTCTTGTGCTAGTGGTGAAGGATTGCAGGAGGTGATGAAGGTGGACATGTTTGTGCACAAGTCAGAAGAAGTTAGGGAGATGCTGGCAACAGGATTGTGCAGCAATGACAGATATGGAGGTCAGAGAACTGTGGAGAGTCAAAGATCACAGAAATTTAGAGAAGCATGTGGGATAGAGAACAGCATCACTTTGGAAGCCAGGAGGGTAGGTTAATCACAGAGAGGGGAACAAGTGAATGTGAAGAATAAGATTTCTTGACCCAAGGGCCAAAATCCTGTTTAACCATGGGAGAAACATGAAAGGTGGTTGGCTAAATATTGAATGAATACTTGGAGAAGGTGAGCATATAATGTTGTGAGAGATGCCCTTGATCGGAGCAGAAATTGATGCCACGTGATTTCTGCCAGGTTTCTGGAACAGTCAGGGCAGAAATTGCTGGCAGATGTCCTTGCTCTTAGGTTCTCTACAGACAACTCTTTACAATCCCCAGACCTTTGTGAACCACCTTCAAGGACATCTCTGGCACTGGCCAGAATCCCGGAGAGGTATTAAGGGTGAGGGTAGAAGCACCTGCCGAACAGAGGAGAGAGACCTGGCCAAAGGACTGAAAGACCACTCTGAAGTTAATTGTTGGGGGTTTTTTTATGTATTTTGCATGTTAGAGCACAAGTAAGTGTTAGAGTTGGAGAAGCTTCTCTTTATTTTCTGTGTTTTTTCAAGGACAGTTAGCTGGGGACCCAGCAAGCCTAATTTTTAAGCTCCTTACTAGTTCCAGAGAATTCTCAGACAGACCAGGAAAAACAATTTCCCTGTATTAAGTGCCTGGTGTAATTTTCCTCTTTTTCAACATGGACTTTGTGTTCCTCATGCTGGTAAGCTCTGCTGCTTCTGGTCCAAATCTTTTGGTTGCCTCTAAGGAAAGGCTGGTTGAAGCCTAGACATATGGTAGGGAGTTGGCAGAGAGCACAGCAGATAGCAATGGCTCCAAGGTCTCAAAGGCAGCATGTAGTTGACATATTACACATAAGTATGGAGAAACAGTTCATTTTGGCTGATGTTGGCTAGCTACCACAGGTGTAGTCAAGCCACAGGGGAGAAGTAAAGAAGGCAGAGTGAAGAGGTATAAGGGCAGGTTTTCCTGCCACAGACAGCGATAAGCAAAGAAGCCCACTGATTTTGGTGCCACCTCTGTAGGACTAGGTAAAACCAGCAACACGTATTTGTGATCTGGTAGAAGACCAGACTAATAACAGCATTGTTGACCCCATTCCTGGACTGAACTTCGTTTGGAGGGCAGACTAAGTGTTAGGTTGTGCTTGTTGTCATAAATTATGAAGGAAGGGCTCAAGAAATGCCTTCGTTTGGAGCCTGTCAAAGTAAGTTTTGTGCGTTGCCCTCAGAGCTTACAGATGTACCTATCTTCCTCACAGAGCATGAGCATGAGCCTTGATGGCCAACTTGCTTTATCCACTGGAGACAGTTGCTATTTGATTAAAGCATCCTAAGTTGAGTCAAACTTTTGATATAGGGCAGAGTCGGAGGTTTTGCATGGTGAGGTGCAAATATATCAGAAAAAAAAGGCACTGTCAGTTGTGTAGCAAAGGTTTAGGAGTATCCCTAGGACTACCTGTCAGTGAAAACATGGACTAAACTTGGCTTCATTTAAGGTGCGCTAAAGGCCTGCACTGTGAGGACAGATGGGGCATTTCAGCCAAATACCATAACAAGAGCAGTGTTTGGGAAGACTCTGTTTTATCAGTGTGGATGTGACCAAAGGGTAATTCACGGTGACTGCCAGAATCCCAGTGCTTTCTAAAGGAGTGATTTTAGAGAGGGGAACAGTATATTATTGTGACAAAATACTTGTACTCCCTTATCCAACCGTCTTAGCTCACAATCTATGCACACAAGAGACAAAAATAGGAGGTGTTAGAAATAAAGTGTCTAGCATATGACAAAAAAAGATTGTAATGATTATGGGAAATAAAAGTGAAATATAACTTTATCTGGTTATGAAATTACACAGTGGAAGGTGGGTGACACTAGTAACCTACTGTGTTCAGTGAGCTGTTAATAATGGACAGTTACAGTCTTCTGGAAAAATTTAAGAGGCATGGCTGTAAATCTGGTTCAAGAGGAACACTGAAGATTGGCTAAATGTCACAGAGCCCTAATCTGGCTGGGGTGTTTGGGGATAAGTTGGAGCTAGACTGTGCACAGGTCCAGAAGCCTTGCAGACAAATAGAGATGGCCAGGTTGTCATGGCTAGGGTCTTGGCTCCGGGCACTGACAGGACCAAAACCTCTCTCTTTACTCTCTCTCACAAGTGACTGGGAAAGGGAGGGCTTGAAGTTACGGTTACCTCTCACCTTCCTGCTGCCAGAGTTGCCTGAATATGCTTGCAAAATTATATTGAGACCCAGTAAGACTGTAGCAACCTTCTACCTTCCTAGTGCTACTTCGGTACCGACTGGTCTCTGCTCTCTGTACCCACTCGTCCTTGCCCCCTGCTTGTCTAAGGGAAAGATACTAGTGCTGCATATAAAGTAACTGTATGTTCAAAATAAGAAACCATAGCCTTTTTTAATAATGTACTTTAGGAAGATGAAATACTCATAAAAAGACACACACATTTATTTAAAAATAATGTCTGCCAGGGTGACATTTGCCAGTTTGTGGTACGATGGGGTTATTTTTGAGCATGGAATTTTTCTCCCGGAAATTTAGAACTCTGGATGATTTTTTTGAGAATATTCCACAGATACTCCCAAATGTTGAAGTCTTCTGAAAGTCTGGTTTGGATGTGGGGTGAGAGTGGAGGACATGGGCTTTTCTAAAAAGTATACCCTAAATCAATGGTGAGGAATTATAATTTCCATTCACATCGAAGAAGTCCTTCCTATAACTCCAGTCTTACAGTAGGTTTTGAACAGGCTTATCCTTGCGGACTCTTTCTGATTTACTCTAATGGTAGAAAAACTAGAATGAGGAACAGGTCCTTTAATACGACAGGACACACTTTGCAAGGCCAGCTACAATTTCACATGTCCAAGGTAGGTAGGTAAAGGCCAAATAAATACCTGGAGTAATTACTCAGCAGGGAGGGGCTTGCAGGGAGTGGGGGAAAAATAATTCTGGCAGCAGTCTCAGGTAAGGAAGATACAGGCAACCAAGGCATGATTCTTTTAAGGATCACAGACTATTGCTTTGCAGAGAGGTCATAGTAAATCACTTCCTCCACCAATGCATATAGTGAGATATTAGGGGTAATAAAATTCATCTAAGAATTAAGAGAGTAGCTCAAAATGAGGCTCCAACAGTAGTCTAAAATGATGAACTGAGCCAGAACAAAGTCTAAAGATTGTGAAAATAAGAATTAGAAGGGAGAATCAAGCTGAATGGTCAGTATTTAAAAGCACAGATTCTAGAAAGTGACCTGTGACAAAAATTAAACTCAGGAAATATTTCACACTTCAAGAATGTAGAAGTACACAGCCTGATAAGGTAGGTTAGACTTGAGATTTCTGTAGGAAATTATTGTTTAGAATTATCTTTTCTCACCTCCCTTAAGATTCTGTGTTTGAGTTAATTATTCCTGGCACTTATTGGGAATCTAAGGTCTGGAAGTTCTTTGCTAAAGAGATTTTTCTGGGACAATATTTTGCTACATTGCTATCTTAGTTCCATTTTTGAATGTTCTGCCTGTCATTGTGGTGTTTAAATTCCATATACAAAGTAAAAAATCAATGCAAACGTACTTAGATCACATGGAACTAGTGAATATACATGGAAAATTATGCCTTTATGTAAGCAAAACTGTATTGAAAAAAAACAAACATAATAGTTAAAACGAAAACAAAAATAATACACCTGTAATTGCACTATTTTTTCATGTTGAAAACTTAAAACATTTTAGACATTGCACAGATATGTAGGAAAATACAGTCTTGATTTCACACTGCAATATCTGTAAATGTTTTTTCTCACATGAGTAACTATATTTCAATGTGTAAGACCCCAGTTCTGCAAACACTTCAGTATGCAACTTGGACCATTTTGTTTGGGAGGGGTATCAACCTAAATGAGTTACATATTTGGGGTCAAATTTCCAAAAAGGGGTACAAAAGTTAAAGCTACTCACATATATAATAGGTTCAGTGTAACTGCTCAGATATGGACAGATATTTATGAGTCTAAGAATTTGCAGAAGAGAGTTATTAGATCTGGATCTTATTTTAGATTCTGGTGCAGTTTATTACTTTGTCTGTCCAGAACTAAATGCATGTTTTAGATCTTAGGCCCTAATCTTGCAAATACTTAATGCATGTTTAATTTCACCATATTTGAAAAAGTTTTAAGGTATGTTAATATTAGCAGGATAAGGTTCTCCAGGCAAGGGTGAAAACCTGATTTTCTCATTGAATTCCCATTGGTATCAGCAGAGTCAGGATTTGCACTGGTATCCATGATATATGAGCTTCCATAAACCATAAGGAATACATATATGTTTTTAAGTTTTCTTTGGGGACTTCCAGACCACTTTCCTATAATCTTGTATTTTGCTTCAGACCTTGCTTTCTGGCATATTTCTACTCTAAAACCAAGATGCAAAAAGTTTATAGGAAGTAATAGCTATCTCATTTGTTGTCTGAATGATCATAATAATGGGTCAGTAATCAGAGGAATAGTACTGCATGCTTCTTGCTTTGTAAAGGGGATACATCTGTGAATAACATTTTAGTTGGCACATCCTAACAGACATCCAGATTGCTAATATCCCCAGCTGATTGCAATGCTAGGTCTGAATAAAGAAAATGAAGGCTAGCTATCTCAAGGTATGCTGGGAAGATGGAGCTTCCAGGAGATTTTTAGGAGGATTGTTGTGATTAAATTTGTGATTTTTCTCTAATCTCAGTAATGAAGGAGTTATAACTTTATCACATCTTGAAATGTAGACTCATGGAATAATTCAGGGTGGAAGGGGCTTCCTGCTCAAAGCAGGGCCAGCTCTGAGATCAGACCAGGTTGCTCAGAGCTTTATCCAGCCTGGTCTTGAAAACCTCCAACCTCCTTAGGTCACCTGGTCCATTGCTTGACTGTCCTAATATGGAACACTTCTGTGAGGAAGTAGGAACTGCTGAGCAGGGTTTATGTGCTTTCTTGGGGCATGCAGGGAACAAGAGAAAATGGCTTTCCCAGATGAAAGCTTCAAGAACCAGGGTGAGAAGCTCCCTGGGAGAGCACAGAGGAAAGAGAGGTGAGTCTCAATCTGTTTCTGTGCATCCTGTTTCTAAGGGTGGTGGCAGCTTGGGTGTGGAGCAGCTGTAGTGTGCAATGGATGTAATTATTCTCTGCTGTGGTATATCTGCTTTCTTCAAAATAGTGTTTTGTGATACCAACGGTGCCTGGAGAGTCAATTTCAAAATAGTGCAATTGAAATATCAAATAGTTAACAGAAAGGTCAGTGGCTACTTAGTATTAAAACTGCAAAACTATTCTTATGCAGCAAAGATAATAGGAGCCTGAGTGGCAAAAATCACACTAACATAGTAAAGCTAAATGGACATCACTCAGGTTTTAAAATAGTGGAAAAGAAAGTTGTATGCCATTCTGATAACCAGAAGGTGTTTAGCAGATCTACTGAATGGGACATAAATAGTCCTAAAAATGTGTGAGTAATTTAATGGTGAGAAATGTACTAAGGATGTAACACAATAACAGTACAGATCCCAGTTTTCTGCCAAAACATACATGCAGTGCAAACAATCCTTTCAGTGCCTTGTGGAAGAAAGTAAAAGGGTTAGCAGAATTAGAATGTGCTGAATGAAGTCAGATGCCAGCTGACTGAAGTGATGGTATGGCCACCATAAACATGTATGGAAGGAGGCAAAGCTATCAAGTTACCTCTTAGCCTGTGAGAAGAGCTGAGAAGGCCAAACCTAGATTTTGCTGTTGTTGTTGTTATTTTATTCTTTAACTTTTTTATTTTTCTCCAGCCTATGGTTTTGGCATCTTGAGTTAGAATCTTCTCCTTGGGCAGATAAGTCCAAGTGCTTTCATTGCAGGATTCCACTGATACGTAAGATGTACCAAAATCTCTTTGACTGGAAATAAAGATTGATGATGAGCTTATTTGGGACAGAAATTATTATATGTTATAAAAATCTATGTAATGCATGCCAAGCAAAAAAAGCCTTAAATTGAGTGAGAACTAATATCCAATTAGGATGAGTAAGACTGGTTATTTAGGAAACCTACTATGATTTGTGCGTCGTGACAAAGGAATTTGACGGAATGTGAGTAAGGTAATTGGACAAGTGGAAAGACTTCAAAAGAAAAAGGCCACCCAGAGATTCACAGACTCATTACTGTTTCTAAGCAAACCTATTCCCTGATTTATCATAAATATTCCACCTAACATATTGCTAGGGGACAATAGCGAATGCTGCTGAGGAGCTGAAACTAATTTTTCTCAGTTTAACGAAGAGTCCAAGTTGATACAAGTTTATGTGGATTAGAGACTACCCTTCTAAAAGAAGACAATCTGGGGGCATATCTTTTCAACACACAGATTTAACTGCAATAGAACTATACCCAGATTGGGAAATACAACTGCTGGTTATTGGATTGACTTATGAGTGGTTTCACGAATATGTTTGTAAATCACTTGAGGTAAAAACAGACCATGTACCACAGGAATCTATATGATAGAAACTACTCTACAAATAGCCCTTTTAGCCTCAGAAAGTGTCCATGAAATTGAAAAAAACCTTCAATTTGAAATCCTGGTTTGAAAAGGGCATGATTAGAATATCCATGATTAGGAGAGGAAACATGAAGTGGTCTATGAGGGCTCTTTTCAGGGAGATCCTTGCCTAAGAATAGATTTTTGCAAAGGTGTGGGAAGCGTAATGGAACATGCTGAGATCGGGAGGGCGTCACTAGGTAGTGTCAAAATGTCCCTGCGCTGACTGTTGGAGAAGTGCTAATGGAATTTTAAATAATCTTTTCTGCTCCTTAGGTCTCATAATGTGCAGCTTTCTTTACTCCAAGGACCTGAGTACATTATCAGGGTTTAAGCATTAACATGTTTCTAAGAAAAGGAATGCTGGAAAACAAACAAGAAGTCGAAACAATAGGAAGATCTTGCTCGCTTTTGTCTGAGTTTGATTCATAATTTGTATGTATTTATTTTATTTTTTAAATGAAAAAGGTCTTGTTTAAATTTAAATTGCTCTATGTTACATTTCATAAAGCAATTGTTTATAAATTTGTAGTATAACCCCCCCTTCCCCTGCATACAGGATTCCAAATGAATTAATAACTGATTTTGTTCTGCAGTCCATAAATTTCTACTCTTTTCAGCCAACCTCTTTTGAATATTTGCATGGGTTAGCAGAAATAGTTCAGTTATGAGAATATATTCTGGAGAGTTTAACAAATTTATTCACATGGAGCACTATTGCAAAACATATCATACATCTCACTGTACAAAGATGATGTTAGAGACTTAGGGGCAGAAGAACAAAAGTTTTAGTGCCAGAATGTAATGGGTTTCTTGACCCAAAGGTGGTTAACTGTGGTTAGCCAAAAGAACTATACATCAAGAATGACAAATAGGGCAGAAAACTTACTCCAAGAATGTACAATAGTTACCATTAGTGTGTCTGAGAATATTTCAAGCAAAGCATGGGACTTCTGTTGAGGGAATAAGTTGATGATCTTAACAATGCCCTTTCTTATAAGTACTCATAATGGTGAATGTTCTCAGAAGAGAACATCAGGAGTCACTGGCTTTCTGTTTCTTGAGAACAAATGTAAAGAAGCCAATGCAGCCATTAAAAATGGAAAGCCACAGGAACAGTAAGTATGAACCTCCAGCAGTGCTTCCACTTTCAGAGTTGGTTAGGCAGCCCTGTGAGCTTCAGCATGCATAGTGACACTGTGATGGTAAACCATGGAGGATCAGAGGTGATTATTGCTAACAGAGATCCAAAAGGCATCAGTACAGTCTGCTTATGGGTGTGGGGAATTCTGAGAGTTTATCCTGTCTTGTCTTCTATAGATATTGATTTGTGTTTTACTAATTGCTTGAATTCATCTGTGGCAGTTGTTGGGCTTGGTTGAAACATTTGCTTTTCTTATCTAATTTTCCAAGATTAAAAAATATCTGGAGGGCAAGGGGATATAATTTAGCTACTAAATCCAGTGATTGGGTCTTTTATGACCCAACCCATATCCTATGGCTAATGCCAGGAAATACCAGCACTCCTTTGTGTTACATTACAATGTCTAATATGCTGAAAGAATATTGCCTTTCATTAAATAAAACAATCTTTCAGCAGCTCCTCAAATAAGTCATATAACCAGTAATTTTTTGTTCCGCAGTAAAGGCTGAGATACTCACTTTGCAGTTCAGAATCGTCGCCCAGCTTCTAAGCCACAACAGTAGGGCTCTTTTAATGGGTAATCTATTGTTGCTCCAATATTACTGGTGCCCACTGGCAGAGGACTACCGGTGTCATGTAACCATAAGTATTCGTGTGAATGAACTCTAAGTTGTTAGTAGTTCCTCTGGCACATCACACCCCTTTTCAATGAAGCAATGTACCTATTTGGAAAAAAACCCACCAGTTTTAACTCTTCAGTGGTGTTCTGCCTGTGCCGCTCCTCAGATTCAAATAACTTTGCCTAGAAATATTTTCAAATATTGTTCAAGATATATTAGGACATAATTATGCTCATATCACGTATTCCTGCATTATTGATCAGTATTTTTAATGTTATGAGACAGCTGCAGACTTTTCCAATAAACTTGTTCTTTAAAGTGTATCTATGTGGTCTACTACAGAACACTGAACTTTCATTCTTTTTGCATGTGTATACGTTCATCCTTGCTGAAAACCTTTAATATTAAATAAAGTGTAAACCCAACATTCTAGTAAAGAACAATAGTAATTATATTCCTAGAAAATAAGAAAGTTCAGAAGGTATTTTCTGCCTGTAAATAAAAATGACAGAAGCAGTTTCTCCCTTGCAGACATGGGAAAGAAAAGTAATTTCAGGTCCTGATGGATTCAGAAAGATTTACGTGTAGTAATTTAACTTTATCAACGATGTAGCTGTATCTGTAACAACTGTAATGCTGAAAACAGTGTCTTTAACAGGGACAATAAACTTTCTGAGGGAAGGTTAATTTAGTTTTCAGATAAATGGGAAAACAGTATACTCTATAATTAAACTAAATTGTTGCATGCTACAGCAACATAGATTTCAGCCTTCAGTTACCAATGGAAATTTTCTTATCCCAGTTAAGAAATAAAGGTAAACCAAAACACTTCTTATTTGTCTGCCAATTCTGAGATTTTAGGAAAACAGTGAAAATTCTGCATGCAGTTTAAGAGATGAAGGATATAAGCTATTTTGGCAGCTGGTGAGATAAACCGGATGGACAGTATTTTGTAAGTACTGCTGTATCAGGTCAGACAAAATCTATCTGCCCCAGTCTTCTGTCTCTGCCTGATGGCACGTACTTAGGGAAAGAATATAAAAAGGTAGCCAACAGACAGATACTTCCACTGGTATAACTCCCTGAGATAGAAGCTTACAAGACCAGACACTGCATCTCTGTATTTAATGGCATTTGATTTATTTGTCTCTTATAAAAATATATCAAAACATTTTATGAGCTCATGTATGCAACTATTTTTTGCAAATCCTGCAGCAAGGAGTTCCATAGTTAAATTACACCTTTTTTAATTAAAATACTTTTTTTCATTTACTTCAGTTACTTAATGTTCTATTTTGATGACCCTCGCTTTTTTTATTATGAACAGTGACAATCGTGCCTTTATAGAAGGTCTTACATGTCTTTAGCTCTCATTTGTCTCTTTTTCAAGGCTGAAGAGCTCTAGACTGATTTCTCCTCAAACATAGGCTACCCCATGCTTTCGATCCTTCTTGTCATCCTTTTTTGTACTGTTTCTCGTTCTGGCACATTCTTTTTGAGAAGTCACTAGAACCACTTACGTGGTGGCTTCATGATGTTTTCTGTTTTGGTTTTGAGAGCAGATGCTTGGGGAAGTACATTAGAGAAGGTTATAATACAGAATCACTCTATTCTCCCAGTGCCTAGAGTTTAGTTAGTAGCAGAATAGCTCTTTTGTCAGTTAGAAATGTCTACAGCAAAGACTAACCCCAATTCTCTTACCTGGTTTACTGCGTGGGCCTGCATTTTTCAGGGCAAAAATGATTGGGTAGAGAAAGGAAGAAAGGATCAGGAACTCCTTAATTTAGAGAGAAGCAGCAGTGTGAAACTCTGGTTTAAGAAACACAGTCTGGATTAGAATTGTAGAAGTTGTTACTTTTTTTTTAAAAAAAAACCTAGTTACTTGGGGCTGGAGGGGGGAGGTTCAGTGGTTGAACCCAAAATAAATAAGTACTTGCGGTCAGCCCAAAATCAGTTTTTTCTGTGAATCGAAACAAATAGTCATTGCCAGTAGGAATGTTCAAACCCATATGGAGAAAATGCAGTTTCTAGGGTCTAATCTCAACAGCAGAGGTTCTCAACAAATATTCACCTTTTGCACCATATGCTTTCATGACCCATTGTAACCCCGCATCCTGTTGCTGTGAATAGGAATAAAGGCTTTCCTATACATGTTTTCATTTTTCCTGTTTCTGAAAGAAATGAGACGTTGTTTAACAGCAAATCTAATTTGGATGTGATTATTACTGTTGAGAGAATAAGTGCTGGCTGGCTGGGTAGGGAGCCAAGAAAGGTTTCTAGCCACAAGCAAAGAAAACAGCAAGATGGGACTGAGCAACTCCATGCCCTTGCCAAAAGGGTAACACCAAGTTTGAGGGAAGGTCTCTTTCACAGGCATAAAGAAAAGACCTTTGCATATTGGGTACTGGAGTATGCCACTGATTAATTACAGTCCCAAAAGACCTGTAAGCAAGTGGGAAGAGACCATAAGCATCTGGCATTTGTAATGAGAAGATAGTCGGGAAAGGCACAGGACTGTTGTTATTTCTTTAAACTTTTGTGTATCTGCAAAAGAAACAGGGGTTTGTAATTTTTTTTCTGAGGGAGAAGACTCGGATGCTTTGCTCCATTCACTAGTACCATCTTGGGTGTGGGTGTAACACAGTGGGAAGTAACTGGGAAGAAGGGCTGAGCCACTGTGTTTCCTCCACCCCCACTGGTATTACAACTCTATCCAACTCTGGGCAAAAATATCCTAGTATGGGAAAAGTAAATAACCATACAATAACTGTGTGTTGGGGGTGGGGGGAGGTGGTGGGGAAGAGAGTGAGGAAATCAGGATATATGTTTACCTTCCCCCCGCCCCATCCTGGTAGACGACCACATCTGCAAGAACAGCGAGCAAACTGTAAGATCTTAGGCCCTGATAAGCAAGATATTTAACTCCACCCTGAAATTCCTCAGATTGCACACAGTCCCCAAACTCCCAGGTTCCCTGGAAATTTTCTTTGGCAAAATTGTTAATGACAGGGGAGAACAAGTGCAAGACAAAGTGAATGTAACAGAAGACTGCCAAAAATCAGTGTCCAGTGTATGCAGTTAGAAGGTTGTATAACCTGGATGTTTCCAAAAGTTATGTTTCACTTTAAATACAGTGGGCTTGCTCTGAGTCAGTTATAATCTCTTCTGTATTGCTTACATCTCCATTGTATGCTTGTATCACTACAGTTGCAAAGAAACTACAGTTTGTGCTAAGCCAGTAGCTGTTGCTCTACACGCCTGGAGTAGTAGCATGACTGAGAACTATCCCCCAGTTAAGTTGAAATGGAGCGTGTTCAGTAGCTCACTACACTACCGTGTTACTTATGAAAATAGAAAGCATTACTTACAACAAAAATTGTGATTGCCTATACACATCCATTAACTTATAAAGGTTATGAAGAACTCGCCATTGAAATTATTTAAATAGTTCGGTTGGAAATATTTTTCCGTTAGAAAATTCAGCCAGAAGTGAAAACTGGATGTATTTTTTAATTTTTTTTTTTTAAAGAAAACACTAAAAAATCCCCCACAGAAAGCAAGTATCCTTGAAAAAGTTGTTGTTTTTTTCTTGCCAAATCCCCAATTTTCTATCGCATAGTTTCAACAAAAATTTTTCAGACAGCCCAAAAAGCAAGAAAGATCAAATGAAATCTGTGAAGTGCTCTTAAAATTGAGAGGAGGGGTAAAATCCTACAAAGAAAAAAATGTTAAGCTGTTTGGACCACAAAGGAATATTTGGGGAGTGTACTGAGACTTGTCTATGTCTTGTTGATTTGCCCTGAAACTGCTAAACAGCTAATGAAGCAAAAGTTCAACTCGAACAGTTTAATCTAGAGCTGACTGAAAAAATACTTGGAGCAAAACATTTCAATATAAAATGGCTTTTTTCCAAAACCAGAACTTTCAGGAAAAGCTTTCAGTTTCTTCTTAATTTCCATTTTTTGTTGGAACCAAATATTTTGGTCTTCTATTCCTCTCCTTTTTTTTTTTTCCTTCCTCCCTGCACCCTACTTTCTTTTGCCACTGAATACAATGTAAAGACTAATGTCTAGGGACTATTCACCCCCAAAATTTTCTTTAAGGCTTTTTTTTTTTCATTTGTGACCTTCCGAATCCTTCTCAACTTTGGAAATGTTGGGGGCTAACAAAAGGGGGAAAAATATATATTTATTTGTAACCCTGCAACTTTTTCAAAGTAGAGAAAGTTTTGAAAAGTTGCAGAACAGCAGATTTTCTGCTGAATAAAATTAATGATGTTCACAGAAAAAGAACGGGCTCAAAAACAGAAATTTAATTTAAAATTTGACAAAAACCTCATACTTCAAGCCACATATGAAATAGCAATATAAATATCTTCTGCAAAAATGTTTTTTCCAGAGGCATGGATTTCAGTGCCAGGAAGGACCATCAGATTATCCAGTTTTCCTGTAGATTGCAGGCCATAACATGTCACCAGTTATTCCTGTTTGAGCTTAGCAACTGTGCCCAATTAACATGAGATTTCTGGGATTGCTAGTGGACCTCAATTTTGTTCATAAGCTTTCCAAGGTTGGCAGGCACTGTTGACCACCACTCAAAACTTGCCTATAATCTTGCCATTGGCCAGCAAAGACTGGAGAGCTATAGGCATGCTATATATTTCCCTCAAATCTTACAATGCATTCACAGTAATGGCTGAATTTCAGTCTAGACGTGCCTGGGCTTCTTCAGAAACACCTAGCTTTGATACCAGGATTTGTGGCTGCAAAACAAATCCAAGGACCTGGATAAATGCTTAGGCATTTGGTCTGCACTGAACTCCAGCCTGCTGCTGATAAACTCCTGCCTGAGGCACCTCAGGTCTTTCTGTACTGCCGTTCTTACTGCTGCACAGAGATATCTTTAGACATGAGCTTAAATATTTTACTGACTCTAGGCCTTAGTTAATGTAAAATATCAGTCAAAGGAGTAATTGTGATTCTGGGAAAACAGTAAACTGGCATAATCTATTGTCTGAATGCAAATGAAACATGGATGCTAATAGCAAGGTCACACTGATTGAAACATCTGAAGTGGAACCCCAAAGAAGGACAGCAAATTACCCCTGGAGCTTCTTGAGTGAAAGTCAGGTGTCAGGCTGTGAATGTGCCAGGCTCTCACTGAAGTCTCACTACAAATTTCAAGGTTTGCCAAGTTTTCTGACCTGCCAGCTGGCAAGCAAAAACCGCATGGCACCATTGCCATGGTCCCACAACAATGAAACCCACTGACATTAATGAAAGTACTCTCTTCCGCTTCCCTTGGCTATGAACTACTTTGGTGTTCACCATTACTGTTGTTTTTATTTGAGAGTGGATAGTGGAAAGTCTGGGAGAAGAGTCAAGGGGCACAGAGACAACAGACAATGGAATAGGGCTATGGTCATGAAACAAACAGGAAAGATTTTTGCGGTATCCTGAATTTTAAAGAATGGGTGCAGGAAAAGTATGTCAAGAGAAGGCAACAAGTAACTGTAAGACTAGGAAGAAGTCCAAGAATGATTCTAGATTTTTAACAATATATGACCAAGATTAAAGGCTAAAGGAAGAAAACAATTCAAAGGAATAAGAGAGTCAAACAGAAGAGCTTTTTGTAGTTGTGAGGAAGGAGGAAAAATATGTAGGACAGGAGAATTCAAAGTAGAGAAACATAACATAGGAAAGAAAAGTAATGATTTCAGAAATGTGTGTCAAAGTTGATTCAGAAATAATAGCTTTGAGTAGGTGTGAAGGGAAGAAAAAAGATCACAGAGGAAGTGGCAGGGGATACAGAAAACACATGGGGATGAGAAGAGAGTCAGGAGCTCAGAGGAATATAACAAAGAATTGTGAGGAGGAATATTTTGGGGTAAAAGGCAGACTGATGTAGGCATGCAAAGAAGCCATTCTTTTTTTTTTTTTTTCCTCTCTTATTTTTTCTCTGCTGTTTGTTTATATCCCACTGAGGACAGTGGGATCTTTCTATCTCTGTCAATGCTGTTGAACCTCTAGCTTTGCTGGTTTGATAGCCATACCCATCACTGTGGGATTTGGTATGCAGAAACTAGAAGAATATGACTGTACACACTGTCAACCATGCGTGCTTAGCTAACAGCACAGGAATCAAGCCTAGACTGACTCTAGCAAATTAAGCAATGCCAGGGAATGTTCCTGAGAGCTGAAGACCACTTTTCCCTATTAAATTGTTAGCATGGATGCTGGCAACACTCTGACCCAGGTCAGATAGCACTCTTCTAGACAATTCCCAAGTATGGCTCGGGAGTTAGTACATGCCAAGGGCAGTTCCCAGTAGGCAGTTTGGATGCACTCGCCCCAGTTTGGCGGGTAAGGGAAGTGAATGGGATTGAGGCAGCCTGTTCTGTGCCAGATGTGCTGTGGGCCAGGGAACATTCCTTAGCACATTTAGTTTACTAGCATGGATGCAGCCAAAGAGTGCATTGTTTCCTCTCTTTGAAAGAGAGGATGCAGTTACTCCTTAGCTTAGAACAAGGTCAGCTTCCTTTAGATAGGAAAAGGTAAAGAGTTAGAAAGCTGCTGGAAGAACAGCCCCAAGTCTCTGAAGGGGAAAAGGCAAGATACATACAGAACAGCAGAAGCACCTCCAGGCAATGGAAGAATGGAGGACTGAAATTAGAAGTGCTTTATAAATCTTGGGGGTGGGGGAGTGGGGAACTAAACTGAAGACAGAGCTGTATCTAGATGTGCTGAAACCATTGCCTGCCATGCTGAAAAGTATTAGTGCTGCCTTTGTACAGGTGATAACATATGGGGTCTTGTCCATGCCCACGCTCATAAGCACTAGGGCAGAATATCATACATGGAAGTAGGCAGTGTTACTTGTTTAGCATCTTCTCTAATGGCTATGCTCATAAAAGTACATGTAGTGAATTGTGGTCCAGTAGGAAGGACGCGCAGTCTAGAAGCAACATGAATCTAGTACAAAATGTGCAAATGCTGAACCTGCAAATTGCCAGATGATCTCATGGAGAGACCTGGAGGTTAGGTACAGTTAGACCTGGAAGTAAGTACACAGCTTTCAGGTTTCTCTTCAACTCCTGTTAGCATTAGTTAATGTCCACGTGTTGAAGATGAAAGATGCTTTATAAACTTATAATTAATGCATTAAAAAATATTTTGTTTTACTGGCTTATGTCATTTGTGCCTTTGTGCCTAGATCCAACCAGTCAGCTGAAATAAAATATTGAGTACAAACAACTTTTAATGTGAATACTGTGTCAATGAATACAGCCTTCTGTTGTGCCAGAAGTGTTGCTCTTCTGTGTTAGCAAGCAGGTTATACAGGAAGATTCTGCACTTTTGCTGGACATTGGAGAGTTTAACAATGGAGCGCAGTGCTGTGATCTTGTCAAGTGAAATCCTCTGGAATTGTATTCTCCATCTGTTTCCATTCAGGTCAAGTGCACATGCTTCTCATTTATTAGTCTGTCATCCGCATGACAGGAACACCTAGAGGCCCCACCTGAGATCAGTTCCTGCCAATCCTAGATACTGTACAGAGACTCATGCTACGACACAGCCCTTAACTCAGAGAGTTTATATCCAAATGGCTATGACAAAAAAAAGGATGAAGTAAAATGGCTTCAGGTGGAAGATCAAGAGCTACAATGCAAGCAGATTAAGATGAAATCCTGTTTTGTCATTCATTTCCATGTGACCTGGATTTCTTCCCTGGCTGACTTGTCCAAAACTACAGGGGAAGTCTGCATCAGAGACAGGAATTGAACTCTGAGTCCCTGTCCAGTGACATCACCCTTCCTGCCAAAGGGGTAGGATGGTTTAGATGCGCTCCATGCATGGCACGCTCAACAAAATTAATGGAAGTTGTACACGTCGAGGGCCTACAGGCTTGGGCCATTCGTCCCTTGTACATCCTTCCCCTTCACTTCTTGGTAGAACCTCTGAGTTCTGACTGTGAGAGATGAGTAAACTCAGCAGGTTCGCAAAGAAGGCACATATGAACCTTTTGCAGCCTGAGTGTGAGCCTAGGGTTGGAGGGAATCCAAAACCTCAAAAGGAAATTCAGCTGAAATGACCAAGTTTTTGCCTGGTTTGGGGTCAAAACCTAGTGAAAACAACACTTCAGATGGTTTCTATATAAGAAAAAATATGAAGCCACCCAGGTTTATAGAAAACCACCTCAAATTTTCTTACTGTGCAGCCAGGTTCGGAAAGAAGGTATGGAAAATTGAGTAACACTGCTCAAGTTCCAGGTTGATGGCAAAGGTTCAAAATATTTTAAACCTGCTCCACTCCAGGTTCATTTCACTTCTAAAGCTTGGCATAAATCCAGCAGCTACCTAAAATGGTATAGTACCAAGATACTTACCAGACATTTGTAGTCTCCTCTACCAAACCATTTGCTAAGCTTTTTTTTTTTTTTTTTGGCATTTACATTTAAAACTCCTTCCTCAGGGACTAGCGTTGATCTTGTTAGAAAACTCATGACTTCCAGTGTTCCTTGGAATTTTATTCTCAAGGATTTTAATTCCAGACAGGTCCACCCCAGCAAAGGAGATAAAATACTAAGGTCTAAATTAAATGTAGTCCAAGAGTTCCCCTTAATGACAGGCCACCAGCCTGTGCCTGTAAAAAGACAAGGCTGTAGAAATGCAACAAACCAGTTATTTTGGTAGAGTTAAAGCTCATCAAGTCTTGTTCCTGCAACAGTTGACAGCTGCCAGCTTCAGCTTCAGTATTCTACAAGGCCCTTATTTTCTTGGTGAAATGTGAGACAATAATCCTTCCTGTGGACTAAAAATGTGTTTGCTGAAACTTCATGCTGTTAGATAAAGATCTGCAAACAATGATATATCGGCCATTTAAGCACAGCAACAGCCCTGGGAAAGAACAAACTTACCTCTTAAGAGAAAAGGGTCCTGGTTCCAATCTCACTGAGAATATGTGCATTACTTTCTTCATAGAATGTGAGCACTCTGCTTAAGGCCAAACTAGATAGTCACTAGCTTGTAATTAAGTCAAGTGAAAAAAATCGCTATGATTTCTATAAAGTCTTTCTTCTTGGGAAACTCTACTAACGGTGGCACTTTAAGGAAGCATTTGAAAAAGTAAGAATTTGAATTCACTAAATGTGATTAAAAGCTCTTTTCTGAATGAAAAGTTGCATGCACAGACATACTTGAAGAATTCTGGGTAGAAGTTCTAGTACCTCTGGTTCCTGTGCTGCCTGTTATCCATAACGAGCTAAGAAAAGCTACTTGTCATGACATTTGAGCAATGTTCTCATCACAAATGTGAATCAGGATAGTATCTTTAGTCCAGGAATAAAACACAAAAGCAGATAACACGGAGATGAAAAGTAACTTCTGCATAAGGCTACACATTAGTTACTCTGTGTGTGTATTTTTAGTAGTCTTCTGGTCTTTAGTCTTCTCTGAACAAAGAACAAGGTTTTCCTAGGAAAATCAACATTGTTTTTTCAGTTTTACTGAATTTTAAGCCTGCTGAAGTTAGCAGTAGTAGTCACATTATATGAATACCATTCCTTCTGCTAGTTTCTTTTATAATGATGGGAAACAAAATTAAGATGGAGGAGAAAGAAATGAGGAGGATATAAATTGCAAGTGAACTAGGTGACACCTAAACCATGAAAGAAGAGGGCCCATCTTAGATTGTTTTACTTACATTTGTATTGTGTTTGCTGTCAGATGATACAGTAGCTGGTAGGATACAGATGACCTAGGGAATTAGCTGCATGTAGATCCTACAAATATTACAAAGGAGGAATTTTGTCCAATCTATGAGAGTGATAAGTGCTTTGATAAGAAAACTTCTGATTTCATTTCAGTGCTACCATCTGGTGGGCAAAATGCAGACAGCAAAAATCCCATTGCTATAACACTGGAACATTCTGATACAGTGAGTTTTTGTTTTATTTTGTGAAGGAAACATAAGATATTATTAAAACAACTTGAACATCTGGTTTGGGGATAAAGTCATTTTGCAGTGTTGCTGCCAAGCCTCAGGGCCAAGCGCAAAGAGAACAACCTTCCCTTCCAGCCTCTCCATAATGCATAACACCAAACTGTAAAATTTCAAGTCCAACACAAATGAAGAACAAAATATACTGGAGCTATAGCTATACACATCTAGAGAAATTCACCTGATAGCTTGAAAGCCAGGGAACTGTATGAGACTAAAGCTGCAGAATTTTAAAAGCCAACAGCAGGGAAGGGGAATTATGTTTATTTTAGTATGGGTAAGTTAAAGACAAAGTTACATCAGGCATTCTGAGGAAAAGAAGTGGAAAGGAAAATCACTAGGAAATCTTTGTAATTAGTTATTGAAAGGCTCTGCTAAGATGCTGTAATGAAGAGCAGTGCTGTTTTCTTTGGTACACTTAGAACTTACAATGTGAAGGTGGAAACAAGGGTCAGATCCGATCTTCTCCAACTACTGCCTGAACTTTTGGGATCTGGAAGAAAAGGGACTAATTGTTCCAATTTTGTATTACTTACTTTCAAATGAATCTGGCCCCAAACCTCAAGCATTTATGCAAACTTCTTGCCTGTTAAAATGTACATAACTGTCATAACCACATGACCTTAAGTTTTACAAAACCTTGGGAGAGATTTTACTGAAAACAGTTCTTCAGAGTTGAAGTTCTGGTGTCATTAACCATAGTGTGGCCGAGATTTTACCCCTGGCTTTCTTCATCTTTCCTATACTGTCATTTTCTCAGATGTAAATAAGAACTAGCCACTGATGTTTCAAATGCTTCCAGTCCCTACTCGACTGCTCTCTTTGGCCATCTGCCTGCACCCAATAATGAACTGTCTTTTAAAATGTGATTGAAGTTGTATTATACCATCTGGGATCACTGTGACTTTTAACCTGGCATAAATCTATGAAATTGAAACCCAGCTTAGCAAAACTTAATCAATAATGTTTTTTTGGAGCAGGTGTGAATACACCATTACTGGTCTCCAAGACTGATACATTAAATCCTTTGATTTAACTCGTCAGACTTCATATAATAATCTTCTGTGTTTAAGTGCTGATATTGGTATTTCTTGAGTCTTGGGTAATGTAAATCTACTACTCCAGAAGGTCAGCCAGTAGGTGACTTAATGTCTCTAAGAACTTCCACTAATGAGTACAACAGTAATTCACGATAATTTCAACCTTGGTAATAAGGTTCACAGAGATCTGGTCAAGCATTCCAAAACTCCAGCTTCATCAGGAAATTTGTACTGTGGTTGAACGAGAATAAATAACCATTTTCTGAGATTTGTCTCATATATTGCTCTTCTGAGTTCCTGCCAGCCTGTCAACTAGGACAAATATCCATTCTTCCAGTATAGATTAAAGCAACTTCTATTTTTCCTACTACAATCTTGGCCCTTGACTTGCAAGTGATAGTGATCAGACGCAAGAAAGACTGAGATGAGTTACTGTGTTATACGTAAAGAAATGGAAACCATTTTTCGACTCTTGATAAAATATGTTCCTGAGGTTTCTGAGGTTTGAACCCCTCCACACATTTTATGTTGAAAAGGTGAACAAATATTAGAAATTCTCAGATTTTAATGCCAGAAGAGCAGAAAGAACAACTGCTGTTCATTTAATCTGATTTCCTACAGCAAGTATGTCAAGGGCATATGAAAGTTTGGGGTGTGTTTTGGTTTGCCTTTTTTTGGTTTGTTTTGTTTTTTCGTAATGCAAGTGTATTATCATTATTTGTGGAAAGATCTCTTTTTGCAGTACCCCAGAAATTCAGAGATTGCTCCTATTAAGACCTTCTATACATAGGAAATGACACATGCTGGCTTAGAGATGCTGCCTCTCCCATATACAGTGTTCTGTATTTTTTGAGAGGCAATACTGATTGGAACAACTTTTGCCAAATCCTGAGCTCGAAAGGACCTTGGCGTCTACCTGGGAGTTTGATACTGTGTGCTTTCCCTGGGCTTAAACGGTTAACTAGGCATCTCTTATCAGAGACAAGCTACTGGGCTAGACAGCTTATCTGAGCCTGTACAGGTGTTCTTGTGTTTCTTAGCATGCTTATGTGAGACCCAGTTACCTAGGAAGCAGTATTTTGCTTTCCTTTATGGCAAAAGCACTTCAAAACCCCTGAGCCCAAAAGAAGAGCTGATGCAATCCAGTATGTCATGGTCCTCCCACTGTGGGAAGCACGGCTGCCTGTCTCCCTGGACTGAGCCCTCAGAGGAATCTGGGGGTCGGGAGCAGCTGCCTCACGCCAGAGGCCGTATCCTGACTCCATGGTACTGGTTCTTGGTTCCAGCTGAATTCAAAGTTTACCACATGCCTTAACTCCCATAGGGATGGAGTCTTCTCTGTGTGAGAGGCAAATGATTTTGGCTCCCCCTTATACTATGAACTATGCTGAATTCATATCTTTCCCCCTTCATTTCAAGCCCTTCCTGTATAACACCAGCCATAAATTATTCCCTAGGAATTCCCTTATTTAACATATTTCTTCTTTTTGATTGCTATGGTATCTTTTAGAAGGAGATCCAGTTCTAATTTGAAGACTTGATCTGATAAATTTTTCTTCCCCTCCACAACATTCAGTGACCCTACTACATATGTGTGTATGCATTTATTTATTCCTTGGCTTTGAGCTAGGATAGTACGTGGCCAGAAGAAGAAGGGAGAAGCTGTAAATAACATGCCCAAAAGAAAAGGATGAAAAAAAACCTGTAAGGATTCCTTACTCAGGTTTTAGTGCCTTTTGAAGAAAAATTGGTTTTGACATTTTTCACAATTTTTGGCTTGCTCTTCGTGGTAGTTTACAATAACCGTTTTGAGGTAAGTATTCCTTATAGAGCAGGACTGGAAACAACATCTCTGTGTCAGGATAAGGTGCTGGTAGTACTGTAGGAACTATATTGCCTTGAGATGATCCAGGAGATCTGCTAGGTTTTCCCTTTCATCATGCCATTTTTTCTGATGACCCATACAGATGGATACATGAAAGTTGTCTTGGGCTCTGGTCTTCCATAGGCAGCATGATTGTCACCATTGGAATGACCAGCTATTCGACCTGATGATCATTTTCTTCGTCACAGACCACAGTAATATCAGTCTTGCTGCTAGTATCCGTGTCATTAAGCATACTCACAGATATTCCAAAAATAAGCAAATAAAGTTGCTTGCTTCCTCCACAGGGGGTCCAAGTTGATTTTTAAACCGAGACTAGCAAAGATGGAGTCCTGCAAAGACTGTATATTTTTTGATATATCTAGCAATACTAGATTTGAGAGAGGCAATTTCCTGTATTTAATGTTTTAGCATGCTGAATGGTGAAGTAATGACTATTTTCAATAACAGTGATTTTTTTTTTTCCAGTGGAAGCTCATTCCCTTTTCATACAGCAGCTGCTTCCTACAGGACGACTTTAAGGCTGCACACATTACAAAGAGGTATTAAAAGCAACAATGGCTGGATGTGCTTTAAGGATGTCAGAAGAGAACCCTACTGGTCCTCAAAGTGCCTGGGACGTGTGGCATGGGATCAGAAGGTGCAGAATGGTACTCTGATTGGATCCAAAGCTGCCAAAGTCCATGTACCCTGGGCTTTTGTTATTAATCTGTGCATTAGCAATACTTTCACATATATTCTTCTAATTCTCCAGGCTTGTCTGGTTGTCGGGTTCCTTCCGCCAGATTTTTCAGCCTGTCTTCTGGAGCCCTTCTCTGGGGGATCGCTCCCACCTCCTTTATGTCAGAACGGATATCAAGGCACTTACTTCAGTCAGCCAGCAGAGTTTATACAACGTTTCCCAGCAGGCTTCACTTTGGATAACAAGGCAGGTTGTCTCTGGCAAGGACTAGTGGCTTGTGATACAGTCCTTTTAAAAAAACTATGGTAAATTAGGGTTTACAGTGATACTGGCTATGGAGAATTTGATTTCTGTGGTGCTGTTAATAAGAGTTTTTTCTCCTTCAACTTTTTGTCTCTTAACAATAGTATCCATTTATTTTATGAACTTATGAATGCTCTTATGATCCTTTTGTGGCCAGCAATGATGTCTGGCACTAGAATATTTGATTATGGCCAGCAGAAAAGAAAGTGAAAATGTAACCTCCCTATAGAAATTGTAAAGATTTCAGGGGAGAAGCTGTATTGAATATACAGGTTACAGGAGAACCTTCCTGTGTAACTGGCTGGCTTCCCAGGCTTTTGCTATTGGTGCCGTATATAATAAATGGCACTATATCACCATTTACCTTCTTTATGCTGATTTTTTTGAACAGTACCACAGCATAATGAGTGAAATTCTTGGATTCCTGCACTAGCTTTTTCAAGACCCAGTAGACTCTAGTGAAATTCTTTCTTTTTTTTTTCTGTAGCATCAAGCTGTAGACACAAGCATTTCACCAGACCTATGGAACACATTCTAACAACTTTATTGAGTTTGCCATTACACTTCAACTCCATAGATGAGAGAAAAAGGGGCATTTTTTGAAGTACTGTGTCCACTAATCCCAGTCTTGAGGCAGAACTGGTTACAACTGTTGACATTTTCAAATGTGGGGTTCCCCAGAGTCTAAGAGTTGCTCCCTGTCCTGCTATCTGTGGTAGGATGAGGCAAACGTGAGAGTTTCATGCTCATTTCATTAGAACGTCATTCCCATGAGTCCAAAACTGTCACTGGTATACAGGATGAGTATATTCCTATGAAAGTAGGTGAATATGTTTGCATGTTGTCAGTAGGAACTAAACCATGACATTTTACACACTTCTAGCTAGATCTCCTTTTACAGTAAGAGAAAAAGCTCAAGTGTTTGATTCATGGGAAAGGTAACAGTCTGGGGCAAATCTTAAAAGAGTGCACTAAGATTAAGCTAATCCTGCACTTTGGGAGACTTAAAAGCTTATCTTCACTGATCAAATCTTCCTGATAATGATCCCATCTTTTCTAACTTATTTAGAAGATGCAGATAATTCCAGTGAAATCGGATGGTCTCCTTGCCTTCTTAACCATGTATGCAGGAACAGGGCCTTGTGCATTAAAATCCAGTTGAAACACAGAAGGTTACATTATGTAAAGGACTAAAGAAGAGCAAATGATATCATGCCCCCCCCGAAAAAAGTTATTTACATGGACCTCTCGAAAAAGTTTTCACTCAAGGATCCTGAGAGAGAACATTTCCATGTGTTGTATTAATACGGGCTTCTATTAAGACTAGTAATTACACAGAAACCTCCTGGCACTGTACTTGCAATTACACATACCCTTCCCTGTGCCTCTCTATTTTGAAACCAGTTAAAGTCTGAATCAGAGACAGAACCATTGACTTTCTTTAAATGTCAAGACAATAGTTTGATTATTTATTTTTCACTAGTAATTTATTCAGAATGGTGGAAATCTCATTTTTTCTTTGGAAGTTCCTAATCTGGAATAAAAAGAAGGAATTATGTAGTGTTATGTATGATCTTGTATATTTGGCAGAGTTTTTCCTCAGTTGCAGCACCATTCTTTGCTCCATAGGTAGTGTGTGGCCTAAATGAAGCCTTCAAATCAGAGCCCTTACAGAAGATGAACTTCTGATCTATGCTTCATGCCTCAGGCCAATCTCTTTTAGAAGGCTTAATTAAAAATAAATGGAGTGGCTAAAAGCTGCTTCTGACTTCACTGGACTTGGGATCAGGATGATGAGTATATAATATTTCCAGCGTAAATCCTTGTATATACCTATGTTTTAACTGTGTTTGTAGATATAGTGTCTTCGTTTGTAACATAGGAATACTCAACAAGTTGCAGACATCGGTAACACAGACAGTAGACAAAACTACAAGCAGGCAACTAAACTAAAAAAAAAGAACCATAGACAATACATTTCCATAAAGGCAAGATAAAGTTCAAAGAGAAAGCTAGACTCAGACATTCAGTTATAAGAGAGATTTATGACTGTACTGGAGAAATATTTAAATATGACAGTTCCCATGTTTATGAGCAAAATAGCAAGTTCCCATGCAGATAAATAAAATGCATTTCAATATTCTTACGCTAGTCTCTGTTTATATGAGTTTATGCCAGAATTCAGACTAACGATAAGGACTTGCTACTGCAAATAACTAAAGATTGATCCAGATGTTGGTGTTGGTTCTTAGGGGAGTAGAAAGCAGATGTATTGAAAGCAGTGAAGCTGCTGTTGATGGTTTCTTATCTTTAGTATTACATTTTGTAATGTGTGGTAGGGATGAAAGCAGT